>NC_137015.1:20140734-20576821 GCF_032717465.1 Coenobita brevimanus | reverse complement strand
AAAAATTAAAAAATATTCTTCATTCAATACTCTGACCTATGCGAAGTCTTCTACCTTTCATGCCTGAAAAATCTTAAACTCTATAAATATATTTCCATATTAATACGATCTGAGCATCACTAATGGACTGTATTATGTGCGAAGTGTATTACTTTATAAAAGAATATTTTATATGACACTGGGATGGATAAAAAAAAAAAAAAATAAAAATAAAATTTAATTAAGATTTATATTTGTTACGTATACAGAAAAATATATATATATATAAATAAATATATATATAAAAAATATATATATAATATTTAGAATGGTTTCCGTATATGAGAATGTACAGTCGGCCATAAATAATCACCTATCCTCCTGAACCCGTGCCTCAGATTGGCTCATATGCGCGGCAAGTCACGCTGGAGTAAGATGGAGAGGACCAGAGAGAGAAGGAAGGTGGAACGAGTGATGGTGCTATGATGAAAAAGGGAGAATGAAATGCGAAATGTGGACATATGTCTATTTTCTTTCATTCAGGGGATGATATAAAGGAGTTAATATTGAGATAAACATTACACCTTGTATAGTGTTAGATAACAAGCTTTAGATAACGTAGGTGGTGATATCAAGGGCTGGCTCGTGAGAGAAGATACTGACGTGACAGATCAAATATTAGTGGAGCCAGATATTTGTGTTTCTCCGTATTTTGAGGACGCAGAATGGAATCTGGATGGCTTTGACTGTAATGTTTGTGTAAGAAACGTCCTCTACCCTTACATGTAATTTATGGAAAAATATTATATGCAACCTTTGACATGGCTTTGTCCATAGTAAATATGATCACCCTTGCGGTATACACTTATACAGTCACCATCATGTCTTCAGATTATTTAATGTCATCTCTATATGAAAGGCTATTAAAATAATTGTCATAAAAGTAAAAATAATGTCTGTGCTCATGGTTATGATAACGGTATCTCTCATAATCTGTTAGAAGGAAAATGAAACAAAAATCCTACCCAAACTCCCAAAATATACCTAAGTCATAGATTACCGCCACTGGTCAAGCCAAAGCAACCAGCAACGCCTAAGAACGAACTCCCGTGGCCTCATGAAAATTATGCAGCCTTCGCGGCAACGAGGAAACAATGTTGTTGATTTTGGTTGTCTGAACAGTACTCGTCCTTGGTGGGGCGGATGTCCTCTCGTTCTCTGGCTTTCACGCGTTGACAGTCTGGGCCTACACAATCTCGATGGCTCTGCACTAATATTTGATCTGTCACGTCAGTATATTTCTCTCACGAGCCAGCCCTTATTATCTGACGCCGCCATACAAGGTGTGATGCAGCTTTATCTACCGAGTAGTAACTCCTTCATATAATGTGCTGAATGAAAGAAAACAAATTATGTGGCCAGAACTTTGCATTTCATTCTCCCTCCCTTACCTCCCCTCCCTCACTCCACTCCAGCTCCATCGCTCGTCCCCCCCACCCACCTTCCCTTCTCTCTCTGGCCCCTCCCTCTCCGCCGCTCTTAGTCCAGTGTGACTTGCCGCGCATAAACAAGCCAGCTTGAGGCACGGGGTACAGGAGGGTACCGTAGGTGATTATTTATGACCACGACTGTACATCCCTACTGCTCATAAAGTTTTGCACATTACTCTCTGCCATGATTACAAATAATTTCAAGGCTCACCACAACACAGCAGTCCAGAGGGGAGGGCTGGCAAGGAAGGCAGATTCTCCTGGTCACACACACTGGGCTCATGGACAGGTGGCACACAATCACAAAGATATCCTGGACAGGCCCCCAATTTTCTGTTACGTCCCCAGCTGTCGTCACTCCTCAAGCACGCTGCAATAGTTAGGTACAGCAAGAAATTCGTTCGGCCTGCAACTCCTCATTCCCGGGCCAGCTGGATAGCAACATGAGATATCTCCACCACAAATACTGTATCATCCATCACACCATCAATGATAATGAAATAGCCTACTACACTATTTACATATATTTACAAATAAACACACTGATACTCAAATAAAGAATATGCTTAGATCACTTATGCTATATCCCCACAATGATCTTCTCAACACCAAATGACACTCAATAATAACCATAATATCTCAAAATAATTAACCATTCTCCCTCACATGTTACTCTATAATATTAACCACACAAATACTCCACAATGGTTCACACAATAATAATCTCCACTATCACAAGTACACCACCACGTGCACCATAGGCTATCTTGTGGCCACCCACACCACGCTCTCTCTCTCCATCACCTGTATATTCTCCTCCCACAAGTAATACTCATCAATATATTCACATAATTATCTCACCACTTCCCTTGTATAACACCTCACACTGTGTGACCACGCTGCTCTCCCAAAATCACCACGTGTCTCCTCCAACACGCCCACCCGAGCGGAAACCCAGATCAGCTCCTCACACGCTGCCAGCCACCAAGAGAGAGAAGCCACGCACTCTCCCCTCGTACATACATAACATATCTCTCACTAACGGGATCACAATACAACAACATAACCTTACATGTTAACCCTTAACAACTTCACAAATATTAATTCATTTCTACATTCTCCAAAGATAAACTCCAACACAATATACAATCACATTATACAATAATAAACATAATATTCATTACATTCATGATACACAACAAAAGAAAACGTACTGTATGAAATAAGGGATAATTCCTCGTAACAATATATATGAAACTCAGATTATCAAACAGCATGAGAAAAATACCCATCACAGTTCGTTTATCACAACTACAAATAGATTACCAATGCAGGGGTTAATAATAGCCTATTGGGTCTGCATGTAGGACAGTTTTAACCACACATCATTATTATACATACCACCCGAATGTGGCGTTATTTCGGTTTCGGAAGGTATTGTGGTGTTTCGTTACGTGAATGGCACAGCTTCATAGTAGGTGTCGCGTCGATTGAACAGAGGTCTGGATGCAGGCGGTGGATACAGTGGTTATTAAATGAATAAAAGGAGCCCCCAGAGTGTGTTCAACCTTACCTTGTATTTATTTTACATATAATGTCCAATATAAGAATGAATCTCGCATGTCACCTCCACAATACGGCTGGTGTATCAGTGACATGGGTTTATACGCTGCTCTGGGGATTAGTTTCAGTTAGGTTAATTTACTGTCTTTACATTTCGTTTACCTCTACCTGTCTCTCTAATATTTTTGTGCCGTTCACATTATACTGGGTGTCATATATCTCCGAGTCATAATCACAGATATTATATAAACACTTTCTCAAAATATATCAGTTCTGGGAAAGCTTGTATACTATTTATCTAGAGTGATGATAGCCTTGTGCTGGCACTCGTGAAAGCATTACTGGTGAACCATAGAAAGAGTAACCGTGCCTATGTTAAAACTAGTCTTTGTCATCATTATAACATCAAATATATCTACATATGACAAAGTGATTAGTATTACATTAGAAAGAAAACGGTATATACAATCCCAGGTCATATACAGGTGTATGGCAACCACTCCCCAGCATGCAGGTCTACCAATTTTGTTGCCGCTTCACGCAACACGTGTCAGATACATCGTCCATTGTGTCAGAATGTATAGTACTTTTTTTTAAAGATACTTTTGGGAGCTACTGTACACTCATGATCATTAATCTCTGACCAGAGAGTTAGCCAAAGTCGTGGCCAGGCGTAGGCTACACAGTCAGACACACTCCACCATCGTTTCAGAAAGGTTTAGTGCTTCAATGAACAATTTTCTAAGCATCACTGAAGCACTTTTGTTTCACATATTATATTACTTTCTCAAGTAATATATGCATGGTAAGAAATAGACAAATTTGGTTATAGCTGTTATTTTTAGTCTATAATGAGTGCGTGATTATATTTGAATTTCATACTACAGTATGTTTTATTAATCTGTTTATTATTTCACTGACCTATTTCTTGAGGCGAGCCTTTAACCGAGCTGTTGGTAGGTGATAGCAGAGAAATATCCACGATTGCCACAGCAGCCGGCATTCACGCGACATATTCTAAGTAAGAATGCTTTATAATACTTATATCATTGACAGAAATTTACTATTACTACTACTTTGAACTGAATGTTTTTCTCTAGTGATAACAGGCCCCGTTGCCCATAGATATAAATAAGCCTAGATGCCACATGACACTACTTTAGATGCGTCTGCGCGGCCGCCATCTTGGAACGGTCGAGGCAGACGATGTCGTGTTCCTGACGATGATCAAAGCTGACCACTATTTACCTAGAAATGCAACAGCACTGTGCTGCTTTTGGGTGTAGAAAGCGTCGGAATATATCTATGGTGACACCGATAGCACGAGCGGCTCAACTGTCTGGTTATGCAAACGTCCCTCAGCTGCTTCCCTATCCTCCGAAAGGAGGATGGTGGGTTGCAGAAGGGAAATTTAAGCCTGCAGTCCACCGAGTTCACGTTTCAGATGAACCAGGAACCACAACCATTACCACCACAACAACAGCCACCACCATAACAACCACCACCACAACAACAACCACCACCACCACCACCACAACAACAACAACAACAACAGCAACCACTACCACCAGCACCACATCCACCACCACAACCACCACCACAACAACAACAGCAATAACATCCACAACCACCACCATAACAACAATCACCACCACAACAACAACAACAACCACCACCACCACAACCATCACCACCACCACAACAACCACTACCACAACAACAACAACAACCACAACAACAACAACCACCACCACCACAACAACAACAACCACCACCACCACCACAACAACAACCACCACCACCACCACAACAACAACAACATCAACCACAGCAACAACCACCACCACAACCACCACCACAACAACAACAACCACTACCACTACAACAACCACCAGCACCACAGCAACAACAACCACTACCACCATCACCACAACCACCACCACAACAGCAACAACATCCACAATCACCACCACAACAACCACCATCACCACAACCACCAGCACATCAACCACCACCATCTCAACAATAACCACCACCACAACAACAACAACAAAAACCACCAGCACCACAACAACAACCATCACTACAACAACCACCACCACAACAACTACCACAACAACAAAAATACCACCACAACAACCACCACCACAACAACAACCACCACCACAAAAACAACCACCACAATAACTACCACAGCAACAACCACAACAACAATCACCACAACAATAACCACCACAACAACCACCATCACAACGACAACCACCACAATAACCGCCACAGCAACAACCACCACAACAATCACCACAACAATAACCACCGCCACAACCACCATCACCACAACGACAACCACCACCACCACCACCAATGCAACAACCACCAACACAACAACCACCACCACCATAACAACAACCAAAACAACCACCCCCACCCCCACCACCACAACAACAACAGCAACAACGACAACAACCACAAAAAACATCACCACAACAACCACCCCCACCACCACCACCACCACTACAACCATCACCACAACCACCACCACCACAACAACAACTATAACCACCATCACAACAATGACTACCACAACCACCACCACCACAACAACTACAACATCCACCCACCATCACAACAATGACTACCACAACCACCACCACCACAACAACTACAACATCCACCCACCATCACAACAATGACTACCACAACCACCACCACCATAACAACTACAACATCCACCGCCATCACCACCACAACCACCACAACGGCAACAACAAACACAATCACCACCACAACAGCCACCATTATAACCACCATCACAACAACCACCACCACCACAACAACACAACCACCACAACAACAATCACCACAACAACCACCATTAACACAACAACCAGCACCAACACAATAACCACTGTCACAACAGAAACCACCATCACCACCACCACCACCACCACAGCAACAACCACCACTACCACTACAATAACCATCATCACCACCATCACAAATATAACCACCATCACCACCTCCACCACAACAACATTCATTTTCAGAGTTTGAATTCACTCTAAAACAAGCCCCTATTACATGCTTCACAGCTCCAAGTTGGTGGCCGCACAGACGCATAGCCGCTGTACTGAAGAATGGGCGATGCGGTGCGGTATCTAGTCTTATTTATATCTATGCCGTTGCCATCCAGTGGAAATAGTTGCCCTATTTCTATGCGATGTCTTAGCTGCATGTCCCCTCTGGTCAAACTGTGTGCCAGTTAAGGACGTTAATTCATAAATATTTTTTACGGTATATATGATGCCAATACTTCTTGGAAATTGCTATATTGCAGACTGACTGAAGAAATGTCGGCCCCTGTCAATAAACACAGATTATTATATTATGGGAAAGAAACCATAAGAATATGGTAATATCAAAGCTATGAAGAGTAGAACGGTTCAGATCACCTAGTTACAGTTCTTTGCTGCGCCCAGTAGTGCAGAGGCTGTGTTCGAATGCGTGGCTCGTGTGTGGTCATAACACTGCCCGCCACGAGTCTCTAGTCAGAGAATAGTAATCATGAGAGTACATCTTACCACTGAACCACGGATGAACTTCAGAGTCAATAATGCAACTCTGACCATTTTACAGACCCAGCATACCAATACCCCTTTAACATTAATAATTAATATTATCATTTATGATCTAGTAAGCTGAAAACAAGTTTGGTGCCACAAAGACATTACCAAAAATAAGCTTTCGTTTTATAACAAGACAGTTGTCTGTGGAAAACCCCAATCCCTGTTGAAATTTCTATATAAAATATATTTCAGTTATCCAGTATGTGAAGATTATCTGTGATGGATGATATAGAATTATATCACTCTGCATTTTGTTCGCTGCTTTACTGACGTGATCAGCAATACATAGATTGGGCCAACATTTTATTACCATTCTTGACCCAGTTTTCAAAACATATTTATATATCCGTCCAATACAAGTTTAACACCAACAGGTTATATATATATATATATATATATATATATATATATATATATATATATATATGTATATATATATATATATATATATATATATATATATATATATATATATATATATATATTGTTACATAGCCTATGATTTCATCAATCCTTTGTGTAATTTTTAACGCACAGTATGCTGCATGCTCTTGATCACGAGCGTGTTGTAAACTGCCTCAGTTCCCCCTTCTACCGTTATAGTAGAGTAAGTCGTCATTTCTGTTGCTGAGTGCGGGATTGTCAACTCTTTGTCCCCATGGCTTTATTTGCGCGTCCTTTCTTACAAGTTGTATCAAGCTCTCCTGGCCCCCTATATAATGAGCTCAGTCTCTGCATCATTGCCACTTAGATCTGCTCCTCATTTTGTTCACATCTCTGTCCTCCCCTGTACAGATATTATTATTGTGAGTGCTCAAGAAATCTCCAAACCATCTAGCAGCTGTGTGTAATTTGAGTATAACTGTTATTGCATTTGTTCTTGTACTGTATAGCATACAAGTTTTAATTTGTGGGCCTAGTGAAGTTGTTGTAATTCATGTAGGGATCTTTATGTCCATCAGTTTTAATATTATTTTGTATCTGTAATAATTTATCTTGCATTCACTGAGTATTATCTGGTATCTCATTTTATCAGGGCTGACTTAGATAAATCTCTACTCTTGCTAATTTCGTGTTAATAGAGGCTATTGCAGTTAACCATATATTTAACCTTGTTTTTTGCCATTACATTATCCTTATGAGTTCTGAATGTTTTGTTGTTAGTTTGTGCATTAAACTTTAACTTGTAATTTTACCTAACTCTTTTGTTTTGAACCTGGAACTTTACGGGACAGTAGTGACTCTTAGCATTCTCACTTAAAGTGTACGTTATCTTTCTCTGTTCCATAACATAAATTTGGCGACCTCGCCAGGATATTCAGGATATTATCATAAGGATATTGCTTGATATTTTGTGACTGTTACTTATTAATTATGTCTACTATTACTACACTTGATGAAGCCAAAGATTTTTTGTCAAATGTGCAAACAGTGTGTGATATAGAAAACAGAACAAAGAATGAACTTAAGCTTGTTGCTCAACAATTGGGAATTGTTGTTCGCTTTCATCATTCTAAAGATCAGATTGTTGACATGATTAATGAAAGTTTGTTTAATGTAACTCCTCCAAATGAGCAAACGCAGATTGAATTAGCTAAGTTACAGCTAGCCCTGCAGGAGGCTCGTGTGAAAGAAGCTGAATTTCAAGCACAGGCTAAGGAGGCTGAATTTCAGGCAAAAACTAAGGAGGCTGAGGAACAAGTTGAAATTGCTAGGATTCAGGCAGACCATGAGTATCGCATGAAACAAGGTGGAACTGGATCATCTTGCTCTGATGATTTTGATGTGGCTAAAAATGTTAAACTTGTCCCTCCTTTTAATGAATCTGATTTAACAAAGTATTTTCAGTTGTTTGAGAGGGTAGCTACAGGTTTTAATTGGCCCAAGGAGTATTGGCCAGTACTCCTTCAAACTGTTCTCACTGGTAAAGCTCAAGTAACTTATGCATCTTTGCCTCAGGATCAATCTGATAATTATGATGTAGTTAAGAGCTTGATTCTTAAGGCCTATGAGCTTGTTCCTGAAGCCTATAGAGTAAAATTTAGGACAACTTACAAGCAAGATAAGCAATCCCATGTTGAGTATGCAAAAATCAAAGAAGATCTGTTAGAGCAGTGGTTAAATTCTAAGAATGTGGATTCTGATTTTGACAAATTTAAGCAGATGATTTTGCTGGAGGACTTCAAAGGTGTATTAGTAAAGATGTAAGCCTATATCTTGATGAGAAAAGAATAGATAATTTGTCTGATGCTGCAGTTTTAGCTGATGAATATGTTCTCACTCACAAGAGATATTCTAAAGAAAAAGGGAAAGCTGAGAGTAAGTGCGTTGCCTCTACTCAGAGTACAGGTAACAGGAAAGAGAATAAGGATGATGTTTCTCAGGAAGTAAATACCAGCTTCACCTCTAGATTTCAGAAAAGTAAATGTACTTATTGTAGTAAGCTTGGTCATACTATGGAGAAATGTTTCAGGAGACAGCGTGATGTGAACAAAAAGGAGTCTTTAAATATTCAGTCAATTGGTCTAGTGTCCACTCTTGAGAGTTCCCAGAATTCTTTAACTGAGTTAACTGAACCTGCTTTGAGGGTAACTTAAATTCTCAGGATGGAGCTCCTCTTTTGAGCAGTAACGTGGGTGACACTCTCAAGAGTTCATGTGCTAATTTCCTGTCTGATGGTTTTGTCAGTCCTCTGGACAGTAATGACAGGAAATCAGTTAAAATATATCGTGATACAGGTGCTTGCCAATCCCTTATGCTGACCAGTGTTCTAGGCTCTAATGTTAATTCCTCTGATGAAACTGTAATCTTACAAGGTGTAGGGAATAATTACTTCTCTGTCCCTCTGTGCAGAGTGAATTTAGAGTCTGGTTTTGTTAATGGATCCGTTATGGTTGGGTTGGTTGAGACACTCCCAATGTCAGGTGTAACTTTCTTACTTGGAAATGATATTGGTGGAAGTCAAGTGTGTCCAGCTCCTCAGTTGTCTAGTGAGCCAGTGGCTGTGTCCCAGGATTGTGATGTCCCTGATGTGTTCCCTGTATGTGCTGTCACTAGGGCTAAGTCTAAAGTTACTGGTGATTTAGAAGATAATGATGATGATGATGTTATCCTAGCTGACACTTTTCTTGCTAATTTGGACAACTCACCAGATGAGGCAGTACCCCGTAGTGTTGATAATTTGTCTCGTCAAGAGTTGGTTGAGTTGCAGGTTGCTGACCCTGAGCTGAAAGGTCTAGCTAACTCTGCTTACAGTGAAGAAGAGTCAGCCGGTGCTTCTACTTGTTATTATGTAAAGTCAGGAGTACTTATGAGAAAGTGGAGACCCCCAACAGCATCAGCTGACTGTGAATGGGAGGTTGTACATCAAGTTGTCATCCCTCGTGTTTGTAGGCAGGATATCATTAGAGTGGCTTATGATTCCAGTTTGGCAGTACACCTTGGAGTGAGGAAGACTGTGGCATGCATTTTGAAACACTTCTATTGGCCAGGTATCTTCAGGGATGTTTCCTGGTATTGTAAGTCTTGTCACACCTGTCAAGTTGTGGGGAAGTGTAGTCAGACCGAAAAGGTTGCACCTCTAGTTCCCATTCCTCCTTTTGAGGCGCCATTCACCCGTGTGTTGGTGGATATTGTGGGCCCTCTTCCTAAGACTTCTTCAGGATTTTCTTATGTGTTGACCATGATTGATATGGCTACTCGTTATCCTGAAGCCATTGCACTTAGAAACATCTCAGCAAAGAACGTGGTTAAGGAAATGCTAGGGTTCTTCACAAAGTTTGGTCTGCCCAAGGAGGTACAGTCAGACCGGGGAAGTAATTTCATGTCAAACGTTTTCAAGCAGTCTCTGAAAGAGTTGGGCATCACCCAGATCACGTCTTCAGCTTACCATCCCCAGACCCAAGGAGCGTTGGGGAGATATCATCAAACACTCAAATCGATGCTCAAGAAATACTGTTTGGAACATCAGAAAGACTGGGATAAAGGTCTTCCATTCGTTGTGTTTGCCGCAAGAGAATCTCCAAATGAATCACTGGGCTTCTCACCTTTTGAACTACTGTTTGGCCATGAAGTAAGAGGACCCCTTAAGTTACTCAAGGAATGCTGGCTGTCGGAGGAAGATGACGTCAACCTGCTGGAGTATGTGATGAAGTTCAAAGAACGGCTGTCCACTGCTTTACAGCTGGCGAGAGAGAATTTAGGAGCTGCTCAGGAGAAGATGAAGACTTGGTATGATAAGAAGTCCAGGTTACGCCACTTTCAGCCAGGAGATCAGGTTTTGATTCTGCTACCAGTTCATGGGCAACCTCTTCAAGCCAAGTTTAGTGGCCCTTATTTCGTGGAGAAGAAACTCAGTGATGTCAACTATGTCATCACCACACCAGATCGTAGAAAGAACAAGCAACTATGTCACATCAACACGCTAAAGTTATATCACAGGCGGGACAAAAATAATCCAGTCTGCACTGTAGCTGTTCCACCCGAGTCTGCAAGTGAAGCTCTCCCATGCAGTATGAACCTGAGTGATAGTTTGGGGAAGAATCCTGATATCATGAATGATCTCCAGACTAAGCTTTCTCATCTACCTCCCGAGGAAAGGCAGGAGTTTTCGGCATTACTGTAGGAGTACCCGCAAGTGTTCCGTGCCACTCCAGGAAGAACTACTGTGTTGATGCATGATGTCGATGTTGGAGACGCAAAGCCAATTAAACTGCCTCCTTACCGTGTGAACCCAGTGAAAGTTCCTCTTATCCAGAAGGAGCTTGGCTACCTGTTGGACCACAAGATGATTGAGCCCTGTCAGAGCGAGTGGAGTTCTCCTGTCACTCTAGTCCCTAAGCCAGGTGGGTCACAGAGGCTTTGCATCGACTACAGACGTGTTAATCAGATAACTAAAACAGACACTTACCCTCTCCCTCGTGTGGAAGATTGCATAGACAAGATCGGAAAGGCTAGGTACATAAGTAAGTTTGATTTGTTAAAGGGATACTGGCAAGTACCTATGACTGAACGTGCTAGGGAAATCTCATGTTTTGTAACACTAGGAAAGGTTTTTGCATGTTCTGTAATGCCGTATGGTATGAAAAATGCACCAGCCACATTTCAGAAGCTCATGAATGTTGTAACAGAGGGTTTGGCAGGGTGTGTTGTTTATATTGATGATGTATTAATCTTCAGTGACAACTGGAAAGATCACCTATGCCATGTCAGTAAATTTCCTGAACGTTTAGTTCATGCTAATCTTGTAGCTAATTTATCAAAGTGTGAGTTTGGTCAAGCTAAAGTTCAGTACCTTGGGTATGTAATTGGTGATGGACATGTTGCACCACCAGGAGCTAAGGTTCAGGTTATAAGTGATCTTCCCAGACCTAAAAGTAGGAAAGTGCTACAAAGATTTTTGGGAATGGTAGGTTATTACAGGAGATTTGTTCTTAACTTTTCTATTCTTGTATCACCACTTACAGACCTACTGAAAAAGGGAGTTGAATTTGTCTGGACCGATAACTGTGAATCCTCTTTCAACAAACTTAAAGCTATTCTATTAAGTCAGCCAGTGCTCGCTACTCCAAATTTTGCTAAGCCTTTTAAGATGGCTGTTGATGCAAGTGATACAGGAGCTGGGGCTGTTTTGCTGCAAGAGGATGATCAGGGTATTGAACATCCTGTATCTTATTACAGTAAGAAGTTCACTCCACCTCAAAAGAACTACTCCACTATTGAGAAAGAGCTTTTGGCCTTGATTTTGGGTTTACAGCAGTTTTCATTTTATTTGTGTTCTGGTTTTGACCCCATAGTCATTTATACCGATCACAACCCACTGAAATTCCTTAGTAAGTTTAAAGATAAAAATCAGAGATTGACAAGATGGAGTCTACTTCTTCAGGAGTATTTATTAGACATACAACATGTCAAGGGGAAAGAAAATGTTATTGCAGATTGCTTATCTAGACTTTAGACAGATTGTTTTAGAGTAATAAGAAATTTCCTTTGTAAATTTCTTTTTCTTTGTGGGGAGGTGTTACATAGCCTATGATTTCATCATCCTTTGTGTAATTTTAACGCACAGTATGCTGCATGTTTGATCACGAGCGTGTTCTGCCTCAGTTCCCCCCTTCTACCGTTATAGTAGAGTAAGTCGTCATTTCTGTTGCTGAGTGCGGGATTGTCAACTCTTTGTCCCCATGGCTTTATTTGCGCGTCCTTCTTACAAGTTGTATCAAGCTCTCCTGGCCCCTATATAATGAGCTCAGTCTCTGCATCATTGCCACTTAGATCTGCTCCTCATTTTGTTCACATCTCTGTCCTCCCCTGTACAGATATTATTATTGTGAGTGCTCAAGAAATCTCCAAACCATCTAGCAGCTGTGTGTAATTTGAGTATAACTGTTATTGCATTTGTTCTTGTACTGTATAGCATAAGTTTAATTTGTGGGCCTAGTGAAGTTGTTGTAATTCATGTAGGGATCTTTATGTCCATCAGTTTTAATATTATTTTGTATCTGTAATAATTTATCTTGCATTCACTGAGTATTATCTGGTATCTCATTTTATCAGGGCTGACTTAGATAAATTTACTCTTGCTAATTTCGTGTTAATAGAGGCTATTGCAGTTAACCATATATTTAACCTGTTTTTTGCCATTACATTATCCTTATGAGTTCTGAATGTTTTGTTGTTAGTTTGTGCATTAAACTTTAACTTGTAATTTTACCTAACTCTTTTGTTTTGAACCTGGAACTTTACGGGACAGTAGTGACTCTTAGCATTCTCACTTAAAGTGTACGTTATCTTTCTCTGTTCCATAACATAAATTTGGCGACCTCGCCAGGATATTCAGGATATTATCATAAGGATATTGCTTGATATTTTGTGACTGTTACTTATTAATTATGTCTACTATTACTACACTTGATGAAGCCAAAGATTTTTTGTCAAATGTGCAAACAGTGTGTGATATAGAAAACAGAACAAAGAATGAACTTAAGCTTGTTGCTCAATAATTGGGAATTCTTGTTCACTTTCATCATTCTAAAGATCAGATTGTTGACATGATTAATGAAAGTTTGTTTAATGTAACTCCTCCAAATGAGCAAACGCAGATTGAATTAGCTAAGTTACAGCTAGCCCTGCAGGAGGCTCGTGTGAAGGAAGCTGAATTTCAAGCACAGGCTAAGGAGGCTGAATTTCAGGCAAAAACTAAGGAGGCTGAGGCACAAGTTGAAATTGCTAGGATTCAGGCAGACCATGAGTATCGCATGAAACAAGGTGGAACTGGATCATCTTGCTCTGATGATTTTGATGTGGCTAAAAATGTTAAACTTGTCCCTCCTTTTAATGAATCTGATTTAACAAAGTATTTTCAGTTGTTTGAGAGGGTAGCTACAGGTTTTAATTGGCCCAAGGAGTATTGGCCAGTACTCCTTCAAACTGTTCTCACCGGTAAAGCTCAAGTAACTTATGCATCTTTGCCTCAGGATCAATCTGATAATTATGATGTAGTTAAGAGCTTGATTCTTAAGGCCTATGAGCTTGTTCCTGAAGCCTATAGAGTAAAAATTTAGGACAACTTACAAGCAAGATAAGCAATCCCATGTTGAGTATGCAAAAATCAAAGAAGATCTGTTAGAGCAGTGGTTAAATTCTAAGAATGTGGATTCTGATTTTGACAAATTTAAGCAGATGATTTTGCTGGAGGACTTCAAAAGGTGTATTAGTAAAGATGTAAGCCTATATCTTGATGAGAAAAGAATAGATAATTTGTCTGATGCTGCAGTTTTAGCTGATGAATATGTTCTCACTCACAAGAGATATTCTAAAGAAAAAGGGAAAGCTGAGAGTAAGTACATTGCCTCTACTCAGAGTACAGGTAACAGGAAAGAGAATAAGGATGATGTTTCTCAGGAAGTAAATACCAGCTTCACCTCTAGATTTCAGAAAAGTAAATGTACTTATTGTAGTAAGCTTGGTCATACTATGGAGAAATGTTTCAGGAGACAGCGTGATGTGAACAAAAAGGAGTCTTTAAATATTCAGTCAATTGGTCTAGTGTCCACTCTTGAGAGTTCCCAGAATTCTTTAACTGAGTTAACTGAACCTGCTTTGAGGGGTAACTTAAATTCTCAGGATGGAGCTCCTCTTTTGAGCAGTAACGTGGGTGACACTCTCAAGAGTTCATGTGCTAATTTCCTGTCTGATGGTTTTGTCAGTCCTCTGGACAGTAATGACAGGAAATCAGTTAAAATATATCGTGATACAGGTGCTTGCCAATCCCTTATGCTGACCAGTGTTCTAGGCTCTAATGTTAATTCCTCTGATGAAACTGTAATCTTACAAGGTGTAGGGAATAATTACTTCTCTGTCCCTCTGTGCAGAGCGAATTTAGAGTCTGGTTTTGTTAATGGATCCGTTATGGTTGGGTTGGTTGAGACACTCCCAATGTCAGGTGTAACTTTCTTACTTGGAAATGATATTGGTGGAAGTCAAGTGTGTCCAGCTCCTCAGTTGTCTAGTGAGCCAGTGGCTGTGTCCCAGGATTGTGATGTCCCTGATGTGTTCCCTGTATGTGCTGTCACTAGGGCTAAGTCTAAAGTTACTGGTGATTTAGAGGATAATGATGATGATGATGTTATCCTAGCTGACACTTTTCTTGCTAATTTGGACCACTCACCAGATGAGGCAGTACCCCGTAGTGTTGATAATTTGTCTCGTCAAGAGTTGGTTGAGTTGCAGGTTGCTGACCCTGAGTTGAAAGGTCTAGCTAACTCTGCTTACAGTGAAGAAGAGTCAGCCGGTGCTTCTACTTGTTATTATGTAAAGTCAGGAGTACTTATGAACCTGGAACTTTACGGGACAGTAGTGACTCTTAGCATTCTCACTTAAAGTGTACGTTATCTTTCTCTGTTCCGTAACAATATATATATATATATATATATATATATATATATATATATATATATATATATATATATATATATATATATATATATATATAAAACCATTACTGTCAGGAATCGGTATAATGTATGGTTGTCATTTCAGCCCAGTGTTGGAAAACAAGTTTTATTTATATATCGGCCCAACACAAGTTTTACTTCAATTGATCCAATATAAACAGAATATTATGGCCAGGAATCGGTCCAGTGAATGGTTACCGTTTTCCCTTAGTTCCGTTATATGCCAGTGCTGGCCGGTCATTTCATTGTTTGCTGGGTACGTGTCGATTCCTGTAAATATGTACTGCTGTATCAAACCTATTCATAACCATTACAGAACAATCTGTTAGTCAGCATTGGTTATGTATCAAACCATTAAAGGCAAAATTGCATATCCGGTTTTCTTCCCTTTTTACATGTTGATAGACCACGTCTGAAATACCTTGAACTGAGCTGAACATCATTCATGTCTTTGTTGAATAGTGATATTCAGCACAATACAAGGTGATTTAAAGGTGGTTTTGCAGCTAGGAAAAAGTTTGTGATAAGTCCGTTAACGTCTTGCGGCTCTCAAACTTCTGCAGTTTAAAATTTTTGGTTCTTTGTTAAAGCATGTCTGGTATACATTGCACACATACCAGTAAACCAATCCTGTATGAAACAGCCCTAGCATGTATTCAGAATGGACGGTGGGTGTTAGCGCCGAAGTGGTCAACGTGGAGGTGTAGGAGGACTACTTGACCTTGGGATAGGCCACTGCCCCCGAAAAATAGGCCCTGAAGCCTTTGCCCAGAGTCGGACACATAAAATATCATCATCAGCCGTTTGAGTATCCACTGCAGGAACGGCGTATCCCGGCCGAAGTCGGGACGATACAGCCAATGTATCTCTACCAAGTGGCTTAGGCTGTGTAAGAGAGATTGTATATAGGGTGACAAGTGCTTGTAAGTGTAATTGTAGTGTTGGAATGGCTTTGGATGTGTGTGTAGTCTGTAAACCAAGTGTAATCGGCCAGCGGAAACCGACTGGGTGCAAGCATACTTATAGTAAGCGACACTGGTTCAACCACAGCACCCCTTGCGTCCGCCAATGCAGTACGTGGACGGGTGAACATTCCCAAAGTTAATTACCTGGTGGGGTGCGAACCCTGGCTCACCCGTGTACGAAACGCACACTCTACCACTGTACCACGGAGGCTCCATATATATATATATATATATATATATATATATATATATATATATATATATATATATATATATATATAATCCTTCTAGACAAACTACCAGACCTGTGTAAGAGCTAAATAGTCTGAAATAATAATAATAATAATAATAATAATAACAATAATAATAATAAACAGGTTTAGTATGAGAAGGGAGAAAAAAGTACAAACCACACAAAATCAGTATTTAATTTACCACAGTACTAACGAATCATCAATTGCAGTACTAAGAAAACACGGAGCTTTGCTAAGTCAAATTTAGTGTAAAGAGTGTAATTTGTCCTGCATATATCGGGAACACAGACATCAGTGGTACTGCGGGCGGTGGAAGGAAAGTCGGAAAAATAAGGGGAAAATCCAGTGCTAATTCACTGTTTCGGATAATAATAATAATAATAATAATAAGAAGAAGAAGAACAATAATAAATAATTGTTATTCAGAAAAGTTATAATACAATACATAATTTTCTAATTTTCAAGTAAAAATAGAATATTTAAGATCATCGATAGACTAACCATTTTTTGTTTGTGTTCTCTATCTAAAATTAAATTAACTTAAAAACTGTAAAATTTATATATAGGCAAGCATTAAACAAACAGCTGGAAATGGCGTGATAAGGGTTTGACCATATAGACCCAATTCAGGGATATGCTAGCATTGGCAACAATATTCCGTTTCAATTCTGGTTTGCCAGAGTTGGAATGGAAGAGTATCTTGTGTACTAAGCCAATGCATATCACATGCGATTTGCCGCAACCCGGCGGTACTGATACTAATCCGGAATGAGCCGATATTGGCCCAAGATCCTCATGTTATCTGGGTGGTCAGTGCATATATATATATATATATATATATATATATATATATATATATATATATATATATATATATATCTTTTTTATTTTATAATTTTGTATTTTTATTTTTATTAATATTTTATTTACTTTTTTATTTTATTATTTTATGTATTTTTATTTTTATTTTTTATTTACTTTATTTCTTTATATTTTTAGACCTTACATTATTTTTAAGAGAGAGAGAAAAAAAAGATGCCTAAAGACCATATAACTAATAACCTAACAGACAAATCGCAAACCTATACCAAATCCTAAAGAGACAAATAGCTAAACCTACAGCAATAGTAAAAAAATATCACGACCAAGAGAACACCATCAACTGCAGATATGTATTGCCTTTCTACATTACATACCTGCACTCATCACCTGCTGACTGTCAGTCGAGGCAGAAAATAACACAGGGGACATCAATATGTGAAAGAGCACCTGTGGAGTCAGGAACTGTTCCATATACGTCTAATTAAAATGATTTATAGAAGATGATGGAATGCATTTACATATGTACAGAAAGTATAGTACTTCACCCAACAAAACACCATCGACTGAAAATGCTCAATGCCTTTCTATATTAGACACTTGCACTCATCAACTGATGACTGTCAAGCGAGGAACATGGTTTAATGTAGGGACATCAATATCAGAAATAGAGCAGTCAGAAGTACGAGTTATTTCCAATACGTCAACTGTCGACCCTAATTAATAATACAATATATACATATATACATTCGATAAAAACCATAATCATATACAGTAGTAGAAAATTCACATCACTCTGATCAGTCTGGTTCTCTCAATAAAGCCATCAGTTTATTAGTCATAACAATATCCCATCACCAAGGATAGTGGAAAGGGTTAAGGGGACGCCTGCTGTGCCGCAGTAATTTATAAGTGAAGCACGTTCACGAATAAATCGCCGACAGCACAGGATGATATGACTCATAGATGACACAGCATTACAGATGTCACAGTGCGGTGGGAATCGTCTTTCCATATATGGTTTCATATGAGTTAATACGGTGGAATTAACCTGCAAGCGCACCAACACTTTTTCTTCCATTTGACTGGGACGGTTGGCAGTATCCCAGTTGCCCACGTATGGCTTGCATGTTGCAATATTTAGTCTGGTCCACTGACCTTGCCACAGAAGATTTACTGATTTCTTTCCGAGAGAGAGACGCGATCGTAGATCACGAGGAACGTCCCAAATATCCTCGAGCTCTATAGCCAACCTTGGAAGTGAGTCAGCCTGCTCTTTGCCATAGATACAACAATGACCAGGTACCCGGATCGGCATGAAAGACTTGTCGCACAAATGCAATTTATTAATAATGTGGCCCTGGATCTCATTAGCGTCCGTAGTACAAGAAGCAGTTGCCTGAAGGGCTGATTTTCAATCCAAAATTATTACAAACGAGTTATGCCTTGAAGTTATAGCATAGACTATGGCTCTGTCAATTTCATAAAGTTCATACGTAAATACAGATGTATGAGTCGGCAACCGGTACATGAGGGAACATTCAGTCGACTACACACTAGCAGCCACACGTTCACTCTACTTCGAGCCATCAGCGTACAATTGCTGGGATCCCAAGTGACGAACGATGATGTTATGAAACAATTGGTGGATCTTGGCCTCCGGCACCTTGGTCTTAGGCGCTGCGAGCTATGACACATCAAGCATAAAGCCAGGTGGCTCTCAAGGTGCTATATTTTTTGACACCAACTTGTCACAGTCACTGAGGTCCGTACCAAGCTCCTGAGTCAGTAAGTGGAGGCGAACTGCAAGTGGTCGACTAACCCCATGCATAAGATGGTGGTATCGACGCAGGGGGGTACAGGCCACATTGCCAATATTACTCTTTCTATGTGTCCGTACATCGTAGTACAGGGCCAGTTGGTCTCAGCGAATATGGAGGGGAGGCAGATTTGCTTCCACTTCAATACGAGCTACATGGGTACACCTGACGGCTCCAAGACACATTCGCAAACATTTATTCTGGAACACATCCAACCTCCTCAATGTGGCATCAGATGCTGAGCCATACACCTGTGCGCCATAGTCTAGCTTAGATCTAATAAGGGACTTATACACTATCAAGAAAGATTTTCTGTCGGCACCCGATGTAGTACCCACCAGGTACTTGAGGACATTTAACGGTATATAATAACAAGCAAGCAAATTATTAACATGAAGCTTGAAATTCACTCTGCGATCAAAATTTAGGCCTAAAAACTTAACAGAATTTCGAAGAGGTACTGCCTGATTATCCAAAGTCAAGCACAAATTAGGTACGTTACAGTTAATAGAAACTACAGCAGCTCACTTAGGGACAGAAAACTTAAATCCCCATTGCAAGGCCCATTGGTCGATGGATGCTGCTTGAATCCGCCTAGCCAAAAATTGTGCATTACGGGAAGAGTACCATACTGCACAATCGTCAGCATTGGGTGAGTATTTAAGATGCCTTGAGATGGCAACTGATGACAGAATATCATTGATCATAATGCTAAAGTGGGACTTAGAACACTTCCCTGAGGCACCCCGTTTACCTAGATAAACATATCCGATGTCACGTTATGGGACAGTTTGACAAGGAAAATTCTGTTCCATAAGAAGCTGGAAATAAAAATGGGCAAATTACCTCTTAAGCCATATGCATAGAGCTTCATTAGTATACAGGGTCACCATGTCATGTCATAGGCTTTATGGATGTCCAAGAACACCCCTATCATGAATTCTTTACTGGCAGATGCCTCTGCAATACAATGCTCCAAATTCATTAAGTGATCTGGTGAACTTCTGTATTTACGAAAGCCACATTGTTGATCATTTAACAAATTCTTCAACTCTAAAACAAAAAGAAGCCTATTGTTAACCGTTTGTTCCATGACCTTACATAGGCAAGAAGTCGACACAATAGGACAACATGAATTGGGATTCATAAGACGACCAGCCTCTTTGGGTATCAATATGACATGCGCAAAGTGCCATGAGTTTGGGAACGCGTGGGATGCCCATAGCTCATTGTACAGTGCTAACATCTTAATCACGTTGTCATGATTAAGATGCTGAATCATACAGTACGTAACAGTGTCTGGTCCAGGGCTGGTGTCTTTACAGGATTCAAGGGCAAGGAGCAGTTAATCTACAGTAGTGTAATCTCTTGGTTGTATGGGGACTCTACTTCTTCTGTGGCAGAGTCTAATATCCGTAGCTCAGCCATGCGTTTATGATGTTGAAAACGCTGATCATAATTGGCTGAGCTACTTCCATGAGAAAACCTCCAGGCGAAGATGTTTGTGACATCCACGGGATCGTCATAGATGTTGTTATTGATCTGCAGTGTGGTCACAGGGATATATGGGCCTTTACTATTTAATAATCTAACAGTGTACCAGACTTTATTGAGTGGAGTAGATCGATTCACCGTGGACACAAAATTCCGCCAGGAGTGACGTTTGGCCCTTCTTATTATTCTCCTTGCCTCAGCCCGTGCCTGTTTGTATGCAATGAAATATTCCTTAGTAGGCTGACCATTAAAAATCCTGTATCTCCCATTGCATTTCCTTGATGCTTTGTCGGCAATTCGGCATCCACCAATGTGCTCTATGCTTCACATAAACTGTAAAAGTCTTGGGAATAGCAGCCTCAGTCGCGTGTATTATATGGAATTGGTTAAATTTTCGACCTTAACATCTACGGTCTCCCCAGATAAATATAAATTGGCGATCCTTGAGAAAGACCCCCAGTCTACTTTCTTATAGTTAAATTTTGGGGGTGGAGGGTCCAAAACAATGTTCCTTGTATAAGAAACACAGATAGGTAAATGATCACATCCCAAGGAGTGGTCATAAGGGTCTTGGTGTGTACCTGGGAAGGCCAGACAAGTCAATAATCAAAAAGTTACCAGTGCGATAATTTACACGAGTCACTCTACCATCGTTCAGAAGACAGCTGGACGGTAGTATTAGATCAGCTATTTGCTCCCCACGACCATCGATCCTCAAGCTACCCCATTGATAGTGATGGGAGTTAAAGTCGCCCAACATTAACTTATTCCCCGGAAGATGTTCAAATAGTGAATTCAAAGCATCACTCTCAATGGGGACATGTGGAAGACAGAAGAGAGAGCAAATAGATAGATATGTGTTATTAAATTTTACTCTGCACACGAAAGCTTCCAGAGTAGAATTTAGAATTACTTCCGTTTGTGGGTGTGATTTGTGAATGTGTGTGGCAACTCCATGACCATCATATCTTCTATACGAGTGATAGTGTTTGAACTGTGGAGGATCAGGGTGATCCACCAAGTGCATCTTCTATAAGCAAATAATGGCTGGCCTGTGTACTGAAAGCAAAATTGCTATATTATGTAGTTTATTCCCAAGAGTCCTACAATTCCACTGTAACACAGTGATTGTGGCAATTTAAGATTTACAAGGGTGGACAGTGGTCTCAGTTTACTTATGCCGCCCGCCAACTGCTGAGCGACTACCGGGGGACCTATCCCACTGCTTTCTAATGGAAACCTCCATTTTGTCATCAATAACTAGGCTCCCAGAGTCCCCCGAGGAAGAGCTAACCATTCTCTACCTCATTGGACCATGAGCAGGAAAAACATGAGGACATGCCAGTTTGCTGAGGGTGGTCAAATTAATCTGATCAGACTTGTCGGACTTCAGTTTTGGCCGCACTGCCTGCGAAGGAGCAGCGGCAGCCTGAGAGTATGAAGTGGCAACAGAGATGTCCATAAGAGAGCAGGCACATACAGGAGAGTGAGACGGAGAGGTAGGGCACATGGCATGAGGAGGGAAAGTAAGCTCAGTCTGTGTCTCCATGGTGCACATCAGGGAACGGGACACAACAGCCTATGCATAGGAGACATTAGGCTTGGGAGTTGCATGCAACTCCTTCACCTTCTTCCTAGCATCGTAATAGGAAATGCCCTCAGTTGCCTTCACTGTGCAGACCTCTTTCTCCACCTTCCACTTAGGACAAACCCTCGAGGAAGTGGAGTGAGCGTCCTTGCAGTGAAAGCAACACTCAGTCTCGGATGTTCAGCGGTCAACAGAGTGACATACAGCCACGCACTTGCCACACACCAAATTGGAAGCTCGACAACTCTTTTCATGATGCCCATAAATCTTGCATTTTCGGCTAAGAAGGGGACTGGGAATGTATGGTCTCACACTAATAATTTCATATCCAACTTTCACATTAGTAGGAAGAAATACTTTTCCAAAAGTCAAGATTACTGTGGCTGTCTTCCTTCTTTTGCCTTCTTGGAAACGAATGATGAACCGGGCGTCAGTTACATCATGCTGAGCAAGTTAACGGATGATGTCGTCTTCTTCCATAACCATGAGGTCCCTGCAGGTGATAACACCTTTGCAGGAATTCATGGAATCAGGGATCCTCGGCTCAACATCATAACAATGAAATTTGCATAGCTTCATCAAATCCTTAACCTGGGACACGTTTACCGTCATTTCAAGAAGATTTCCACTAGGAAGTTTTTTCATCTGTTCTATTTCTCCTGCACATCCATCATTCACCTTCTTGATAATGAAAGGATTGAGGCTGGACAGGGGAGTAGAGCCAACTGCTTGTAACAAAACAAAAAGGCGTTTTTTACATTAATGTCTAGCGGTGTGCATGTCTGGTGCCATCCAGTTTTGGGACAGTCTGTCTGTGAAACAGTCGGGGGTCGGTCAGGACCGCCTCCCCCCCTGAAGAGGGAAGAGGCAGTAGGGGTGTCCATCATAGAAACCACTTCCCCCTTATGGAGGAAGTGGGAGGAAAGAGAAAAACGAGCAAGGGACAAACAAACTGGGGCAAAACACATAAGGCTAAGATTGCCCTCTAATACCACTCCAGGGAGGCCCAACCATGTTAATTCACGCCCCAGAGCGATCACTGGGGTGGGGGACCCTCCATGGGCGAGTAAGCAAAGGCAATATCAGTGAATGGATATAGACACCTATTATATCTCTATCAAGGTTAGGGAAGGATAGTAGAACTAGCTAATCTAACTTTATTGATGCTATGTACAAGAACTAATGTGAGTGATGCAGCCCTGCAAAGCTAGAGGTGAGAGAAGAAATGGACGTCTGCACCCTCCACGACCATGCATAAAAGTCCCTATGAGTGTGGGTGTGGTATCTCCTTAACCCCTCGACGGATATCGACCAAACTTTTGTCAGTGATAAAATATGAAGGGAAGAAGAACCGATTAAGTCAGCAAAGTTAAGGTCAAAAGGAGTCGAATTAGTTTATCTTTAGTCACATATCAACCCACAATGAACCTTGTCATGAAGGTTATATGGCCAGTCCATGCGCAAGGCTTGGCGGAGGCATAACAAGCAATGCTTTGCATCAGTAGCTTTGGGCCCATGTTCTCGGCGTTTCGTTAACCATGATGGGGTGTAAGTTGAGAGAGAAGCACTTGTGAATGTTGAACTCATGTATCGTCTACACGATATATTGTCTAAGTTTGCATGCGAAGACTTCTGTATGTATTATCATCATGAACTGACAGGGTACGAACAGACCTTGTATAAGTATGTGTAAGAACATACAGCAATACCAACAACCATGCAGTGTGCAAGCCCTGACCAGACAATTATCGTGACTCCAAGCAAAGGCATAATTCTTACAGTTCTGAATAAAATCGTGGTTAGAAGGTTCTATATAACAGCAGCAAGAGATTTGTTGTCCCTTACACAGGACAAATGAGGGGATATAATTGTAGACAGATTTTAAAAGTTTGAGCAGTTCTGTATGCATATTACAGAAGGTTGAAATTACACACTTCTTCATCACACACACACACACACACATATATATATATATATATATATATATATATATATATATATATATATATATATATATATATATATATATATATATATATATATATATATATATATATATATATATATATATATATATATATATATAATATATATATATATAAAATATATATGTAACTTGCAATACTTTGGTGATAGAAACTCCGTGTACAAACAGCTAGATAAGGAGTTTATTACAAGCTCACAGTGAAATAGTCTGCTCGTGTCGGCTGTCTGCTAAGAACTGATGCAATAACGCCGTCTTCAGGCGTGGGAAAGCATGCTGACCTAGCAAATTTAGTGGGGGCATGTACGCATTGGGGGGGGACATATATACATCGGGGGTAGACATATTGTGGAGGGGGTACACTACTCCCCCGGGTAGCTGAGACGGTGTCTCCTGACACCGGGAGGTAAATGGTGTTTGAGTATAGTAGTAAGGCAGGACCAGGGAGGTTTGTACAAGGGATAAGTATGATACAGGGGCAGCAGGGGAGACATGGCCATGTTGAGGGGAGGGAATTAGAAGGATATATACATATAAGATATACAAGGAATAATAGGTACAAATCCAGTAAGGGTCGAAGGTATATATAAACATAATGGGGATTACACAATAATAGTTTGATACATGATAAACAAGGAGTAGATATGAGAGTTCGATTGTTGTTCTTCCTTCATTTTTGTTGTTGTTGTTGTTGTTGTATGTTCTGTAGGATACACGGTCACTCAGTAATGCATTAAAGAAAGACCATCATTTTCTAGTAGGCAGAGTGCTGTTCACAGTTTGTTTAAGTGTTAGATGGCAATGGAAATCACTGAATGTGAGGGCACTAAGTACGGGGAGTTTCTACGTCGTGTGTAGGGCGTGCTATGCCGGTAGCGACTCTGATTTCCTGGAGGCGACGTTCCATTTTTCTGACACAACAATGCACTGCACAGATGATGAGTAGAAAACCTATGAAAGCGATAACCACAGGGGGAAACACAACTGTTGGATGAACCCATGAACGGCTGAAGGCCGGAGAGAATTGATCCATAATGAAATCACTGTCATTGAGGAAGGTTAGCATGCGCAAGTTAGGGGAGGTGATGGTAATGTTGGCAGATGGCAGGGTAGAAGGCATGTCGAGTGGTTGAAAGATGTCATAGGAGTGATTATGAACAGCCTGGTGATAGCGAGTGGCGTAAGTGATGACGGACTCTGATTTGACGGTACAATAGTCAGGTGCTTTGTAGAGACCACTAGCGGGGACAGAGCGAACGGAAGAACCAGGACACATGATTGTGACAGAGATGGGAACAGCAAAGAAGAAGTACTGGACATGGTTGAGGTGAGCATGGTGGACCGGGAGGTCAGGAGCTGGGACAAAAGAACAGGCCGAGTAGATGGAATGGTTGCGAACTAAAGCAGACTCACAGGGTGTAGCACTGCTAGGGAAGATAGCGAAAAGGTGGGCAGCACAGAGACGAGAGGTCGGAGTAAGGGAGGAACATTGCTGGAGGTCTGTGGAAGAAAGGAAGGCAACGGAAAGATGAACATGGGAGAGGAGGAAATATTCTGAAGGAACAGATACGTGTAACAAGGAGTTGTTGAGGCGGAAAGGGAAGGGAATGATGTGGAAAAGGTTAAAGGTTATGGCAGAACGGAGAGGAATATGGGCGACGACGTATGTAGTGAGAAGAGTGGCTTCGAGAACAGGATAATAATATTCAAGGGAGGAGTAAGAGAGGACTGGGGAGAGACCGAAGGTGGAGTGAGCCCATTTCAGGACAGAACGGAGAGCTGAGACAGGTACTAAGTCGGCAGTGACACGTCCATTGATAGCATCGACCAGGATACGAACCAAGGTAGAGACTTGAGACAGGAGAGAGTCAACGGCCAGTTGGAGATTATCCATGTTGAGTTTGAGGTAGAAGAACTGAGAGATAACTTTGAGATCTGAAAGGTGGCGTTGTAAGAGATCGGTGAAATTGTTTAGAGTGGACGTGACTTCATTGAGTTGGGTTGTGAGCTTCTGTAACATAGTGTGTTGGATTTTAATGACTCGGCGTTGTGATTCTAGGGCCGAAGCGAAATGAGTGAGATCAGATTTGAAGCCAGAAATGTCACGGGCTGTAGCAACGCCAAACAAGCCACTCAGAAGCTCACTGCCGAAGTCAAAGAGACCTCGTTTCACACGAGAACGACCCACGGGTGTCTGAATGGAAAATGTGTCATTGAGCTCAGTGAATCTGTTACTTATGTATTGCAATTGCCAGGAGAGTGGGAGGAAAAGGTTATAGAGATACTCATTCGGGATGTGTGTCCCCATGAGGGCCGTGAGATGGTTCCTGATTCTGTGGAGCTGGTGCGCGTAGGCAGGTAGGGCAATGGCTATGTCGGCCAGGGACGCAAGATCGTAGCGCAAGGAGACCTCGCCTCCTGAGCTGACCAAGGCCCCGGGACGTACTCCACCATCGTCCTGACCTGACCCAGACCCCAGGAGGGTCAGCACTGCCAGCAGGGAGATCGCTAACATCGTACCTAGAAAATCAGGGTAGAGTTAATGGGGGAGGTCGTGAGGAGGTTGATGGGCAGAGCGCAGTTTGGACCGATATTGATTGATTGATGAATGAGCAGGTGGAGATGGAGAGGAAGGAGACTGAGGGATAGGTGGAGACAAGGTAGACTGAGGGAGAGGTGGAGACAAGGTAGACTGAGGGATGGGAGGAGGGGAAGAGGGGGCAGGAGGTTGTGTAAGTGACTCTTCCAACACGAGGCCATGGGGTGCTCGCTTTAAGTCATCGATGTGGACCCATCTGGTGTCCCTAGTGGACAGGTCCTGGAGGTGAAATTTGTTGCCTTGTTGAGTGAGGACGCGGTAGGGCCCTGTAAATTTGTCATCCAACTTAGAGGAACGCGTATGGGAATGAGCAAAGACAAGATCGCCTACACTGATAGTGATAGGAGAGGCGTACTTATGTTGGCGCTGCAGCATGTCCTCCTGAGAGGAAGCCAAAGTGGATTGGACATACTGGTGGATTGTCTGGAAGTTGGCCAATTTTAGCTTAACATAATCATCCATGTTGTAGATGGGTTCTGGCTTTGAGGATAAGAGAGAGTATGGGAGGTCCTTGTCAAAACCAAAGAGGACGAAGAAGGGAGATTTAGCAATGGATGCATTGATGGAACTATTGATGGAGGATGCCACTTGGGGAATCCAGTCATCCCAGGACGAACTATGGGAGCCTAGATGTCTGAGGCACTCTAAGATTTAATGGTTGTGGCGTTCTACAAGGCCATTGGAAGCCGGATGGTTAGGCACGACATTGCACTTACTGATACGAAAGTGGCGACAGATCTCATCGAGAAGGCTATTGTTGAACTCTGTACCGTTGTCAGTAAGAATGGTATGAGGGGTACTGAATGGGCAAATTACGTGATCTACAAAGGCACGGGCAACGCTCTACGCAGTCTTGTCGGAGAGGGGAACGAGGACACAGTAGCGGGAGAAGTGGTCGACCGCTACGAACAAGTACTCAGCGCCAGATTCTGTGAGAGGTAGTTTTAAGAGATCGATTGAGACAGTTTCCCATGGTCGTGACGGGATAGGGTATTGTAAGAGAGGTGCTGGTAAGCCGGTTGATCCTTTGTGGCAGTGGCAGGAGAGGCAAGAGTCACAGTGGGCATTGATATCACGGCGCATGGTTGGCCAATAGTATTTGAGAGGTGCTTGGCGCAAGCATCGGTCTTTACCTGGATGGGAAGCCTGAGGAGTATTATGAACAATATGAAGAACCTTTGGTATCAGGGCAGTGGGGACAACAAGTTGGCGTACTTCGCGATTGGGCATATCTTTGCCTGTTAGCAGTGTTTTCCTGTACAAGAGATCATCATCTAGCATGAACTCATCTAGTGATACTGGCAGAGTAGGTAAGGTCGAGGCATCGCCAGATTCTAGGAAATAAATGACTTTGGACCATATGGGGTCTTGGCGCTGAAAGTTTCGAACAACTTCTGACGTTAGTGTGGTGTTTTCAGTTACTTCAGGCTGCAGTGATTTTATAGCTGCTGCTACGTGACGTGAGAGTGCATCTGCGACTACATTCAACTTGCCTGGTACATATTGAAAAGTGGGATTAAAGTCCTGGATGATGACAGACCATCTAGCTAACCTACCTGTTAGGTTGTGATTCTTGAACAAATCACATAGCGGAAGGTGGTCTGTTTGGATATGCACTGGATAACCATAGACTATATCTCTGAAATGTTTCAATGACCAGATTACCACTAGCGCTTCGAGATCTGTGACACTGTAGTTACGTTCAGCGGTTGTAAGGGTGCGACTAGCATATGCTATTACGCGCTTCCTTGATGCTTCATCGACTTGCATCAAAATGGCACCAAGTCCAGTGCCTGAGGCGTCTGTGCAGAGAAGGAAGGGTGTGGTATAATCAGGGAATGCTAGAACAGGGGCATTTACAAGAGCTGTCTTTAGCTTTTGGAAAGCCTGTGACTGGTCGTTAGTCCAAAGGGCACATTCTGCTTGAGTAAGTGGGTCAGAGGAGCGGCGATCTGCGCATAATTCCGGATGTAGCGACGATAATAGCCACTGAGGCCCAGGAAACTTCGTACAGCGTCGGTAGTGGTAGGTTCTGGGAAGTTAATGATCGCCTTAGTTTTATCCTCATTAGTATGAATGCCTTGAGCATCTACGACATGGCCTAGGAATTTGATTTTCTTTCGCAGGAAGTCACATTTACTGAGATTGATTTTCAGGCCTGTGAGCTGGAGGAGTTCAAAGACTTGCTGGAGTTTGGTAAAATGATCAGGGATGGATTTACTCACAACAATGATATGATCTAGGTAAGCAAAAAGAGAGTGTCCCATCATACTGCTGAAGACTGAATGGATAAGTCGCATGAACATGGAAGGAGCATTTCTCAGACCAAAAGGGAGTGTCTTAAACTGAAAATGTCCGGAAGGGGTGCTAAAGGCTGTGACTGGGCGAGAGGACTCTTCCATTTCGACCTGCCAGTACCCGCTGAGGAGGTCTAAAGATGAAAAGACTACGTTATTGTCACCAAGGGATTCTAGCAAATCAGTGAGGACAGGTAACGGGAAACGGTCTGGAACGGTGACAGAATTGACCTTACGATAGTCGACTACTGGTCTAAGGTTGCCGTCCTTCTTTGGTACTAAGAAAAGTGGGCTATTCCATGGACTGACGGAGGGTTCAATAATGTCCTGGTCTAACATGTTCTGTACCATTTGATCTGTTTGCTTTCTCTGGCTGTGAGGCAATCGATACGCTGGTATGCAAATCGGCTGAGTTCCTGGGAGTAGTTCAATCGTATGTTTGACAAGGTCTGTTCTACCCATCGGTTCACCGGGTAAGGCAACCACGTTTCTGTACGAGGTCAGAAGGTCGAGGAGTTGAGGCGTATTTTCTGGGAAATCTGTGCAAGTGAGATGTGAGAGCATATCGGGTGAATGCGTCGGCGCAGATCCCGTAGAGTTAATAGTACATACACCGATTGGCGTATCCTCAGTCTGAATAGTAGGAATTGAGGAATCCTGGCACACCTTTACGGCTGCTGGGTATACTAGGAAGTCTCCAATCTTTACACCACTTTTAAGTTTTAGTGGAGCATTTGTGACATTGAGCAAGTACAGGTAGCATAAACTGTCCTCTAAGACTGTACACCACACTGACTCATAAGTCAAGCCATTCACACAACACGTCTCAGGTAGGGTTAGTACATCCACTCCTTCTTTCGCACCGGCAACACAAACAGAGACTTTGGTGAACTCATGCGGTAACAAAATTGTGCACGTATTCGTCACTGCACGTTTCGTCTCTGCGTGTTGGAGAAGATCATTCAGACTGTGTGAGGTAGGTAACTGAGACATGTCTGAGTCAGCGATAGTGTTGTCGGGAGAGGATGTAAGAGCCATGTTCGAGGGCTGAGATGATGTATCAGGGGACATTGAGGAATTTATGTCCTTGCTCGCAGTCAGTAAAGGAATGATCTCTGTATTCTCAGATGATGATAGTGGTGGTTTGGGCTGGGTTGGACTTTTTGGTAGTGATAGGGACAGAGGTAATTGAAGGACTGATTTGATCGTAAGAACAGGACGGGGACATTCCATAATGTAAACCAGGAATCTAGAAATGTCTATACTACCACAAGCAGGTAATAATGCAATGGAATGTTGTGCCATGGTGGAGAAACCAATAAGGGCATCTGCGGGATACTGCAAGTCATTAGTGACATGAAATTCAATGAGGATAGGGGGCAAAGCTCTGTGGAGTTTGACTTCAAGGGTGACTCTTCCCTTAACCTTAAACTCTGAGCCGTTAACACCGCATAGGCGAATGTCTGGTGGTTCTAGGAAACTGACGTGGCTGTGATGGCGATGAATAATTTGTAAGGAATTTTCGGAGATGAGATTTACTATAGATCCTGTGTCCAAGAAGAATGACGTTGGTATGTCATGACTGCTTCCGAGAAAGACTAAACCCGAGGATGTTATGGGACCTACATGGCGGATGGGGAGTTGGGTTTCTGGTTCTACGTGATATTGGTCCGATACGGGCGCGGCGCTTCCCCCGACTTTGGGCGGTTGAGGTAACGACATTCCTCAGTGGTGTGAGTCGTGCTTGATTTGTGATATTTGCAGTGTGGACGACGTGAGCGGGAAGGCGTACGCTGTCTGGTTTGGGAGTGAGGACGTCTGTATGTACGGTCGCAACTGGATGCTTGATGTCCAGGATGACCACAGTACCAGCAAAGAATCGAAGATTGTCTGTTCCGTCCGGCGCTAGATTGATCACGACCTGCGGTAGGAGAGCGATGTGTGGCAAGTCTGCCGCGTGTGGTGGGACGGGAGCGAGATTGGTCTGGGGTAGGGGAGGTGTGACAGACTGAGGAGGCCAAGGGTTGGGTGGTGCCCTGAAGCGTGTAGTTCGAACCTGTTCTTTCATGAATGGCTTTAGTGACCTGAATAATTTTATCTCCTGGATTGAAACCGATTTCCAAGGCTAGCTCTCGCTGTTTAGGAGTAAGCCAGTGAAGGAATCTGAGGTAACCAATTAAGTCAGCAAAGTTGGTGATTGAAAGCATTGGAACGCCGTTCTTGTCTTCTAACCATTTCGTGCCTACCAGTAATTGGAGCATCTCGCTACTAGTTGCTTTCATGGCGGCGGCAGCTTCGCGGAGCTTGGCATATTGCGCTGGGATGCGCAAGTCCTCATCTAGTTGGTTTAGGAGATTAATGAATCCCATGAGAGACGCGGTATTTGAATGCTGGCAACAAAGGCTGATGAGTTCCGTACGAAAATCAGCAAAGGTACGAATGCTATCGATATGTCCTGCACGGATCGCAGATCCGATGTCTGATTTACCGTGGTGCAAGCGACCGAGGAGGTAAGCTACTTTGAGCGATTCCTCGGTGATTTGTCTATTGTTTATTTCTGTGTCGACTTCTCTGAGAAAATCATAGACAGACCAAGTTGGGTCCTGGCCGGTAAATTTGGGACGATTGGCATCGTCGAGATAGATAGACTGTGGAGGGTTGGCCATGGCTGGAAGTGTAGAAGTGGTGGCAGGAGAGGTGTGGGAGAGAGAGAAGGTAGTGGCAGTTAAGGGCGAGCAAGACGGGGTATGAAGGGAGGCAGGAGAGGGAACGACAGGGGAAGGAGTAGAGGAAGAAGAAGGGAGTGTAGAGGCAGGAGTAGAGGAGGAGGTATCTGGATTTACGAGGGTAGGATGGGTAGTAAGTGATTCTGCGGGAAGTGAAACGGGAGTCTCAGGTACAGGGCGGTGGTACTCTTTGCCACTTCGTAAATGAGTGATTGTGTTAGAGTCGGCAGACGGGGTATGAGCAGGTGATGTTTCCGGGTCGAAAGGGCTGGTGGTAAGCGGTTGACGTGGAAAGTATGACATTTAATGCGGCAATGGAAGATGAAAGGATGAAGATGGATACGTAGGTGGAAATGGATAAATAACAATGAGAGAATGAAATACACTAGGTGTGAAAATGAATGAAGGTGCGGGCATGGATGGTTGAAATAAAATGCAAAGGATGAGATGGGGTATAAATAACGTAGGTGAAAATGAAAACGGGGTAATGAAAATGAGATGGAATATTTACAATAACCAATCTGTAGAGAAAATCGAGGATAATCTCTATAGAAAGGAAAGATATACTATAGTTACACAGTAGAAACGGGAGTGTCGAGATGTATGACATGCAGGGTGGCTGGGCGTAGCTGGGCTGGGTCGGGGCGGGGCGGGGCGACGGGGTGGGGCGGGGCGGGGCGGCGGTGGAGAGACAGCTGGACGGAGAGGAGAAGAGACGCCGCGATGAATCACCGGCAGGGATTGGCGGTCTTAGGAGGCTCCATAATGCAGACCAGATGCGGGCGACGGTGGAGGCCGGTGGTGGGTGGTGAGGCAGATGTCGGTGCAAGGCAGGTGAAGAGCTGGTGAGTTGCAAATGCAGAGAATGGCGGTGGGCAGGCAGCGGGCAGACAGTGATAAGTGGCACCGTGGGGGCAGGAGCTATGATGAGTCCGGAACAGGTGCTGGGAACAGGTGCAACAGGTGCGTAGGTTGGCGACGGTGACACGTGCGGTCAGGAACAAGGCGTATGGGTGCAGTTGGTTGAGAGGTGAGCACTGGTGAGAAAAATGGTACACTCGAAAAGCACAGCCAAGGTATAGAGGCATGGAGAAGGGGTGAGGCTGGCAGATGCGAGTCGGCGTGTATCTTGTTGTATCACTAAAAATCCAAGGAGGCGGTCAGAATGTGATGGTTCGAAACACTGCTGCTACCAAATGTATCTTGCAATACTTTGGTGATAGAAACTCCGTGTACAAACAGCTAGATAAGGAGTTTATTACAAGCTCACAGTGAAATAGTCTGCCCGTGTCGGCTGTCTGCTAAGAACTGATGCAATAACGCCGTCTTCAGGCGTGGGAAAGCATGCTGACCTAGCAAATTTAGTGGGGGCATGTATGCATTGGGGGGGGACATATATACATCGGGGGTAGACATATTGTGGAGGGGGTACATATATATATATATATATATATATATATATATATATATATATATATATATATATATATATTGTTACGGAACAGAGAAAGATAATGTACACTTTAAGTGAGAATACTAAAAGTCACTAGGTTCAAAACAAAAGAGTTAGGTAAAATTACAAGTTAAAGTTTAATGCTTAAACTAACAAAAAAACATTCAGGACTCATAAGGATAATGTAATGGCAAAAAACAGGTTAAATATATGGTTAACTGCAATAGCCTCTATTAACATGAAATTAGCAAGAGTAAATTTACCTAAGTCAGCCCTGATAAAATGAAAATACACTTGGTAATGCTCAGTTAATGCAAGAAAAATTATTACAGATACAAACTATTCTCAAAAATGACTGACAATAAGAACTTTACATGAATTACAAAAAAAAACTCACTAGGCCTAAAAATTAACCCTATGCTACACAGCACAAGAAAAAATGCAACAACAGTTCTACTCAAATTACACAGCTGCTAGATGGTTGGAGACTTCCTGAGCACTCACAACAATAACTGTACAGGGAAGGACAGAGATGTGAACAAAATGAGAAGTAGATCTAAGTGGCAATGATGCAGAGACTGAGCTCATTATATAGGGGCCAGCAGAGCTTGATACAACTTGTAAGAAGGACGCGCAAATGAAGCCATGGGGACAAAGAGTTGACAATCCCGCTCTGAACAACAGAAAGGACGACTTACTCTACTATAACGGTAGAAGGGGGGGACTGAGGCAGAACACGCTCGTGATCAAACATGCTGCAACTGTGCGTTAAAATTACACAAAGGATGATGAAATCATAGGCTATGTAACACCTCCCCACAAAGAAAAAAGAAATTTACAAAGGAAATTTCTTATTACTCTAAAACAATCTGTCTAAAGTCTAGATAAGCAATCTGCAATAACATTTTCTTTCCTAGTGTTACAAAACATGAGACCTCCCTATCACATTCAGTCATAGGTACTTGCCAGTATCCCTTTAACAAATCAAACTTACTTATGTACCTAGCCTTTCCGATCTTGTCTATGCAATCTTCCACGCGAGGGAGAGGGTAAGTGTCTGTTTTGGTTATCTGATTAACACGTCTGTAGTCGATGCAAAGCCGCTGTGACCCACCTGGCTTAGGGACTAGAGTGACAGGAGAACTCCACTCGCTCTGACACGGCTCAATCATCTTGTGGTCCAACAGGTAGCCAAGCTCCTTCTGGATGAGAGGAACTTTCACTGGGTTCACACGGTAAGGAGGCAGTTTAATTGGCTTTGCGTCTCCAACATCGACATCATGCATCAACACAGTGGTTCTTCCTGGAGTGGCACGGAACACTTGCGGGTACTCCTGCAGTAATGCCGAAAACTACTGCCTTTTCTCGGGAGCTAGATGAGAAAGCTTAGTCTGGAGATCATTCATGATATCAGGATTCTTCCCCAAACTATCAATCAGGCTCATACTGCATGGGAGAGCTTCACTTGCAGACTCGGGTGGAACAGCTACAGTGCAGACTGGATTATTTTCGTCCCGCCTGTGATATAACTTTAGCATGTTGATGTGACATAGTTGCTTGTTCTTTCTACGATCTGGTGTGGCGATGACATAGTTGACATCACTGAGTTTCTTCTCCACGAAATAAGGACCACTAAACTTGGCTTGAAGAGGTTGCCCATGCACTGGTAGCAGAATGAAAACCTGATCTCCTGGCTGAAAGTGGCGTAACCTGGACTTCTTATCATACCAAGTTTTCATCTTCTCCTGAGCAGCTCCTAAATTCTCTCTCGCCAGCTGTAAAGCAGTGGACAGCCATTCTTTGAACTTCATCACATACTCCAGCAGGTTGACGTCATCTTCCTCCGACAGCCAGCATTCCTTGAGTAGCTTAAGGGGTCCTCTTACTTCATGGCCAAACAGTAGTTCAAAAGGTGAGAAGCCCAGTGATTCATTTGGAGATTCTCTTGCGGCAAACACAACGAATGGAAGACCTTTATCCCAGTCTTTCTGATGTTCCAAACAGTGTTTCTTGAGCATCGATTTGAGTGTTTGATGATATCTCTCCAATGTTCCTTGGGTCTGGGGATGGTAAGCTGAAGACGTGATCTGGGTGATGCCCAACTCTTTCAGAGACTGCTTGAAAACGTTTGACATGAAATTACTTCCCCGGTCTGACTGTACCTCCTTGGGCAGACCAAACTTTGTGAAGAACCCTAGCATTTCCTTAACCACGTTCTTTGCTGAGATATTTCTAAGTGGAATGGCTTCAGGATAACGAGTAGCCATATCAATCATGGTCAACACATAAGAAAATCCTCAAGAAGTCTTAGGAAGAGGGCCCACAATATCCACCAACACAAGGGTGAAAGGCGCCTCAAAAGGAGGAATGGGAACTAGACGTGCAACCCTTTCGGTCTGATTACACTTCCCCACAACTTGACAGGTGTGACAAGACTTTCAATACCAGGAAACATCCCTGAAGATACCTGGCCAGTAGAAGTGTTTCAAAATGCGTGCCACAGTCTTCCTCACTCCAAGGTGTCCTGCCAAACTGGAATCATGAGCCACTTTAATGATATCCTCCCTACAAACACGAGGGATGACAACTTGATGTACAACCTCCCACTCACAGTCGGCTGATGCTGTTGGGGGTCTCCACTTCCTCATAAGTACTCCTGACTTTACATAATAACAAGTAGAAGCACCGGCTGACTCTTCTTCACTGTAAGCAGAGTTAGCTAGACCTTTCAACTCAGGGTCAGCAACCTGCAACTCAACCAACTCTTGACGAGACAAATTATCAACACTACGGGGTACTGCCTCATCCAGTGAGTGGTCCAAATTAGCAAGAAAAGTGTCAGCTTGGATAACATCATCATCATCATTATCCTCTAAATCACCAGTAACTTTAGACTTAGCCCTAGTGACAGCACATGCAGGGAACACATCAGAGACATCACAATTCTGGGACACAGCCACTGGCTCACTAGACAACTGAGGAGCTGGACACACTTGACTTCCACCAATATCATTTCCAAGTAAGAAAGTTACACCTGACATTGGGAGTGTCTCAACCAACCCAACCATAACGGAACCATTAACAAAACCAGACTCTAAATTCACTCTGCACAGAGGGACAGAGAAGTAATTATTCTCTACACCTTGTAAGATTACAGTTTCATCAGAGGAATTAACATTAGAGCCTAGAACACTGGTCAGCATAAGGGATTGGCAAGCACCTGTATCACGATATATTTTAACTGATTTCCTGTCATTACTGTCCAGAGGACTGACAAACCATCAGACAGGAAATTAGCACATGAACTCTTGAGAGTGTCACCCACGTTACTGCTCAAAAGAGGAGCTTCATCATGAGAATTTAAGTTACCCCTCAAAGCAGGTTCAGTTAAGTCAGTTAAAGAATTCTGGGAACTCTCAAGAGTGGACACTAGACCAATTGGCTGAATATTTAAAGACTCCTTTTTGTTCACATCACGCTGTCTCCTGAAACATTTCTCCGTAGTATGACCAAGCTTACTACAATAAGTACATTTACTTTTCTGAAATCTAGAGGTGAAGCTGGTATTTACTTCCTGAGAAACATCATCTTTATTCTTTTTCTTGTTACCTGTACTCTGAGTAGAGGCAACGTACTTACTCTCAACTTTCCCTTTTTCTTTAGAATATCTCTTGTGAGTGAGAACATATTCATCAGCTAAAACTGCAGCATCAGACAAATTATCTATTCTTTTCTCATCAAGATATAGGCTTACATCTTTATAAATACACCTCTTGAAGTCCTCCAGCAAAATCATCTGCTTAAATTTACCAAAATCAGAATCCACATTCTTAGAAATTAACCACTGCTCTAACAGATCTTCTTTGATTTTTGCATACTCAACATGGGATTGCTTATCTTGCTTGTAAGTTGTCCTAAATTTTACTCTATAGGCTTCAGGAACAAGCTCATAGGCCTTAAGAATCAAGCTCTTAACTACATCATAATTATCACATTCATCCTGAGGCAAAGATGCATGTGTTACTTGAGCTTTACCGGTGAGAACAGTTTGAAGGAGTACTGGCCAATACTCCTTGGGCCAATTAAAACCTGTAGCTACCCTCTCAAACAACTGAAAATAATTTGTCAAATCAGATTCATTAAAAGGAGGGACAAGTTTAACATTTTTAGCCACATCAAAATCATCAGAGCTAGATGATCCAGTTCCACCTTGTTTCATGTGATACTCATGGTCTACCTGAATCCTAGCTAGTTCAGTTTGTGCCTGAGCCTGTACCTGTGCCTCTTGAATACGAGCATTTGCCTGAAATTCAGCCTCCTTAACACAAGCCTCCTTAGCCTGAGACTCAGCCTCCTTAGCACGTGCTTGAAATTCAGCTTCTTTCACAAGAGCCTCCTGCAGGGCTAGCTGTAACTTAGCTAATTCAATCTGCGTTTGCTCATTTGGAGGAGTTACATTAAACAAGCTTTCATTAATCATGTCAACAATTTGATCTTTAGAATGATGAGAGCGAACAGCAATTCCCAATTGTTGAGCAACAAGCTTAAGTTCATTCTTTGTTCTGTTTTCTACATCCAACACTGTTTGCACATTTGACAAAAAATCTTTGGCTTCATCAAGTGTAGAAATAGTAGACATCATGAATAAGTAACAGTCACAAAATATCAAGCAATATCCTTATGATAATATCCTGAATATCCTGATGAGAGGTCGCCAAATTTATGTTACGGAACAGGGAAAGATAATGTTCACTTTAAGTGAGAATACTAAAAGTCACTACTGTCCCGTAAACTTCCAGGTTCAAAACAAAAGAGTTAGGTAAAATTACAAGTTAAAGTTTAATGCTCAAACTAACAAAAAAACATTCAGGACTCATAAGGATAATGTAATGGCAAAAAACAGGTTAAATATATGGTTAACTGCAATAGCCTCTATTAACATGAAATTAGCAAGAGTAAATTTACCTAAGTCAGCCCTGATAAAATGAAAATACACTGGGTAATGCTCAGTTAATACAAGATAAATTATTACAGATACAAACTCTTCTCAAAAATGACTGACAATAAGAACTTTACATGAATTACAAAAAAAACCTCACTAGGCCTAAGAATTAACCCTATGCTACACAGCACAAGAAAAAATGCAACAACAGTTCTACTCAAATTACAGAGCTGCTAGATGGTTGGAGACTTCCTGAGCAGTCACAACAATAACTGTACAGGGGAGGACAGAGATGTGAACAAAATGAGGAGTAGATCTAAGTGGCAATGATGCAGAGACTGAGCTCATTATATAGGGGCCAGCAGAGCTTGATACAACTTGTAAGAAGGACGCGCAAATGAAGCCATGGGGACAAAGAGTTGACAATCCCGCTCTGAACAACAGAAAGGACGACTTACTCTACTATAACGGTAGAAGGGGGGGACTGAGGTAGAACACGCTCGTGATCAAACATGCAGCAACTGTGCGTTAAAATTACACAAAGGATGATGAAATCATAGGCTATGTAACAATATATATATATATATATATATATATATATATATATATATATATATATATATATATGAAAAGATGGGACAAATATGCCATTTCCAGATGAGTTCATTTTGATAGGAATAGTTTGTTGTTGTCATCGTTGATTAAGTCGCATCCAGTTAAGTCTCAATTGGTAGGTGTAACTGGTCGTTGTATTTGAGAGGAATAGTTTATTGTTGTTATGGTCGATTGAGTAGCATCCAGTTGAGTTCAAATTGGTAGGTATAATTGGTTTTTGTTGTAGTCGGTCTTAATCTGCTACAAAGCCATTATCCAGAGATGCGTAAGCTTTGAAATCAGGTATAGTGAACATCGACAAAAGCGTAAGGGGAAAAAACTAGAAGAATGAAAAGCGAAAAGGAAAAAAAAAAAACTGGTAATAGCTTTCATTACTCCCAAAAACTCTAACAAAAGATCTTTTTTTTTCTTTATGAGCTGCTGCCGAACGTCAGAAATTAGCAAGGAAAAAAAAGAATTGGGGGACTGGATTGTTCATTAGCATTAGGTAGGAGCCTCTCTCTCTCTTTCTCTCTCTCTCTCTCTCTGAAATTTGGTGTCAATTTTTTTTGGTACAGTACGCACGTTAAAGTTTTGATAATTATGTGCCGATGTGTACTTTCTTGTTAATGATGTTAAATCTTTTTACAGCAACTTTTTATGAGTATGATTTCACGATAATGTGTGTGTGTGTGTGGCGGGGGGGGGGGGGGAGTTATCACAGGTGGCTTTGTTATCAATGCTTGCAAATATTTCCATGTTAAAGCTGCATCTCATCTTCCTCGATTATTTGCTGTAACATATCGTATATTTCAGATCGTAAAAAAATTTTAAATTCAGAAATAGACCAAAACTAGTGCATCTTTTGCGCGCGCGCGTGTGTGTGTGTGTGTGTGTGTGTGTGTGTGTGTGTGTGTGTGTGTGTGTGTGTGTGTGTGTGTGTGTGTGTATCTAGGAAATTGTTTGTTTGTGTGTGTGTGTGTGTGTTTGTGTGTGTGTATGTGTGTGTATCTAGGAAATTGTTTGTGTGTGTGTGTGTGTGTGTGTGTGTGTGTGTGTGTGTGTGTGTGTGTGTGTGTGTGCATGTAACAGAAATTGCATTATCATGACTTGGATTGTAATGTACTATAGTTTTATCTTCAACCAGTTGAGTACTATGAAGTCGTTCTCATTTTAATATTGCAACCACTCCACGACATTATTGGGGTAGAAAAAGAATCCTCTTAACCCTGCTCAGGTAGAGATGGGTCTGAGAGACCCACCATCCCACGTTCCATTCTCTAGTTCATTAACTTCTAAATACCCGGGAGCCCTGTTCTTCTCAGTAGCTTCTTAACTTTGTGTATCCATGCAAGGGGTGAGGGAGTTACGTCAAGCTCTCTCTCCGTTTCCGCAGTATAAGGGTATGATGTGAGTATAGTTGGGTATGTGAGACCCACGTCTGCCTGAGGTGTGTGAGATATTTTGTTCTCCCTAACTGCAGAAATGAATTCAGCGTCTGGCAGCCCCTCTTCATACCATGAAGCACCATCCCATACCATGCTTTGGGACCACTCAAGCAACCATTCAGATTTGTTTTTCTTATACAAGGCCAAAATTTATTTACTGTTTTTCCTTTTTTTCAAAAATTTGTTAAAAATATCAAAAGAAAAGAACAGTTCACTTTTTTTATATGTTTGTGTTGCGGAAACATTAAATGTTACTCGATTTTCGGTATTGGAATAAAGGACACAAAAATTTTTCCCGAATTTTTATATTTTTTGGGTCTGAGGGACCCACGTCTACTGCTTTGCAACACGGACCGACATCTACCTGAGCAGAGTTAATTAAGAGGTTAGACAATCAACATTCTCTGCAAAATTACGTTATTTGTTTTTTACTGTTGCGGCATGCAAAGCAAGTGAAGGCAATATACTACATAATGGGGGGGTATAAAGCAATGCATCACAACTGAGTTGTTTCAAAGACTTTTAAAGCAATAGAGGACAAAAAATTAAAAGAAATGGATAGATATTACTTAAGTGACCCTCTCCAAACTTGCAAGGAGCAGGTGCTATTTATGTAACTCTTCTCAAAGTATGATACCATACTGCTGAAAAGTCAAAGGAATCACTGAAAAAAGGCTTTCTTGAAAATCATAATCCAAGCAAGCAAAATGAGTACGAACAATACAGTACAAATTGGGCAGTTGGAGACTAGTAGCCTGGTTGTGTGTGTGTGTGGGAAGGGGAGGTACATTAAGCTTCAAGTACAGTGCAATGAAAGACAAAGGTTGTGTCGTGAAATTTGGTGAAAACCTCTACTGAAAGACTTAAGGTTTGGTGAGCTCTACTTTGTGTCATGCAGACGATTGGCGGCTTTGTTCCAGGTGACCTGTCTGCGGACAAGGTCATATTTTTGCTGACTAAAGGATATATATATATATATATATATATATATATATATATATATAAATAGAGAGAGAGAGAGAGAGAGTCTTTTTGATTGCTATTTTAATGTGATATATATGAAGCGTTTTTCATATGTTTTCTTTTTTCATTGCCACATCATCAACGTTGCAGTCCAATTTGTTAAGTATGTGTACGGAAATCATGTTTTCATCCTTATTAATTTAACTTCTAAATTAGCTGAATAAGTTGTTAACTATGAGCTGAAATTCTCATTACTAATCAGTGTTATAAAGCATAATTAACTAAACTATTCTACACATGACAACAGAATAACTGTTTTATAATATAATGTTTTATTAGAGTGACGAACTGAATCTCCCGGGCTGGAGTTCGACCACATAAACCAAACGACCGAAAACTACGAAAATTTGTTCGTGTGCTTCATTCTAAGTGCTTTGACTGCAATTCTAGCCAAATATTGCACAAATGTAGTAACTGTAAGAAACGTAGGATAGTGGAAGCTGTATGTATAGAGAGATAAAATAATTTTAACTATATTGAAGGAATGTATAAATTAGATCCAGTGATGGGATGATTAGTGTCAAGGTCCTTGCCGACGCTTGTAATCCCTCACTCAGGTCGTGGACATAGTAGAAGGAGAGCCTGGTGAGGTCACATCAGATGTGGCTGGGAAAAAGGTGTCCTCACCCTACTTATAAGCAGCTTCTCAGCATTTGTATGTACCACTCTTTGTCTGTAGATCCACTGAAGAGGGCGACAGCTGTCGCCGAAACTGTTTGCAATATATATATATATATATATATATATATATATATATATATATATATATATATATTGTCTGTCAGTGTGGGTTTTTGTATCCTGTTTCATGGTCACGATAGTGTGACTCTTCAGCCATTATGATTATTTCATGGTTCTTTAGTGGTGTGATAACACGAGGGCGACCTGAACGGTCCATCTTTCTGCGGTTCTGTTACTTCAAATGTTTGCGCCGTCTCTTCAGGATTCGCTTCCCGCAAATAAAGGGAGAATCATGCCGCCTCTCATCTCCCTATTGTTTGGATGCATGTTGCCTGACTTTTCCAAACCAAGGTATGTAAGTAGGTCTGCTAGACGATTTGTGGTAAGGTGATAGATGAAATGGTCATGCAATATTTGCCTAACCGTTCGCATTTTGTCTCTCATACAAAATTCGAGCGCAGTAATTCTCGCGAATCGATGTTCAGGTTTCGGATTATCCTAGGTTCATTAATACTGTCATCCCAGCAGCAGCAGATATGAAGCTTGAAGTCAGACTAACCAACTATGAGTATGTAACTCTGATATAGCTCTCATTATATTTCACGTGTTATACTTAATCTTCAGACAAAACCGTGACACGACTTTTGTCTCACATTGTACAATCAAAGACCTAAAGTCGTGTCGAGGTTTTGTTCCAGGATTAAGTGCAACATGTGAAACATTATCAGAGCTCTGCTACAGTAAAGTATTCGTCGTTGGCTAGCCTTATTTCCTGAAGCTTGATAATTTCTGCAGTGCCATAGCCAAGTTTCAGGAGATGGGAGAAATCGAGGAGGGGCAAAGAACTATATACCAGGAACTCGTGTCTGTCTGTCTGTCTGTCTGTCTGTCTCTCTCTCTCTCTCTCTCTCTATCTATCTATCTCTCTCTACACGTTGATGAATAAAAGGTGATAGGACAGATCCATGAGGAACACCATTACTTATAGATCTAGGAGAACGGTGTCCGTCTACAACAGCAACTATAGAACGACCAGAAAGGAAGCTATAAATGAAGGCAGAGGTAGAAGGATAGGAACCGTAGAAGGGCAATTTGGAAATAAAAGATTATGCCAGACTCAATCGAAAGCCCTTGAGATGTCAAGTGCAATGGCAAAGCTTTTGCCACAGTCCCGAAAGGAGGATGACCAGGAGTCTGAAAGGTAGGTGAGAACATCGTCAGCGAAGCTTTCCTGACGGAATCCATACTGACGGTCAGAAAGAAGGTTGTGAAAGGAATGATGCTTTAAAATTTTTCTCTTAAGAATAGACTCGAAAACCTTTCAGACACAAGATGTTAAAGCAATTGGTCGATACATAGAGGGTTGGGAATGATCACCCTTCTTCGGGACTCGCTGAATGATAACAAACTTCCAGCAAGAAGGAAAGGCACAAGTTGATACACAAAGGCAAAAAAGCTTACCCAGACAGGGTGTAAGCACAGAAGCATAGTTCTTGAGGACAATAGTAGGGACCCCATCAGGCCCATATGCCTTGTTATTACTGAGGCCAGTGATGGCAGGAAATACATCAATTGAAGAATTTTTTAACGTCAGCCATGAAGAAGTCCGAGGGGGGAAGTGATGGAGGAACAGCACCGGAATCATCTAGGTAGAACTGGAGGAGAAAGTCTGAGCGAAGAGATCTGCATTATCAGTAGAAGAAATAGCTACAGAGACATCAGAGTAGAAAAGAGGAGGAAAGGATGATGAGGTAAAGTTGTTAGAAAGGTTTCTGGCAAGGTGACAGAAGGAGCGGGAAGAATTCGAGTTGGAGAGTTAAGAGCATTTAGTCCATCCATCCATCCACCAATCATCCAATCCTACCTTGACCCATGAGGAGCGTAGGAGCTCGGGGCTAGGCATGTTGGTCCTGACATTTAAGATGAGAGTGACTAGTCTCACTCGTTCCTGAGTGACATTACGTGAGCAATAACCCCAACCACCTTTGGATATAAAACCTTCACCGGCTCAGTCCGATTGGAGCGCCGCAATTGCCCACTAAACCACCAGGTGCCATAATTTGGTTACATGGTTACCATCCAGCGTAGTAAATTGTTTCCTGGTGTGCAGGAAACCATTTGGCTTGTCAGTGTAGAGTCGCCCATAGGCAGAAGAAGAGGAAAGAAGGAAAGAAAGACAAAAGAGGGAGTGTAAAGTCAGCCGGAGGCAGAAGGACGAGGAATGAGGTAAAGAAAGACAGAAGAGGAAGGAAGGAAAGGAGGGAGGAGAGGAAAGGGCAGACACCCAAGAGCAGCACTATATCTAGTGAGTGGATGGTGAGCGCCCCCACCTACCACTAAGAGAACATTAGTATGGATGAAATAATTTTTATCAGCGCGAAGAACAGACTTAGCACGATTCCGGGCAGAAACATAAAAAATGATGTAATTAAGGGGTGGGTTGGCTTCGGTACCTTTTATAGGCCTTCTTCTTGTTGTGGACAACATTAGAATACACACACACACACACACACACACACACATATATATATATATATATATATATATATATAGCAGCCGTGGCTCAGTGGGTTAGAGCGCTCCTCTCTGACTGAAGGATCGGAGGATCGAATCCACCCAAGGGTCATTGGTAGACATCACGAAGGGCATCCGGTCATAAAATGCTACACGCTACAGTCCAAAAGTCCTCTACCCAGGGGCAACGCCTTAGCCCTTCAGGGATACCTGGCGTTAAAAAAAAAGAAAGAAAAAATATATATATATATATATATATATATATATATATATATATATCATTCATTCATTGCCAGACGCCATGTATCGCAAATGGGGTGGCCAAGGGCTTAGAGTTACTGTTTTACAGGGAGGGGCACTAATCCTCCACCAACTCCACTTGTCACGTAGGGATGCCAACAGCATCTGGTGTTCCCAGGCTGTCACCCATCCAAGTACTACCCAGACCCAACGTTGCTTAACTTCGCTGATCAGACGGAAAGCGGTGTACTCAACGTGGTATGGCCGTTGGCAGTTATATATATATATATATATATATATATATATATATATATATATATATATATATATATATATATATATATATATATACCATAAAAGCTCGATTAACCAGCATCTGATGCATCGGCACATCCGTATAACCGGAACGCTGCATGGGGTCGAAAATATTCCTGTTCCTTCCACTTCTTCAACTTCTGACCCAGTTCCTTCCACTTCTTCAGCTCCTGACCCAGTTCCTTCCATTTCTTCAGCTCCTGACCTTGTTCCTTCCACTTATCCTTCTCCACTGTCTGAATCATCTCATGATCCTGATGATCCCCCTATAATTCTTGATTAGTTCAGTACAGAACAGGATAAAGTAGTGTATGCAGCTAAGTTTTCAAAATTATTTTGGCCTGTAACATATGCTACATTTTTCTTTAAATAATTTTTGGTAAAGTTTGCAGGTTTGTGTTCAGTCCTGTACAATTTCTCTTGCTGACTTTTTTTGTGTATTGTAGTGTACCTGTACTGTATCTAATATATATATATATATATATATATATATATATATATATATATATATATATATATATATATATATATATATATATATATATATAATCATTCCACCCTTCTTTTTTCCAATCGGTTCCTGTAACGTCTATCTCAGATGTTACACCAACAAACAAGCAATGAGGCTATGGTACACCTAATGTATGACTTGGCTCTTATTTCTGACTAGGGTAAAAGTAATCTTATTTGTTAATGCATCAGAGACTAAGTCCTTACACCTATCAACCCGAAAAATCTTCCACAGGAGTACCCACTAATGTTTAATAATATCCAGCTCAATCCTGTATTATCCATAAACATACCTGGGGTTTCATTCTCTCTGGCTTTATCTTGGAATGATCATAGTTACATCTCTTGTACAATCTGCTTCCAAGAGATTAGGTGTGTTAAGCCGACTCTGTACCTTCTTTACCCATGCTCGGTTGTTGACTTTATACACGGGCTTTATTCACCCCTGTGTAGAGTACAACTCTCACGTCCGGGGAGGCTCCCCACATAAAGCTCTTATCAATAGGGTAGAGTCAAATGCTGTTCGCCTCATTAACTCTCCTCCTCTTACCGGCTTCCTTCAACCTCTGTCTCTTCGCCGCACTGTTGCATCTTTTTCTTTTTTCTGTTGCTGTTTCAATAGTCGCTGCTCCTCTGAACTGTCTGCTTGCATCCTTCTAACTCCACGACGGGAGCGTAGCGCCCGTCTAGCAACAAACTCTCATCCCTTTTCTGTCCAACTCTCTATTGCAAGAGTTAACTATTATTTCCAGTCCTTCATTTATGCAACAGGTCAACTCTGGACCTGTTTCCCTTTGTCTGTATTTCCTACTTCCTATGATCGCCAGTCTTTCAAACTCAGTGTGTCCAGGCATCTCGAAATGAACGGATCTTGAATTTGGTTCTCTTTAGTATTTAGTTTTTTTTTTTTTTTTCTGTTAAGAATGTTAATCCCCCTTGATGCCAGTCGTAGGTGAATTCAAAGTCTCCGTGAACCTCACCTTTATCCATTCCCAGACCGTTGCTAACTGCTTGACTCTCACTGGCTAGGTGGTGGTGCGGCCTCAGACTCATGGTTCAGCAAAATTTGAATCAAGCTAGCCATTAGTAAGCGATCAATGGCGCCCTACTTGGATCCTACTTACAATACTTACATACTATACTTTCACACTACATATTGTTAGAAATGGTTACAAACAATTTCCCCCGCATTAAAAAGTGTGTCTCCTGACACAGTGGTGGAGACATAAGTCATAATGTGGCAAGAATCAACTGGACAGAGCATATAGTCAACTGGGGACCACATGGGAGTATAATAATAAAAGGGATATTATAATATAATTCAAGAAGTTGGATGTAATAAGGGAGAAATGTATTTACAGTACATGGCCATGTTGGAAAGGTAGGGAAGGATATAAGTACTAATAAATGCAAAAGTAGAATGTAAATAATGCATTATCGTGGTATAGGCCACGAATTAACTAGGCACAAACTACAGTATATGACAAGCGTAGTGATAGCATACATTTAGGTTTGGTCAAATTTACAGATGTCTTTATATAAATCTATCTATCTATCTATCTATCTATTGCCAGACGCCTCAATCCCGTTTGGGGTGGCCACAAACAAATCGCCTCCAAGTCGCCCTGTCCCCCGCCATTTCACTGCCCTGCTCCCAACTCACACACCCCTCTCATATACCTCTCCACCCCATCCCTCCATTTCATCCTCGGCCTCCCCCTCCCTCTTCCCCCCTCCACCTCACTCACATACACTCTCTTCGTCAGTCTTTCACCCTCCATCCTCTCCACATGGCCAAACCACCTCAGTGTGTTCCTCATAACGCTTCCTATCACATCCACATCAACACCACAACGCTCCTTTATATCCTCATTCGTCAGCCTGTCTCTCCACGTGACTCCACAGGCTCCTCTTAAATAACTCATTTCCACTGGTCTCACTCTTGACTTGTGTCCTTCCAACAATGTCCAAGCTTCACTTCCGTACGTTAGAGTTGGTATCACAATACTGTCATGTAGTAACTTTTTCACTTCCATGCTCACTTCCCTGTTTCTTATCACTGCTTTCAAAGAACCAGCAACCTTTCTTCCCTGCTGTACCCTTTCAAGCAATTCACCCTGCATATATATATATATATATATATATATATATATATATATATATATATATATATATATATATATATATATATATATATATATATATTTTCCAGCTTATCTTACATAGAAGGCACTGTCTGAGGGTGCTCAGATACTCATTTCCTTATCTCATTTTTGTTTCACTAGTTTTTATGTCCTTCACTCTCTCTTTAGTAATTATAGGGATATTATTACATTTTGTTTTAAGTAGCTTAACTTTCAATTTTGCACAGGGATTTCATTTTCTTTTTTATTCTTCAGTATGATCAAATCTTCACCAATTATAATGAGTGTTACTTAGAACTACCAGTTTCAAGGTCTTTTGGTTGTCGCACTAACCTTGTTGCTACACGGATCTCATGCAACCTTTTGTCCATTCGCTTGACACAACAGTGTTGGATACATACTGTACAGTTGCAAGAAAACCTAGAAGACAGAATACCGCTGGAAGAAATACAAAGACTGGATGTACCCAGGAGCGGTTAAAGGCTGAAGAGAACTGGTTCATAAGGAAATTAGACTGGTTCAGAAAGTTCAACATATATAGGCTGTCTGATGTGATGGAAAGATTGTCTGTTGGTAGATGAAAGGTACTATTAATGGGTTTGAAGATGTCATATTTGTGGGAGCGAAGTGCGAAGTAATACTGTGTAGCATGGGCTATTACAGACTCAGACTTTATTGTACAGTAATCAGGGGCCTTATACAACCCAACTGCGGATAGTGAGCGGACAGGGGTTCCTGGACAAATAAGACTGGCAGCAGTTGAGACACTAAGGAAGAAATAGCGGATGTGATTTAAACGGACATGGTGCACTTGGCGTTTGGGGGCCGGAACAAAAGTACAGACAGGTTGTACTGAGAAGTTACGGACTAAGGCAGATTCGCAAGGAGCAACGCTGCCAGGAAAAATTGTTAGGAAATATGCAGCACAAACTCGAGAGTTGGGTGTGAGAAAGGCACATCTGTGGAGGTCACTGGAGGAGGTGAAGGCAATATAGAGGTGATCATGGGAAAGAAGGAAATAGACTGAAGAGACAGAGGCTTGTACCAGGGAAGTAGTGTACCAGAAGGGAAAGGGAACTATGTGAAACAGGTCGAATGCGATAGAAGAACGAAGAGGGATATGAACAATTATACCTTTAGTAAGGAATGTGGCCTCTAGGATTGGGTAGTAGTCTTCTGAAGACGAAAATGAAATCAAAGGAGACAAGTCGAAGGTTGAGTGAGCCCATTCCAAGGTAGAGCGAAGATCAGAGAAAGGTACTAAATCCAGGGTGACACGACCATCGACAGCACTGACCAAAATACGAATTAAGCTAGAAACTTGGGAGACAAGAGAGTCCAGAGAAACCTGCAAATTATCTGCATCTAATTTTACATACATTAACTCTGATACAATATTTACCTTCGATACTTCATGCTTAAGAATTGACATAAAATTATTTAAGGTGTTTGTAACATCATTTAAATGGTGTGTAATCTCTTGTAGCATAGAATGTTGAACACTTAACACATTTTCCTAGGACTCTAGAGTATTTACTAATTGAAACAAGTCTTCCTTAAATGCAGAAAGGTCACGGGCAGTCGCTACACCAAATAATCCACACAGAATTTCCCCTCCAAGATCAAAGAGTCTACGTTTCACTCGTGAGCGGCCCACAGGCGTTTGGTTAGGGAAGGAATCTTGGAGATGGTTGAACTGAAAACGAACGTAGTCCAACTTCCAGCAGATGGGTAGGCAGAGTGGGTACCAAAATGTGTCTGTGGGATGTTGATTTTTAATACCTGACAGGAGTCCCTGCAGGTCCTCTAGCTGACGTGCAAAGTCAGGTAGGGCGATGGCCACGGCGGCCAGCGGCTCTAGTCGTAGCGCAAGGAGACTACATCCTTCACCACCATTACCTCGCCTCCTGCACCAATCAAGGCTCCGGGCCGTACGTCACCATCGTCCTCACCCAATCCAGACCTGACCAGAGTCAGCACTGCCAGCACGTAGACCCACAGCATCTTTCCTATAAAATGAGTTGATTTTAGAGGTGATGTTAGTGCAGATGGTGACGAGAGTGTGAAATGATAGCGTTATGCGAGAGACTTAGTGGCAGAACGCAATTTGGCACGATAGTTATTAATAGTAGGGGAAAGTTGAGTAGGAGTGTCAGAAGGAAGAAGGTTGAGTAGGAGTTTGTTGTGGAGATGTGGTCTCTCCCAGTGGCTCCTCCAAGATTATGCACTTTGATGCACGTTTGAGATCATCTGCATGCACCCATGTCGTCTCTGCCTTGCACGGATCTCTTGATTCGAATTTATTACCCTTACGAGATATGACACGGAAGGGACCCAAGAATTTACTCTTTAGTTTTGAATTTCTGTCATGATCTAGGACAAAAAATAAGTCACCTACTTGGGTGGTAACATCTGTGGCAGCGGCATGTTATTTAAATACCATCTCCTCATTTGTAAGGGCCAGATTATCCTGAACGTGTTTGTGAATTATCTGGAAGTTGGACAAGTGGACTCGGACGTAGTCATCGTGGTTGTAAATCGGATCAGGTTTTGATTGCAACAATGAATAAGTCTTTTGTAAAAGCCACAGATGACAAAGAATGATGTTTCATCAGTTGATTTATTGATGGATGAATTAATTGAAGCAGCTACCTGCTGAATCCACTTGTCTCAAGTGGAAGTCTGCTCTCCCACTATGTGATGCAGACTTTCCAATATCTTCCTATTCTGGTGCTCCACTAGGCCATTCGAAGCTGGATGATGGGCCACTATATTGCATTTCTTAATTCCGTATCGAAGACAAATTTCCTCCAGTATTGAATTATTGAACTCTGACCCGTTATCAGTTAAAATTACTTCTGGTGTTGTGGAAGGGCAAATTACTGAATTATTAAAGGCATGTGTCACTGCATTAGCATTTTTTCATGCGATGGAGCTAAGATAACAAATCTAGAGAAATGATCAACTACCACTAATAGATAGACGAAGGCAGATTCTGTATGAGGCAGCTTCAAAAGATCAAGAGAGACAGTTTGCCAAGGTTTTGATGGTACTGGGTACTGCAATATAGTAGCAGGTTGACACATGATAAACATGCATCGCAGTGCACTTCTATATCCTTTCGCATAGTTGGCCAATAATATGACAGACGTGCTTGCCATAAGCTTCTGTCTTTGCCAGGGTGTGATGCATGAGGGGAGTCGTGGATTAAATGAAGGGCAGCAGGAATTAAGTCTGTTGGAATGACTAGTTGCTTATCTTCATGATGAAGTACGTTGTTACCTTTCAGTACTGAGTGTTTATAGAGCAATTCATTGTTAAGGAAGAAATCAGATATAGGGACTGGTAACTTTGGCAAGGAAGAATCATCGCCTGATTATAGGAAATATATGACCCCTGACCATATGGGGTCCATACACTGGAACCCATGTAGTGTGTCATAACTGAACGCCAAGTTTACATCGCAACCGGTTGACGCTGTGGCTACATACCATGACAGGGCATCGGCTATGACATTAGACTTCCAGGAACATATTCAAATGTTGGATTATAGTCATTCACAGTGACTGCCCATTGTGCAAGTCGACCGGTAAGGTTATGTCCCCGAAACAGGTCACATAAGGGAAGATGGTCTGTTTGGATGTGAACAGAATAACCGTAGATGATGTCACAGAAATGTTTTAGATACCAGATCACAGCTAGAGCTTCTCAATGAGTTACACTGTAATTCATTTCTGTGGAGTTTAACACAAGGCTGGCATAGGCAATGACACATTTCTTCCCTTCAGAGTCATTTTGCATGAGAACGGCACCTAGGCCTACTCCGGAAGCATCAGTACAGAGAAGAAATGGTTTTGAATAACCAGGGAATGCCAAAACCGGGGATTGTGCTAGGGAATTTTTCAGCGTTGTAAATGTGCTTGGTTGTTCATCAGCCCACACAAAAGACGCATCCTTCTTTAGCAGTTTTGTTAACAGCGCAGCTATCTGGGTGTACCCTTTAATAAATCTGCAGTAATAGCCACTAAGACCAAGGAAACTGCGTACAGCATTGGTGTTGGTTGGAGCTGGGAAGTTTGTTACGGCTTTGACCTTGTCATCTGATGTATGAATTTCGTGAGCGTCAACAACATGTCCTAAGAATTGGAGTTTCTTACGAAAAAAGTCACACTTTGATAGTTTGATCTTAAGTCCAGCTTGTTTGAGTCTAGTGAACACTTCGGCCAATTTTTCTAAGTGTTCCTCTACTGAGTGACTAGCGATTATGACCGTCTAGATAAGCAAAAACTGAGTGACAAATCATGCCGGCGAAAACTGAGTGAATTAGCTGCATGAAAGCCAATGGTACATTTCTCAAACCGAAGGGAAGTCTACGGAATTGGTAATGCCCGGATGGGGTGCTGAAGGCAGTGATAGGACGAGATGATTCCTCCATTTCTACTTGCCAGTAGCCACTCAAAAGATCTAGGGAGGAGAAAACACAACTGTTTTCGCCTAAGGATTCTAGCAAAATAGTGAGTACAGGAATTGGAAATCTGTCCGGGACAGTCAACGCATTCACGTGTCTGTAATCTATCACTGGTCGTAACTCACTGCCTTTCTTTGGAACCAGAATTAGTGGGCTTTTCCACGGACTATCAGAGTGGTCCATGACCTCATTATCCAACGTGTCCTGAATAAGACGATCAGCTTGTTGACATTGGCTGTGTGGTAAGCGGTAGGCAGGTATATATACTGGCTGAGCTTCAGGCTGTAACGTAATGTGATACTTTACTAATTCCGTCTTACCCATATTCTCGCCGGGTAGGGCCACGACTTCACGATAATCTCTCAAGAGATTAAGTAAGTGACTTCTGTATTTTGGGTAATCACTCTGTTTCACATGAGATTCAAGATTAGATGGAATGTCGGTGGACTGAGTAACTGAGCACACATTTGCAACAGAGAGTGGGAAGTCTTGGTACACACGTACAGCCGCTGGGTACACCAAGAAGTCACCAATCTGTTTCCCATTCGTAACTTAAGTGGGGCTTTAGCAGTGTTGGCTAAGTGCAAGTAGCATAAATCATCCTCCAGCACCGCACACAGCGCCGACTCATAAGCTAAGCCTTTCAAACAACACTTCTCAGGTAAGGTTTGTACATCCACTCCTGCTTTCGCACCCACAACACGAACAGAGAATTTTGGTAAATTTATGCGGCAACAAAACTGTGCACTGATTTGTTACCGCACGCCTTATCTCTGCGTGTTGTAAAACGTCATTCACACTATGTGAGGTAGATAAATGAGACGTGTCTGAGTCGGCAAATGTGCCACTGTTAGAGGGGTTGATACGATCCACAGTTGAATGTTCAGATGGTGTATCCACCGGCAAATGCTCAGAGAGTGTAGTACTTGATGGCAGTGAATTTGGCTGTTCAAGTAACGGCGTTTGTACCTGATTACTCTCGAGTAATGTTGGAGTCACGTGAGAGTGACTAACTGAGTTTGTTTGGGAAAGTACCGGACGTGGATATCCCATGCTAGGTATAGGGAACCCATTGATATCTATGCTATGAGAAGCCGGGAGGAGAGCAATTGCATGTTGAGCCATTATTGAAAAGCCAATGAGAATATCCGCTGGATATTTAAGATCATTAGTGACATGAAACTCCACGTCAGAAGGTCTTAAGGCTTTATCAGGTTGTACTTCTAGTGTGATCTTTCCCTTGACCTGAAATTCTGAGCCATCCACGCCGCATAGGCGAACGTCAGGTGGTTCGAGGAGCCCAACTCTTTTAGTTGTTTCTCTAATGTTGTTTAGGGAGATATCTGAGATCGGGTTTACCATAGATCTGGTGTCCATAAAGAAAGAGCTTTGTACCCCTTCACTCCATCCTAGAATAACTAGGCCTAAAGATTTTATAGGTCCTACCTGGCGAATGGGGAGTTGATATTCTGTTACTTTATTTTCAGACACCGGTGGATCTTTCGCTATTAGGTTACATTTTTCCAATCCGAGCACTCCTCTTCCCCTAACTGATGACTCTTAAGGTAACGACACTCGTCAGTGAAGTGAGTTGTGCTAGTCTTGTGATATTTGCATATTAGACGACGGGATTGCGAGGGTGTGCACTGTCGTTCCCGTGAGTGATATCGTCTTTGTATGCGTGCATAACTAGACGCTCGATGACCTACATTATTGCAGTGCCAGCACACAATCGAGGATTGTTTGCTTCGTTGCACAGTAGATTTGTCACGACTGCTAGATGGTGAGCGATAGTGTGAGTGAGACCGATTACTAGGTTTGGTTTTTGTAGTTGGCCGCAAACGAGGGGAATCAGATGAAGTAATGTTGGTATGTAGTATTCTCGCAGTACCACCCACAGAGTGAGAGGCTGAGGTGTGAGAACCGGCCTGGCGAGTGAAGTGTGATCCCGACCTTTGAGATGTTAACTATTTTGTCTCCGGGGTTAAAGCCAAGTTGTAGTGCTATTTGTTTTTGGTCTGTAAGCCAGTTAACAAATCTAAAGTAACCCCACAAATCTGCAAAATTATTTAGTGAAACTATAAGTTCTCCATTAACTTCGGCTAACCATTGAGTACCATGGAACAATTAGAGCATTTCTGAACTCGTCGTCCTCATGGTAGCGGCTGCCTCAATTACCTTTGCATGTTGGGGAGGTACTTTCATGTCCTCCTCCATTTGCTTGAGAAGGTTTGTCTGCCCTATAAGAGATGCAGCATTGGAATGTTGGCAACAAAGTTGAATTAACTGTTGGCGACAAGCATCAAACATTTGGCAATCTTCGAAGTGCCCCGCACAAATAGCAGCTCCTATTAGTAACTTTCCCTGATGTAGTCGACCCATCAGATAAGAAACACTCAGGGGTTCAGTTGTGATTTGCCGATTACGAATGTCATTTTCGACCTCTCTGAGGAAGTCGTAAATGGAAACTGTACTATCCTCTCCTGTAAATTTGGGTCTTTTAACATCGTCCAAAGATATGGACTGGGGAGGTGGGGGGTTCTGATTCGCCATCGTAGGAAGAGGGTGAGACCGAGAAGGTGAGGAAGTAAGCACAGTAGTAAACTGAGACGGTGTGTGAGAAGGAAGTGTCGTGGTGGTAGTGGTGTGTGTTGTGGTTAGTGATGGTATATGCATAGTAGAAGGTAAGGACAAAGGCTGTGGAGAAGGCTGAGTGACTTCAAGAGAATCAGTTGGGGAAGATGACAGTATCTGGGGTCGATATATCTGAATTTAGGGTAGGAGTAGTAGGGTTAATATAGGTGTTAGTAGGTGTGGGAGGAGTAACAAGAGTGGTCGTAGTAGAAGCAGGTAGGAAACTTACGGTTTGTTTACTATAAGATCTGCCACTACGAAGATATGTTGCACTATTATCGCACACAGGATCATCTGTTTCACTATCACATTCAATAGGCGAGAGATCTACCCTTTTAAAAAAGGACATTACTAGAATAGGAAGCAAGTAAATGAAAATAAATGATCAAATGGATGAATAAATGAAAGAATGAATAAATGAAAATATTTATATGAAAAAATGATTTATGTACAATGAATATGAGTGAAAATGAATGCGTTATTTACAGCTGAGTATGAGTATAGCTGGGAGAAAATTGGATGAAGCACGAGTGAGTGAACGAAAAATTCTGAATGAATGAAAAATGAGGGACGAAAATGCAATTAATGGATAAAAGTAAATGATGAAAATATCACAATCTATAAAGACAGCTTGGCATCTCTGTAGAAAGGAATCGCTTAATGTGATGGGATGAGAAATTGCATGAAAATGCAGTTAGAAAAATACCTGTAGTAAGATGTATTCCGTGTGGTAGTTTGGTGTTGATTGAAGCTCTCGTGTAGTAGTGTCTCCTCTCCCCGCCAACGTTGATTGGGCAGAGATGTTCGTGACGTCACTGGGCGGCAGCCAAGCACTGGGAGGTGCGAGAAGCTGATAGGAGCAGGAGACTGTGACGTAGCTCGTTGTGAGTGGCTACGCTCCCTGGATGACATCGGTCTGTGTGTTAGGTGGGGGGACGTTGACGTAACGGCGTCGGCGGCGGTTGGGGGCTACTGCCTGGAGTGGGGTCTGGGTTGGAGTTTGTGGGGCTAAAACTAACCCCGTGCAGCGCGATAATATAACAGGTCACACAGGACTGGCAAGCGAAGGCAAGTAGTGAGGGTAATGGTGGAGGCTTACGTGGCTGTGGTGGTGTGGTGGTAGGTGGGGTGTTGGTGTGGAGGAAAGTCCCGAAAACCACACCAAAGCTGCAAAGATGATTCCGTAACCAAGAAAAAACCACACAAAGACTGCAAAAAGGGATGGAGGTTGGAGCGGAGATAGACTGTGTGACGTCGTGGGAAGGACAGCAGTGTGGGAAAATAGACACAGCCAGGATTGCCCACAGAAGACATGAAATCACTATTATCCCACTCGCTTTCCACCAAATGTTAAGAATGTTAATCCCCCTTGACTCCAGTCGTAGGTAAACTCAAAGTCTCGGAGTAGTTTTCTGATAATATTGTGGGAAATATTTTCCCCCAGAGCAGTTGCGCTCTCTAAATTTATCATAGTTTATCCCTGGTTAAAGGCAGAGGACGTAGAGACTGTTGTTAATTATTCAAGTGGTTTTAGTAACCCAGAAACGACGTTCTCTTTAATAATTCTTGTTATTGATAAATTAAATGCTACTGCATTTAACCCCCGTGGACAACTATGCATTGTAAATACATGTAATTATGTGGTATTTTCCACTGACCTAAGCTGCGTCTGCGCGATAGGTGACGTGGCAAGCAGGGAAAGATTCCCCTGTTAAGGCAGATGTGGAATTAAGATATTTACATAGTTAAAGGGAATAATTGGTCTAACTTTAATTTAAGTGGAACTAAGATTAATTTGTTAGATTTGCCCTGTACATATCATGATGTAATTTGACTGTATTTAGTACTGTAAATAACTAAAAGTTGGCAACCTACCATTCTATGAGGGAGGTAGAATTGCCGCGTTCACTCACTCTGCTCCTAGTTCTCGTGGAGCTAACACACTCTGCTCCTAGACCTTGTGGAGTTAAGACTCTTTTTTTTTTTTCCTAGTCACTCTCAAGCTACGTTGTACATACACACCATAAGGACGCTTGCTTGCCCAAGCAACTCTACCAGGCAGCCTCATCGTCATCGGTTAACGATCACTCCCTCTTCATATAGCTAAGTAACCTTTACGAATTGGCCAATTCAAGGGGGGATTAGCGAAGAGATAGATTAGAAGATAGTATTGTAGGTGAGTTAAATTTAATTTACGTATCACCTAACTGAGACGTGTTTGATTTACTTAGACAACTTTAGGGAGGAGTAACGACCTACGAGTTGTGTAGCGAGAAAATTCTTGCATAGCGGTGTCCCGGCAGGGATACCGACTTGGATACATTTAACATTTCTCACATTTTGGTGCCCAGAAAGAGGGCCCCGATTTGTTTACCAGAAGTAATTAAACATTTTTCACATTTTTGGTGTCCCGACCGAGTGAGGAAAACCGATGTGTGCCGACGCGCTGAATGTGTTTAAAGTTGCTTTTAATGGGCATAGCTACTACTACGTTCGGTTGCAATGAAGTTGTGGAGAATATTTTAGCAGTGGTAGGAGCCATAGAGGGCTCTTGTAAATCCTCAGTAGCCATAACCCTCCTCGAGCCAAGGAACCTGCCATATGGCTCTCCAGTTTGTTATGGAACATATAAATTAATTAGCAGAGCTGTGAACCGAAGTTTGCAACGGGCCAGGAAGGGAAGGGATTTCATACATTTTAATGCAAAGCCCTTCCAAGCAATGTTGAAATCTGATGGTATACATTGGAACCATCATGGTAGGGAAGCGGTTCTGCAGAAATTTATAAATTATGTAGAACATAAGAAAGGAGAGTTCTATGCTGTACAAGCTATGGGTGGGCCTATGGAGTATTGAGGTAATAAATTCTGAGCTCTGGGAATATGGGTGTTTTGGCAATTGAGTGTGGGGATGAAATAAAACCCTTGAGGTTTAATAACCCTGGGGAATAGGTTAAAAGTACAGACCTAATCCCTACACTCCTCAAAATTAACTAAATAATTAGCTGAGCTGTAATGAATATTACGAAATTGGGAGAGGGGATAATTTGCACAATGAGGACTTAATCCCTACCCTCTTCAAAATTTAAAATAATCAAATCATTACTAAGTTGAGGTAAAATTGTGGTTGGAATTCATAATTAAATTATTAAATTAGAACTCCGTCAACATGTCTGTTTCCTTATTGCAAAGATCTTCTAGTAGTAAGGCAGGATGGGTAACTAGAGCCATAAATGATTGTAACCAGTCGCTGGACCAAATACCTATGTCCAAGGAGAGAATAAATAGTCTCCTAAATATTCTGAAAGATCGATGGAGTAAGTACGAAGAGAGTTACTTAACTTTAGAAGCGGCTATAGTAAAGGCTGAGAATAAGGAACTCTTAGTCAGAAACTACGAAGTTTGAAGACAAATTAGAAGAATACTTAACTGTAGTAAAGACACTAGAGTCAGAATTAGCTGACACTGCCGCGGAAACACAAGTTGTGGCACAGCAGAGTAGAGCTGTGTTACCACAAATAACGCTTCCGGAATTTGATGGAGAGCAGAACTGGAAATCCTTCTGGGATCAGTTCAAATATTTGGTACACGATAGAACAGATCTCCCTAAAGTCACCAAACTTACGTATTTGTTAGGACAGGTCAAAGGAACACCATATCAACTGATAAAAGAATTACCAGTAGAAGAAAATAACTATGAAGTGGCTTTGACCATCCTTAGACAAAATTACGAAGACAGGGGACAAATTATAAATCATTTATTGCGGGCTCTAATAGAATTACCCACGCCTAGGCACGATTTTGATTCCTTGCAAAAATTTAGAAGTGCACTAAGTTGTAATTTAAAGGCCTTAGGTACTTACGAAGATATTAAGACATCAGACTGGGTGCTTTCAAGAATTGTGTCCTTAAAGCTACCACCGAAAACCAAGGATGCTTTGTATGGTAGGTACCAGAAGGATAATTTCTCCTGTGGAGAGATAGAGGAAGGCTTGATGCAACTCTGTAAACATTTGCAAGGAACATTAAACACTACTGAGGTCAAACAGAAGACTGAAGTAAAGAAAAAACCCACTAACCAACTGATAGGGAAAGTTAAGTCAGAGAAGACAAAGTATGTGCCTAAAGAAGAGATAGGTACTTTCCTTAGCTCCACAAAGGCCGAGGATAAAGTATTAAAGATAAGGAATAGACATGCTGAGGATATTAAGGAAATAAAACCTTCCATGGTAAAAGACAGGAAAGTTTGTGTCTTTTGTGGTGAGCAACATTCCAGTGTATTTTGTCAACACTACCCTGATTATGCTTCTAGAGTAGGGAAGCTTCAGGAACTGGGGTGTTGTATAATCTGTATGAACTCCGAACATACTGCCGCGGACTGTAAGACTAAATTAAATCTTTGCTTTAAATGCAAAAAGGATCATCATCATAGTGCTTTATGCCCTAGGATGAAAATTGAGGTTCCTAAACCTGCAAGCGTCAATATGACAATTGCAAAAGGGAATGCTCCATTAGTAATGCCAGCTGCAGTACCAATAGCAGATGTAAAAGTATTGTTTGAGAATAGAAACCAATTGGTATGTACCCTGTTTGATACGGGTGCTCAGAAAACTTTCATTTCTGCAGACATTGTGGAGAAATTAAAGTTACCAGTTATCGGCAAGGTAAATCTAGCCATTACAGGATTCTTAACAACTAAGAAAGCTCAGTCTTTTGATTTAGTTAGACCTGTAATACAATTAGGCAGATATAAATGCCGTATAACAGCAGCTGTGCTTGATACTATGGAGACAAGTATATACATAAAGGGATTGAAGGAAACCTCTGATCATTTGCAAAGCTCAGGGATAAAGTTTGCTAAACGGAATGTGGAATCAGATATTGTGGGTCCCATAAAAATGATAATTGGTTCTGATTATTGTGGAAGATTCCTACATAGGACTTTCAAAAGGAATAAGGTACAGTTGTTCAAGAGTCCAGGAGGTAACCTTATTATGGGTCAGTTGCCTTTTCCAAAACAAGTTAAAGGAGAGGCCAAACTAGTAGACTCAGTGTTTGTTACCCCCACACAGTCATTGATGGTAGCTAGAATAGGTGCAGAATTAGAACCTACTCAGATAAATGACTTGTTGGATGAAAACATTGAACCTTTACACAAACTGTGGGACCTAGACAGTATAGATATACACTCTGAGGAACCAACCCCTGAAGATAAAATAACATTGGACTTGTATAATCAGTCTGTGGAATTTAAGGATGGACAGTATTGGGTAGGATTACCATGGAAACTAAACCACTCAGAGTTACCAACAAATTACCAAGCAGCTAAAGCTCAGTTAAATTCTCTTCTAAGAAAGTTGAGAGATAAACCAGAACATCTGACCCTATATGATAATATTATAAAGGATCAGTTGAAGAATAAATTTATAGAAGAGGTAGAATACCCTGTTAACCACAAAGATGGACACTACTTACCACATCATGCTGTAAGCAAGGATTCAGTAACTACTCCCATAAGGATAGTATTCAACTGTAGTAGTAAAGCGTCCAAGGGATCAGCTAGCTTGAACGATTGCCTATACTCTGGATCTACACTAACAGAGAAGTTAGGGAATGTGTTACTAAGATTTAGAGAGAAACCTTACGCTTATACAGCAGACATTAGTAAGGCCTTTCTCAGAATAGGACTGAGAGATGATGATAGGAAATTTACAAAATTCCTCTGGCCTCATGATCCTCAAATTAAGGATAGTCCATTGAAAACTTACTGTTTCCGATCGGTGCTCTTTGGCTCTTGTGCTAGTCCTTTCCTACTTTGCAACACTTTAAAGCATCATTTTGAAAATGCCAAATGTCCAGAAATAGGGCAGGCTTTTTATATGGATAATTTGCAAGGTGTTGCTGATACAGAGTCGGAAGCTTTGAAGGCTTATGAAGTAGCCAATTCCGAATGTGGGAAGGCAAATTTGCCGTTACAGAGCTGGAATACAAATTCACCGCTTTTGAGGAATAAAATACAAGAGGACTATCCAGATTCTGACATTCCCAAAATTCAAAATGTGTTAGATCTTAACTGGGATACAACAGCTGATGTAATAAGTTTGAAACCAATTAAGTTCTCTGATGTCACTCTCACCAAGAGGTCCTTGTTAAGTCAGGTTTCCAAGCTATTTGACCCATTAGGATTTGTCAGTCCTATAGTTATTAGGGGCAAATGTTTAGTACAGGAGGCTTGGCGAGAAAAGTTAGACTGGGACACTGAATTGGGTGAGACATATGTGGAACAATGGGAACAGATTAGAAAGGAGTTTGAAACTACATTAAGCATATGTATTCCCAGGAAAATAAACAGTAATGAGAAGTCGCACTTACACATATTTTGTGATGCTTCTCAAAGGGCCTATGGAGCAGTAGCTTATTGCGCAACAGGAGAGGATAGTAAGATTATAATGTCCAAAGCCAGAGTTGCGCCAATTAAAGAAAGAACCCTACCTCAAATGGAATTGGCTTCCATAGAAGTAGGAACTAAATTGGCCAGGTATATAACCACCACTCTTGATACTCGATTTGAGGATATTTACATATGGAATGACAGTGAGATTTGTCTTTACTGGATAGGGAAGGAAGACAGTAAAATTCCTTTCGTCCGTAATAGAGTGAAGACTATTAAAGAGCTGTCTTTCAAATTTAAATTCATGCATGTGTCCTCTAAACAGAATCCAGCTGATCTGCTCTCGAGAGGCTCGACCGTAAAGAGACTGATCAAAGATAATTTGTGGTTTAAAGGTCCTAAATGGTTACTCACTAAGGATTGGCCTGAACAGAAACAGTACAGTATTGCTGAGATTAGTGTAGTGAACTTGGATCCTATAGTACCTGAGCCAGAAGTAATTGACATCAGCCGATTTTCATCAATAAGACAACTTCTAAATACTACTAAATTGGTTGTTGAATTTTTGAATAAAAAGGTGGGGTTTCAGAAATTAGATCCCCTAGAATACTGGCTGAAAAGAGTACAAAGAAATTCTTACGGGGAAATATATAAACTTTTAGGCCAAGACACTGGAAAAGGGAATAAGCTGATGAAGAATTTAGGCTTGTTCTTAGACGGAAAGGGTCTGATAAGATGTCGAGGCCGATTGGTAAAGGCTGACTTGCCCATCCAAACCAAACATCCCATTTTATTACCTAAGAGTGGATGCTTTGTACAACTTATTATAAAGGAAGCCCATGATTCCACTCTCCATGGAGGTGTACCGCAGACCTTAGCCCAAATTCGGGAAAGGTACTGGATTCCTAAGGGTAGACAGGTTATTAAAAAATATCTCAAAAACTGCATCATTTGTAGGAGGTATGAGCAGCGACCTTATACCCACCCAGGACCACCAGCCCTACCGAAGGATAGGGTGAACATAAGTCGGCCCTTCCATATAACAGGAGTGGACTACACAGGGGCTATAACTGTTACGGGTGAGGAAACTCCCCATAAAGTTTACATTTGTTTATTTGCTTGTGCCTACACAAGGGCAGTCCATCTAGAATTAGCGGAAGACCTAAGCACTGAGACATTCCTCAATGTCATTCGCAGATTTGCTGCTAGAAGGTCTTGTCCTGGGAAGTTAATAAGCGACAACGGAACTAATTTCGTTGGAGCAGCTCCCTTACTGTTGAACATAATGAACGACCCGAAGGTTAAGTCGGTGCTGGGAATCAGAAATTGTATTTGGCAGTTCACAGCTCCAAGAGCTCCATGGCAAAATGGATTTACCGAAAGAATGATTGGTATTGTCAAGAACTGCCTGAGGAAAACATTACATAGAACTAAGATCACGAGAGAAGATTTAAGAACCGTAATAACTGAAATTGAAGCCAGGATTAATAATAGACCTCTGACTTATCAAGATGACACTAGCGACTCGCTAGAGGCCTTAACACTGGCTCACATGTTACATGGCAGGAAGCTCCATCCGATGCCTTGTGTGGATATCCAGGAAGAAGTTGATTATCCTAACATAGAAAATAATGATTTAGGACAACACCTTCGGGAGGGATATCAACGTTTGAAAGGGGTGCTGGATACATGGAATAGACATTGGAGCGAAGAGTATCTTTTGAGCCTACGCGAGAGGTTTTATGGAGCTCAAGCTGCCAGCAACAAATCAGTTATTAACATAGATGTGGTCTTAGTGAAGACTGAACAGCCAAAATCCCAGTGGCCATTAGCTAAAGTGATCTCCACACACCCAGATTCTGAAGGGGTGCTGAGACTCGTAAAAATAAAATGCAGGGGACATACCAGTATAAAAACTATTGATAAACTGGTACCCCTTGAGTTAGCAGCCACTCCGGATCCTGAGAATGGTGAAGATCAAACGGGTCAAGAGGCGCGACCTAGTAGGGCCGCAGCACAGGGTTCTCGAGAACTATAGAGGGAACTCTTGGCTAAGGGTCATATTACATGATACAACGTATCATTTTCCGCCGGCCCCAAAACTGTGGGAAATATTTTCCACCAGAGCAGTTGCGCTCTCTAAATTTATCATAGTTTATCCCTGGTTAAAGGCAGAGGACGTAGAGACTGTTGTTAATTATTCAAGTGGTTTTAGTAACCCAGAAACGACGTTCTCTTTAATAATTCTTGTTATTGATAAATTAAATGCTACTGCATTTAACCCCCGTGGACAACTATGCATTGTAAATACATGTAATTATGTGGTATTTTCCACTGACCTAAGCTGCGTCTGCGCGATAGGTGACGTGGCAAGCAGGGAAAGATTCCCCTGTTAAGGCAGATGTGGAATTAAGATATTTACATAGTTAAAGGGAATAATTGGTCTAACTTTAATTTAAGTGGAACTAAGATTAATTTGTTAGATTTGCCCTGTACATATCATGATTTAATTTGACTGTATTTAGTACTGTAAATAACTAAAAGTTGGCAACCTACCATTCTATGAGGGAGGTAGAATTGCCGCGTTCACTCACTCTGCTCCTAGTTCTCGTGGAGCTAACACACTCTGCTCCCAGTTCTCGTGGAGCTAACACACTCTGCTCCCAGACCTTGTGGAGTTAAGACTCTTTTTCCTAGTCACTCTCAAGCTACGTTGTACATACACACCATAAGGACGCTTGCTTGCCCAAGCAACTCTACCAGGCAGCCTCATCGTCATCGGTTAACGATCACTCCCTCTTCATATAGCTAAGTAACCTTTACGAATTGGCCAATTCAAGGGGGGATTAGCGAAGAGATAGATTAGAAGATAGTATTGTAGGTGAATTAAATTTAATTTACGTGTCACCTAACTGAGACTTGTTTGATTTACTTAGACAACTTTAGGGAGGAGTAATACCTACGAGTTGTGTAGCGAGAAAATTCTTGCATAGCGGTGTCCCGGCAGGGATACCGACTTGGATACATTTAACATTTCTCACATTTTGGTGCCCAGAAAGAGGGCCCCGATTTGTTTACCAGAAGTAATTAAACATTTTTCACAAATATATTAAGCACCGCCTTATATCTTCACACAGCAGCCGTGAACCTCACCTTTATCCATTCCCAGACCGTTGCTAACTGCTTGACTCTCACTGGCTAGGTGGTGGTGCGGCCTCAGACTCATGGTTCAGCAAAATTTGAATCAAGCCAGCCATTAGTAAGCGATCAATGGCGCCCTACTTGGATCCTACTTACAATACTTACATACTATACTTACACGCTACATATTATTACAAATGGTTACAAACATGTATTTTTTTCTTGGAAGGAACAATTTCAGGCTCCTTGCCTTTGGTTCCTTCTTCCCCGCATTAAACACACACACACACACACACACACACACACAGTATTAAAAACAACAAAAATGTAACAAATTTAAAACTGAAACCTGACAAGCACAGGCGTAGGTGGAGACACTTCAGCAGTCTGGTGCACTAGCCCTCACTGCCTCCTGTATGCTACATTCTGCCTTCTTTATTGTATGAACAGTTGACTCATTCACCCCAAACATGCGGTTACAAGACAATTCACAGGCGTAGGTGGACACTCTTTAGCAGTCTGGTGCACTAGCCCTTCTCCCGTATGCTACGTTCTCCTTCTTTATTGTATGAACACTTGACTCACCCCAAACATACGGTTCTGAGACAATTCACCATCAAGTCAATTCACCGTCAAAACATTGACAATTCCCCGTCATTCTATTAATATACTTATTATTGATTAATTAATACTTTAATAACTAATTTTCAGGGGGATTTTATAACTCATATAAGTAAAAAACTAGTGTACTGTACTTGCTAAATAAACTGGTATGTAAATAAATGACGGGGAATCGTCCTGACAGAGAATTGTCGCCGACATTCCTCCCTGAAGTTTGTCCAACACTTTAACTTTCTCTGTCAGCAACATCACTTTACAAGTCAGTTTTGGTGTGTTACCACATGCATCACTAGCACTACGCTTATGCCCCATGTTGACAGACAAGGCAAGCAATTACTGGAAGGCAGAAAAATAAGCCACAAATAACGATTTGCAAGTCATGCATGGTTCGACCGTTCGGCTCCCACACACACATATACACACACACACATACATATATGTGTGCACATGGGCAGCAGGTAGGCATTTTTTATACTTTATTTATTTCTCTTGTATATTGAAATTACTTATTTGAATACTATAATTTTGTTTTAATTATTGTACGAAAAATTCGTGGATAACCGAAATCGCATGAAAAAAGTTCGTGTGAATTAAGGGATAACCTGTATATATATATACATATATATATATATATATATATATATATATATATATATATATCCAACTGCATTTTTTTTTCCTCGCCAACCAATTGGAGTACAGGTGTGGGGTTTTTTGTAACCCAGTGCAGGATCTTTTTGCGTATGTGTTTAATGCCAGCCACCACAAGTGACTCAGTGGCTGTCAGTCAGCCTTTTTTCATGGTCATGCACCTTACGCTTGTTGCATTTCTATGGTCGTCAAGATGACTGAAAAAGTCAAACAATGTTACTGCATCAAATTTTGCCACAAAACTAGGTGATACCCAAGTTGAAACTATCAGGATGATCCAGCAAGTTTTTGAGAATGAAGCCATGTGGTTAACTTCAAAAATGGCCGAATGTCAGTCGAGAGCGATCCACGTACTAGGAGGCCATCAACGAGCGGGAGTGTTGAGAATGTGAAGAGTGTCTGCGATCTGATCATGGGAAATCGTCGGCTGACTGTCAGAGAGATTGGTAATGCAACTGGAATCACAAATGGATCAGCTCACGAGATTACAGATAATTTGGGCGTGTGAAGAGTTGCCGCCAAGTTCATTCCAAAACTCCTTTCACGTGGACAACAAGCTCTGTGATTGAACGTTGCTCAAGACATATTGGGGTGTGCAAATCGTGATCCAGACTTTCTGAAGACTGTCATCACTGGACAAAAGAATTAGGTGTACGGGTATGAATCAGAAACCACAGCATGGTCCTCCCAGAGGAAGCATGCAGGGTTGCCTCAGCAAAAAAAAAAAAATGACAGGTCCACAGCAAGGTGCATTGCATGTTGACATTTTTTTTCCGACTACTGTAGTGTTGTGCTTCACAAATACACACCAGAATGTCAGACTTTCAACAAGCATTTCTACGTTGACGCTATCTGTCGTCTTCATGACACATTTCGGCAGAAGAGACCAGACTTTGGAAAGCAGCAAGTTGGAAGCAGCACCATGACATCGTCCCTACCCATTCTTCTCAACTGATGCAGGAATTTTTGGCCAAGCACAACATCCCACAGGTCCAGCAGGATCCATGCTCACCAAACATGACTCCACGTGACCTTTGGTTATTCACCAAGCTCAAAACTCTGCTTAAGGTTCCCGATTTGAGACGAGAGAAGAGATCATGACACATACGGCGAAATGTCTGCAAGAAATACAGAACTGGCTTTGAAAAATATTTCGGGCAATGGAAAGAAAGCTGGGGTACGTGTATCAAGTCAGAAGGGCCTTACTTTGAAGGGGATTAGTTTCCTAGCTCAACAGGTTAGCTGTTTATTTTTTTAGAACTTAAGGTCGGATACTTTCTAAACAGACCTCCGAACAGCAAATGCTAGATATTGTTCAGAAATTAGGTAATCCGAAATTTCAAATGGGGGGCCAGTGGGGACACCAAGTGTCTGACTGGGATGCTCAGGCGCCCCCAGGCTCCCCTGTAGCTACACCACTGGTCTGCTGCTGATGGGTTTGCAGTATTATTGTGTAAGTGAGCAGATGTCTGTTGCTAATTCGTCATGAGTTAAATGCCGGTAGAATGTCATGAATCGGCAGAGGCCATCTACCTTCTTATCAAATCGGCTGAGACTGTTCTGTGTGTATGCAGCACATTCATTACACTGGGCAACACTCACAAAGGAAACTATCTACCATTACCCTGAAAGACTGTATGAGAGTTAGAGATCAGCTACACTCCAAATGAATCATCTAGTAACAATACAGCGTCTTTAAGAAAATTCTGATGGCAAATAAATAGGCATACACCTCATATTTTGGTGGCAGCAAGGTCAAGAATTTATCTTATTATTTTCAAGTCTGTCTACAGTTAAATCCAGTAGCCTGTAAACTGACTGTCTGCAATCTGTTGCCAGTCCTGCTTCTCATAGAACCTGTTAGTTACCATGCCAGTCTGTCATAGAACATTTCTATCACTGAACCCGTCTGTCATCGAGCCTGTCCGTCATCTAGCCCATCCGTCACTGGACCTGTTTATAACCATGCCTGTCCGTTACTATGCCTGCCCGATACCATGCCTGCCCGTAACCAAGCCTGCCTGTCTCCAAGCTTGTTTGGCACCAAGTCTGCCTGTCACCAAGCCTTCTACCCAGCCACGATTCTGCTGACTGTCAAACCTCTAGTGACATGGTGGCCTGCAATACGCCTTTTTCACCTCCCACCAGCTATCAATACCAGCTCACACCACGCCCTACACCATATGCAGTATAAATGGATGGTAAGTAGGAACCATATAGTAAAAAGTTTCTTCTCTTACCTCCGGACCAATAATCTTTATAAATTTTTTTTCTTCTCTTACACGATTAAATTATCGTACTGAAAACAACTTTCCAAGTTTATTTTTCTTACTGTCAGTTTTCTTTTACTATATTCATCCATATGAACACCTCATTTGTAATTATATATATATATATATATTTATGTACATATATTGTTATGATGGATTTTTCAGACCGACTTCTCGTTCTAATAGCACCAGCGGCTGAGTGGAGTCCTCTTTCTAGACCGGAAGTAAAACACCTACAAAGGAACAGGGCATAAAAACTTAGGAGGATACCTTAACACATCTATTGTCTCAATTCATCTCCCTTTCAATACCCATACAAAGATACACTGACTATGGATGGGATAAAGTGACAGGTTAATTAATACTAGCATAACATATCACATGGGAACGGTGTTTAAGACTGAGTCAATACACGAGAGAATATCACACAGCCTTGAGGACACTGTTTATACACTCGGTCTCTTTGGAGTGTACGTAGTAGTTTGGTCTCTTTGGTCACACACTGGGATATTTTCTGGTTCTGCGATGCTTAGGCATAGACACAGCACGCTGGATACACTGGAACAGAGACTTGTAGAGGTAGAGTTTCTGTCTCTCTGCTTTGTGTCACAAGTGGTCACTTTCACTATTATGTCTTTAGCACGACACTGGGATCTTGGGGCGTCGTCACTGGACTGCTGAGGCCTGGGTTTAACTGAGGAGGCGCCCAGAAGTGGGAGGAAGCCCTTCTGGGGAGCCCTCCTGCAGGAGGAATGGGACAGCTCCCGGGGGCGTTGCTGCCCGGGCGCGTGTCTGGTCTGGGGTGCAGGGAGGCCCTCTTCTATTTAGGCCTTGACCCGGTAAGGGGCCCTTGGGGTTAGGGCCGAACAGCGTCAGGAGTCGGGTCTGCCGCTTCTTGCTCCTGGCAGAGGGCTGACGGTGAGTGGGATCAGAGCGGTCCCTCCTTGGGGTCTGTGGGCTGGCCCTGGGAGGCCTTGGACTGCAGTCGCATTTAGGTTGGGGCACTGTCAGGAGTTGGCTGAGGCACCTCGCCCCCGGGGCATCCGTCAGGATCCAGCGTCATCCAGAGGCAGGATGTAGGGCAGGGACCCAGCTTTTGGAGACAGGACCTCGCCACCACTCCTGGACTGGCAGCACCTCTGACGAACCACACCTGGAGGGGGAGAGAGAAGGGCATCCCACGCAGCTGAGGGGTATAGAGTGGGTCGCACAAGGGACCTTCCTCTCCAGGAGAACCCTCAGGACTGTGGAAGAAGGTCGTACAGTGGCTGTCGTAGCAGGTCCACAGCCCTTTGGGGTAGCAGCAGAAGGACGTAAAGTGGCCGTTCCTTCCCCAGCACGTACAGTGGCCATTGCTGTGGGGCTACTCCCGAAGGAGCAAGAGGCAGATGAGAGACATACAGTGGCCATTCCCTCCCCGGCTCATAAAATGGCCGTCGTCGCGGGTCCACTCTTCCTGCCTTTGCCTGTTGGTGTGTGCTCAATATCTGCCACACTGAGGCGGGCTCCAGATGTGGCTGCAGCAGAAGCACGTACAGTGGCCGTTCCTTCCCCAATGCGTACAGTGGCCATCGTCGCGGGGCTGCAGGGGGAAACAGCTGAGGGACGTACAGTGGCCGTTCCCTCCCCGGTACGTACATTAGTTTCTGGAACAGTCCCACCCCGATCCTGACGAGGGCTGGTCTGGCCGAGAAGTAGTGTCACATTCCTGCGACTTCGTGGTTGGGCAGCTTGAGGGGAAGAGGAACACAAGGTCGGGGAGCCCCGGTGCCCGTCTTGCTCTGGGCAAGAGTCGCATTTACCTGGCCTGCCATGGTGTCCTCCTGGGGTGGGGGTAGGGCTGCGGGTCCATAGCGAGGTGGGGGATCCAGCGGCGGGAGCGCACATTTTACCACCATCCGTGGTAAAGAAGTCACGGCCTCGTGAGTGGAGGTGGTATGTGCTTGTGGTGGAGGTCTGGTGTGTAGGTGTGATGTGTTGGAGGAGAGCGGTCCAGTGTTGTGTTATGTGGTTGGGTTCTTGGTGAGGGTTGAGTGTGATGTGGAGTGTGGAAGTGTGTGAAGTGTGGCGGAGGCTGCGGAGGAGCTGGTGTGTCCCTCGAATTCTCTGTCAAGGTCTGTGTGGAGGATGCCAGATGACACGTTGAAGTCTCATCTCTGGTGGTGGTGAGTTATTGGAGGTGTGGGTTGGTGGCGGAGAGTTGTGGGGTGGAGGAGGAGGTGAAGGTGAGGCGGCAGAGTTAGGTGTGCTGGGAGGAGAGGATGGTGATGTGCCAGAAGTGGAGGAGGCTGGCGGGGGGTCAGGTGAGGGTGAAGTGGGGGACTGGGTCCGTGGGGATGGTGAGGTTGAGGATGGGGTGGGGGAGGTGAGCGAGGAGAGGTGGGTGAGGGTGAGGAGGAGGAGGGTGTGATAGGGAGGGCGAATGAGTTGACCGTGTTGGCGGGGAAGGCGAGTGGTGGTGAAGTGATGTTGGTGGGTTGTGCGGGGTGGTAGGTGGAAGGCATTAGACAGAAGGAGGTGGTTTTAGGAAATAGGTTAGGGGAAGATGAGGTAAGGGTTCTAGGAGGCTTGTGAAGGGGCAGGCAGGCTTTGTGTTGAGGGAGGGATAGGAAGGGGGGAGGCGATAGTAGTGGAGAAAGTGGTGTGTGAGGTGGGAAGGTTAGGAATAGGGGAAGGTAAAAGAGAAGAGATAGTAGGAGGAGAGCGAAAAGAAACATGACATTTCCCCCTGTCCGAGACTGGGGGGGTATGTGGGGTGGCTCCCGTCATTACGGTGTAGTGCGGGGGCGGTGGGGGGAGCGTTCTGTGCCTTTTCTGACTTCTTTTCTTTCCCTGAGGCTCGGGGCAATTGGCGTATGGTGGAGATGCTTGTAGGCGCCCTTGTGTTGTTTTGCTGCGCCGGGCAGCTTTTAGCTGCTCATGGATGTCGTGGATTGAGCATCCGTGGCAGCGAGGAGAAAATTCCCTCAGGTTGACGGCGATGAGATTCATGGAGAATTTATTGATTTCGCCGATGCGTTGAGGAATGGCGTGGATGGCTAGAAGGCGCCTCATTAAATTGATTTCTTTATCCGGGTCTCCCGTTGGTTCATGTATTATAAAATGTTCTTTAATGAAACCGGGAGGATCCTGAGGAGTTTGTGGAATATAAGTTGTTCCCGGGTCTTTGCGTCTGTTTCCGGGTATGCGGCGGTGACGAGCCGCCTAGCCTGGATGAATGTGTCATCGAGGCTTCCGTCGTATGTGAGGGCGTCGAGCTGCGAAAATGGTATAACTGTGCCCAGGGATGGCGTAACTGCCTGTTTGTGTGAATTGGTCCCATTTTAGTCCCGGGATGATTTTCGGAGCTGTGCCTGCCACTATTTTGCCCAGGTGAGGCAGTGTGATGGCAATTTTCTCCCTGTCGTTTTCAAACCCTATGTCTAATAAGGGTTTTACCATATCCAAGTATACATCGATGTCATATTGTTCGGGGTTGAGCTTTGGCAATTGAATATGTGGTTTGACTGCCATTGTGCAAGATTTCCCTATTTGTTCCTCCGTGTTCTAATCGGATCCAGAACCATCGCTTGCCACCAGTGTTATGCTGGATGTTTTTAGACTGACTTCTCATTCTAAAGACACCAGCGACTGAGCGGGGTCCTGTTTCTAGACGGGAAGAACACCACCTACAAAGGAACAGGGCATAAAAATTTGTCAGGATACCTTAACACATCTATTGTCTCAGTTCATTTCCCTTTCAATATACATACAAAGATACACTGAATATGGATGGGATGAACTGACAGGATAATTAAGTGGTGAAAAGTAACAAAAATCATTGGGTTGGCAACTGGTACCCACAAAGAGGGAGGGGGGGAAGAAAAATGTTGTGGAATGGTTATTCAGAATTTTCAACTTATGTATGTTTGAAGGTGAGGTTATCACTTACCAAGAAGTACTCGATCACACCCAGGCACTAGTGACGTGAGAATGAGCAAAATACAGTTTGTCATTTCGAAACAGTCGGAAAGCCTGACCGTAAGTGTAACTATATACGTGTGTGGCGTCAGACAATCGCCACTTACACAGATAATATTACAAACGCGAGCACTGTTATTTTTTTCTTTATCTTTAAAAAATTCCATACTCCTTACATCGTTCGAGTTGTCTTTAGCGAAGGTGTGCCGAAAAACTATGGGAATGTATGTACGGTATTGCGGTATAAGGTAATGAGTAGCAAAACTAAAGCTCGAATTTTGAGGTGTAAGTCTGTTGAGCGCATCTCTTACTGTGTATGGATGAGTGGTGAATGGTGAGAGACGGTCAGTATAAGTTAATGAAAACTATATTTGGGAGGAACAGTAGGGTTTTCGTTGTTGTAGAGATCAAGTTTCAGCTTCGAAAATTGTGTATGAGAAATATTAAGAGAACAGATTTGCATATAGCTTTTGCACTCATGGAGATGGTAGTTGATGAACGGACCCCAGCCTCCACTTAAACTGTAGATCATCAGAATCAGTTTTACGGACATTAATCTTTGTGTGTGTGTGTGTGTGTGTGTGTGTGTGTGTGTGTGTGTGTGTGTGTGTGTGTGTGTGTGTGTGACAGACAGACAGACAGACAGAGGAGCTGAAAGGCAGGGTGTCAACATCAATCCATTCAACTGCAAAACGGATCACCTCCTCCCATAAATTAATAACACATTTTTGACAACCTAATTACATCGGTCGGCACAATCAAATCAGATTTACCTTTTCAATAAATACTGATTATGAACTCTTAGCTCGCACACGCACTCACACACACATATCATATCAACCCTTTTACCCTCAGCATCGAGAGGCGAGAATTGTCGATGATATACGCATGCTAGTTCCCCTGGGTCCCCCCAGGTGCTCCACTCCCATACCGCCTTCTGTCCCCGTCCTCTCCTGATCAATCCTCCCACCCTACCTCCTGTCCCCCGCGCCCTCCTGCTTTTCCCCCATTGAACCCCTCCTCCCTCCCCACTGTGTAAGCTAGAGCCCCCTCTCCTGCTGCCCTCTACTCCCTTCTCATCCCATCCCTCCCCCCTCGTCCTCCTCTCCCTATATACATGGCTCATCGTCCCGCTCCCTCCGGCTAAACTTTGATCAGGGTTCCATTATGGCTGAATCACTGCTTCATTTGAGCTCGCTAGGATCATTTGAGCTCATCAGTGGGCATAAGCTTTTGCTAATCAGGTTATTGACAGCCTGACTTACTAAACCCGACCTGACCTGGTTTGAACTGGGCCTTCTGCATGATTAGTTCCCGTACTCCCCTTATGACCTTCATTATTATCATTATTATTATTATTATTATTATTTTTATTATTATTATTATTATTATTATTATTATTATTATTATTATTGCTGTTGTTGTTGTTTTTGTTGTTATTATTATTATTATTCATTAGAGATGCTTCTGACTCATGTCTGACCTTGACTCCTGGTTCTACCCTTTCTTAGCCTTTAGTGGGACAGAGAGTCAGAATGGTAATGATGATTATGATGAGGATGAGGATTATACTAATGATTATTTTGTCTTTAACTTTTAGTTGGGGTCCAAAATACGTAACTGAGAATCTGATTCTATTTTTTAACTTGTTTGCTTTATAAAGCTTGCATCTCCATAAATTTCCCCCATATTATTTAGCTAACAAGCAGCGTTTTATTAGTGGTATTATTATTTATTATTATTATTATTATTATATAAGTATTTTTACTATTATTATTATTATTATTATTATATTACTACTACTACTACTACTACTACTACTACTACTACTACTACTACTACTACTACCACCACCACCACCACTACTACTACTACTACTGGTCTTATTATTAGTTATTATAATTAGTATGTATTAGGCTACTGGTTTCTTTTCTAATATTTCACTCTCATTCTCACACGAAACTAAGGATTTTGTAGCCTTTTTTTGTGTCAAGTTACAGTTATCTATTCTAATCTAATTTGTTGAGGAGTGGGTGGGAGGAGCAGGGAGGGATACCATATTAGAATTTTTCTGTAGCTTTATTTGTGTTAATGTTATGTTGTATAAATTGCAGTTCTGTGAAACACACACGTAACCAAGGATATTATAATCACTAGTCTATCTTTCTTTCGACTGTTATCTAAGGCTGCCTTTGTCAAGTGGTCCACTTCATCTATTTTCAGTTTCTTTTACCTATCTAATATTCTATGGATCACGGTCTATCCATCTTATGTATACATCACGCTCTTCAGCAATTTATATGTACTGTACCGACATTACTTCCTTTCCATCAGTCTGGTGTGTCTGTTGTGTTAGACAGAATAAGCCAATCTATCTACACTATATTCTCTTTACTTATGGTTCTGATAATATCAGTATTCATTGCGTGTATCCATCTCTGTTTAATTCTCATTTTTTTATTATTCGTCATTTTGCTTTTCTTGATCATTCAGTATGACTGTTCATAACATTAATAAATTGGGATAGTGCGGAGATATTTCTTATTTGCCATAACAATGAACTGATATTCATCAAATACTTTTAAAATGAACTGAGCGAAATAAATGATAATGTGATGTCTCCATGGTTGTTCAATCTGTACATGGATGGGGTAATTAAAGAGATACAAGGTAGGGCAGTGGATGTTGGAGTGGCCCTAGTGAGAGAGGATAGTGTTTGGAAACTCCCTGTACTGTTGTTTGCAGATGATACTCTGTTGTTAAGTGAAGACGAAGGGGAGCTGCAAGGCTTGGTGGATGAATTTGGGAGAGTGTGTAAGAAACGGAATCTAAAGCTGAATGTAGGGAAGAGTAAGGTGATGGTCTTTGAGAGAGGTGAGGTCAATGAATGTACAGTGAGGTTGGACGGTGAGGAAATGGAAAATATGAGTACGTTTAAATATTTGAGTAGTGTGATGAGTAAGGATGTAAGTTTGGAGGGTGAAGTGCTTGAAAGGGTACAACAAGGAAGTAAGGTTTCTGGTTCCTTGAGAGCAGTGATAAGAAAGAGGGAAGTGAGCATGGAAGTGAAAAAGTTACTGCATGACAGGATTGTGATACCAACTCTGACGTATGGAAGTGAAGCTTGGTCGTTGTTGGAAGGACACAAGTCAAGAGTGAGAGCAGTGGAAGTGAGTTATTTAAGAGGAACCTGTGGAGTCATATGGAGAGACAGGCTGACAAATGAGGATGTAAAGGGGCGTTTTGGTGTGGATGCGGATGTGATAAGAAGCGTTAGTAGGAACACACTGAGATGGTTTGCCCATGTGGAGAGGATGGAGGGTGAGAGGCTGACGAGGATTTGATTTGATTTGATAAATTTTATTGAGATAAACAGTATACACAAAACAAATTATCCCAAAAGGGTAAAGGTGCATAGGCAGCCTTTAACCTAATTCTAGTTTGACTAATACATATCATTTGCTATTATATTCAATATACGTACATTTATATTTTACAATAGATCATATAATACACTTTATGTTTTTACATTTTTTCATCATTTCAGATACTTTGCCATGTTCGAACATCCATATGACTTGGTTGGTCACATTATCTATATTATCATTGCTATACTGATTCAGTATATTACACTTTAATATATAATGTTTTAAGGTGTGTGATCTAGGTTCACTGCAAAGTTTACATTTAGTATCGTCTTCTGTACTTGTGATACCAAGTTCCCAATAATATTTATAGCCCAATCGTAATCTTGTACATAAAGAGTCTTTCCATTTACAACTAGTTATTCCGTATGTAAAAGGTATCTTACTGGCCATTTCCTTGTAATGTTTCATAGTGGCACTAGGTCTCATTATGTATTTATTTAATTTGCTATTATTTTCGTTTTTATTCTGACACTTTCTTAATTTTGTTTTAATTTGTTTAAGTGTTCGAATACATTCAATATCAATGTGGTCTTTTGTGGTAGCCTTTTTTGCAAATTCATCAACTCTTTCATTATGCATTATCCCCACATGTGATGGTAGCCACGAAAAGGTAACACTTCGTCCTGCACGATTCAATTCACATATAATATTCTTACACTCTATGACAATATTTACAATCATAGGATTTCTGCTATTGAGGGAATCTAGTGCTCCCCTGCTATCACTAAAAAAACACACATCACCCTCCCCCCTCTTAGTTCTTTTAGCCCACACAATACCGCATGTAATTCTGCTTGTGTTTATGAAATATTATCACTCAGTCTGTAGCAATATTCTGTATCTATCCACATATTTGTTGCAGGATCATAGTCCCTGATTATTATCCCACACCCCGCTCTGCTATTTTGCATGACACAGCCATCACAGTACACGTGACCTGTCTTTTCATTGGTTATTGTGCTTATTCGGTTTTCAAAGATGCGTTTTAGTTCCTTTGCATCGTACATATTCTTTTTCTTTGTTAATGTTAAAGTAGCTATATCTAATTCTTTTTCTTCCCATGGAGCAAGTGGTTCGGGTTTATCGTCATGCGAGGTGAGTGTATGTGAGTGAGGTGGACAGGGGGAGAGGGAGGGGGAGGCCTAGGATGAGATGGAGGGATGAAGTAGAGAGGTATAAGAGAGAGGGGGGGGGTGAGTTGCGAGCAGGGCAGTGAAATGGCGGGGGACGGCGACGTGGAGGCGATTTGTTAGTGGCCACCCCGTACGGGATTAAGTCGTCTGGCAATAGATGTAGTAGATAGATAGATGGTGATTTCGAGCAAACAAGCCAACCACCCACCAGTAAATGGACAGACTGAAACATACACGAGAGAGAGAGAGAGAGAGAGAGAGAGAGAGAGAGCGAGAGAGAGAGCGCACAGCACAAGAGTATTATTAATAACACAACATACTTACTGAAAAAGGCAGTAGGGCTTTGTGGTGGCACTGATGTAGCTGTAAATAGCTTCACTGTTGCTGGCCATGTAAAGAAAAAGAAAATTATATACCGGTAATTTTAATACCACATAGTGTACAATATCTCAACTAAGACGCTCAATATGATGAAAACAAAACTCTAGATAATTGGGCATATATATATCCACCAGAAGAAGAAGAAGAAGAACGCTGGCCACTCAATGACCTGCTGCCTATCGCCGCAGGTAAAAATAGTGGATCAATGGCATATTATCCCTAAGATTTGATCAGTTTCCATTTTTTGTGTGTTATGAATATTATATTAAAAAAAGGGGCATAATAAACACTTTCACTGAGCAACTTAATCTAACTGTTACTCCTGTTTGCTTTTGTGTCAGAACATTTTTTGGGGGGCTTGTTGTTTTTGTCTTTGTTGTTGTTGTCCCAGGTCCAGCTGGACGTAAGCAAGATTACCTGTAACTGCAGTAATTCGGATACTTCGGCCGGGCACTCTAGGGATCTCTTATCGATGTGTATGTTGAGGGCTCATCTGTGTTGTGTGAGTGCGGTGCATGACCCAAGTGTGATGTGGTGTGATAAGTGGCATTTCAATACGGGCAGAGTGGATTTTTACTAGTTTGTAGTTTTCACTTCATACGGAGGTTAGGTGAACTTGGATGCCTATCTGGAGAGGAGCATTTTTGGCTGAAGGTTTTTGATGGCAGTGATGGAGCTGGACACACATTTTTCTCATTCTACTGTGGTAATGGAGGAGGGATGTTTTCAATATATTATTGTTAGATTTTTGTTTCTTTGTTTTGGTGATTGGTATAATGTATAATGGTGAGGATTGTGCTGGGACGATAAACTGTGTGCAGCTCGCGTTTACGGAAACCTCGATTAAGACTTCTTTGATAGTGTGGCCATTGCACAGTACTTAAAGTTATCATGAATACTTTTTTTTTTCTCTCTCTCAGTTAGAAACTGGTGTTTTATGAATCAGATCATTCAGATATAGTTTTCAGTGTAATAATATACACAATGAAAACTGAAAACTACATTTAAAACAGAGTATTCAAATGAAGCTGGTCCGCAAATGGTGTCCATGATACACCAATGCTGTAATGGGGTGTAAAACGTAGGCTACAAACTAGTGCAAAATTATAATCCCAGTAAAAGTTTCCATGAATAATCGTACTACAAGTTCTACTCCTCAAAGTATTATTATATTTTATTCATGAAGTGCTTGAATACCTGGAACATGAACTTTGTGCTATCTAAATTTGTTTGCTCAGCATTTTAGAACAAAATACAAAATATCGTAGTCTTGTAAAATGAACATTTTAATAAAGTAGCATTAAAATGTATCATAAATCATAGTAACCGTAATAGTTTTTATAACTTCCTAATTCATAAGTATCAAAACAAGGAAGGAAAAAATAGCAAGCCAATTAAATACCAGACATAACTGGAAAACTCAATGGAAATATCTTTGGGAGATTTTCCTTATGTTAGATAGTTCTTCTTTATGTGTTTTCATTTTTATGTGTTTTCTTATCACTCGTCGACAATGGCTGAGGACAACTGAGGACTTGGAGTGCTTTCTGCCTGAGGCTGATTGTGCTTAGAAGCCACTTCAGCTACATTCATACATACTGTACATACATACGTACATACATACATACGTAAATACATACATACATTAAGAAGCTATTGCCGAATGTGATTTTCACAGTACATAAGAAAACCTTTGGCACAGTAGTTTCCTTTTAATAAAACTTGATAAATATACAGCAAATTATATTGTTGCCTTTCATTATATCCGCCCTTGGTTGAGGGTTGGAAACATGTATTTCTGATGCGAACTAAGCACATTTAGGATCAAAGGAAAATCATCTTGCGGTTTTGAACCTGTTGTTTTCAAGAAAGTCTTCTTACAATTTGCCAAGCTATTCGTCGTCTATAGCTGACAATCCATCACTTGCACCTGATATGATGTCTTGAATGAAGCTCTGTATACGTAATTGCTTAGTTGTGACTGATAAACTGCAGAATCATCAAGACGACTGTTTGTAATACAATATAAATGAAATAAAGGATGATCTGCCACTACGTAATTTGTACTTGTATTCTTCCTCAAACAATGCCATAAAAGAACCATACATAAATTATACCTTAAGTAATATCACTAATACATCCACCACTTCCTTAAAGTAGATGGAGTACACTTTGTTGTGCAGCGAACCAAGAAAATCCATCATAGCAAGATCAGACAAGGTCTTTCCTTCCTGAGGGAGAGCACACCACCAAAAGAAGGTACTAGACTATATGTTGTGATATGTAGCCTGTATTCCGTCAACGCTTGAATAATGAAGGATTCTCAACTACTTCACATGACCCTCCTGGCAGATTCAAGATCGATAGCCCTCCCTACTGCATGCAGAATGCCCTGTGTCTGCTGCTTTAGCTACCTCATTGCCTGGCTACCAACGTTGCCTCACCATCTTTGTCAATTTAGTCCCTGACACTCACAATCTTCCAGCCTCCCCCTCCTCCTTCCCAGCTTTTCATGCAGCACTCAGGTTCCTCTTTACCCTCATGCATCTTAATGGTATAGCCCTGCGATGCCTGCCTTGTGCTCCTTATCCTACTCCCAAGCATCTGTACTAATACCTGGCAGATCCTGTCAGCAATGAATTTTGCTTTCCTGTGCATCAAGAGATCATGGGAAAGTGAGTTCACTAGGGAAGAATTCTAACTGTTGTATACCATGCAACTCGCATCGCAACTACTGACACGATGCCCTTGTAGCTACTGGATAGGGCGCAAGAGGGACAACTACCAACTCCCTTCCATCAAAGTGAATATAAAGCGGCTCCCAGTGAACAATAACAGAGGCAGGGATGGCCGCTAATGGATGACTGTGATGAACGTTACCATTATTAAGCTACCAGCGTAACCATACTGTGATTGCAGATGCTATTTTCCACATGAATAACATTCTTTCTTTGACCTGACTAATCTCAGCACCCGCCGCCAGTCTACATCCAGCGGTGATCACAGTGATACTCCTGCATACTCGAAGCTAACTAGAGCCATCTGTAGGATCACAACCGTTCTTCACGTGCAGGTTTTTCACACTTTTAACCACCAGTACTGTTCATGTACCATTAGCGTCCTTAGCTACCAAGCTGTAAAATCTGCTTCCTAGAGATGAGATTTGCAAAGCCGACTCCTTGGCTTTGTTACCCATGCACAATTGTTGGCTTTGTACTGTGCACGGACCTTTTTTACCCTTGTGTAGAGTATAATTCCTATAGATGGTGTGGTTCTTCCACATACAGTTTCTCTCAATAAGGTATAGTCAAATGCTTTTCGTCTCATTAACTCTCCTCTTCCTGGTTCCCTTAAACCCTGATTCTTCACAGCACTGTTGCATCTTTACCTCTTTTTCTATCGCTGCTTCAATAGTCATTGCTCCTCTGGATTGTCTCCTTGCATCCCGTCACCACTAAGGTAGGTGTGTAGCACAGTCTAGCAGTAAACTCTTTTTTTTTTTTTTTTTTTTTTTTTCTTTTGTCCAGTTCTCTAATACAGTAGTTAACTATTTCTCCCACTCCTTCATGTATGCAACAGGTTAATTCTGGAACGTTTTTCTTTTGGCTGTATTTCCTACTGCCTATGATCTCCAGTCTTTTAAGCGCAGTGTGTCCAGGCAACTCAAAACGGATCTTGAATTTTGTTCTCTGTTACATGGTTCTTATTTTTTCTTAGAGGGACAAGTTTGCGGACGTCTGGTCATGGGTGTCTTCTTTCTTGTATAATATATACAGTATATATATATATATATATATATATATATATATATATATATATATATATACATATATATATATATAGTTATATATAGTTATATATATATAGTTATATATATATATATATATAGTTATATAGTTATTTATTCTGTACACTGAGGAGAACCCAAAATAACTTGGTAGCGAAGGAAGCTAATACCACATGACCAGAACTGGTGGTTAGAAGTGTGGAAAACCTGCAAGTGACGAGCTCTTGTGATCCTACAGATGGCTCTAGATACCTTCGATCATGCAGGAGTTTCACTGTTCACTTTAGACTGGCGGCGGGTGCAGAGATTAGTCAGGTCAAAGAAAGAATGCTATTCATGTGGAAAATAGCATCTGCAGTCACAATATGGTTACGCTGGTAACATAATGATAATAGTAACGTTGATCACAGCCATCCATGAGCAGCCATCCCTGCCTCTGTTACTGTTCACTGGGAGCCGCTTTATGTTCACTCTGATGGAAGGGAGTTAGTAATTGTCCCTCTTGCGCCCTATCCAGTAGCTACAAGGGCATCGTGTCAGTAGTTGCAATGCGAGATGCATGGTATACAACAGTCAGAATTCTTCCCTGGTGAACGCACTTTCCCTTGATGTCTTGTTGCACGGGAAAGCAAAATTCATTGCTGATGGGATCTGCCAGGTATTAGTACAGATGCCTGGGAGTAGGAACAGAAACAACAAAGGCAGGCATCGCAGGGCTATGCCATACAGATGTATGGGGGTAAAGAGGGACCTGAGCGCACTGCGGGACATTTCTTCATCTAAAGCTGGGAGGGGGGAGGGGGAGGCTGGAAGATTGTGGGTGTCAGGGACTAAATGGACAAAGATGGTGAGGTAACGTTGGTAGCCAGGCATTGAGGTAGCTAAAGCAGCAGACACAGGGCATTCTGCATGCAGTAGGGAGGGCTATCGATCTTGAATCTGCCAGGAGGGTCATGTGAAGTAGTTGAGAATCCTTCATTATTCAAGCGTTGACGGAATACAGGCTACATATCACAACATATAGTCTAGTACCTTCTTTTGGTGGTGTGCTCTCCCTCAGGAAGGAAAGACCTTGTCTGATCTTGCTATGATGGATTTTCTTTGTTCGCTGCACAACAAAGTGTACTCCATCTACTTTAAGGAAGTGGTGGATGTATTAGTGATATTACTTAAGGTATAATTTATGTATGGTTCTTTTATGGCATTGTTTGAGGAAGAATACAAGTACAAATTACGTAGTGGCAGGTCATCCTTTATTTCATTTATATTGTATTACAAACAGTCGTCTTGATGATTCTGCAGTTTATCAGTCACAACTAAGCAATTACGTATACAGAGCTTCATTCAAGACATCATATCAGGTGCAAGTGATGGATTGTCAGCTATAGACGACGAATAGCTTGGCAAATTGTAAGAAGACTTTCTTGAAAACAACAGGTTCAAAACCGCAAGATGATTTTCCTTTGATCCTAAATGTGCTTAGTTCGCATCAGAAATACATGTTTCCAACCCTCAACCAAGGGCGGATGTAATGAAAGGCAACAATATAATTTGCTGTATATTTATCAAGTTTTATTAAAAGGAAACTACTGTGCCAAAGGTTTTCTTATGTACTGTGAAAATCACATTCGGCAATAGCTTCTTAATGTATGTATGTATTTACGTATGTATGTATGTACGTATGTATGTACAGTATGTATGAATGTAGCTGAAGTGGCTTCTAAGCACAATCAGCCTCAGGCAGAAAGCACTCCAAGTCCTCAGTTGTCCTCAGCCATTGTCGACGAGTGATAAGAAAACACATAAAAATGAAAACACATAAAGAAGAACTATCTAACATAAGGAAAATCTCCCAAAGATATTTCCATTGAGTTTTCCAGTTATGTCTGGTATTTAATTGGCTTGCTATTTTTTCCTTCCTTGTTTTGATACTTATGAATTAGGAAGTTATAAAAACTATTACGGTTACTATGATTTATGATACATATTAATGCTACTTTATTAAAATGTTCATTTTACAAGACTACGATATTTTGTATTTTGTTCTAAAATGCTGAGCAAACAAATTTAGATAGCACAAAGTTCATGTTCCAGGTATTCAAGCACTTCATGAATAAAATATAATAATACTTTGAGGAGTAGAACTTGTAGTACGATTATTCATGGAAACTTTTACTGGGATTATAATTTTGCACTAGTTTGTAGCCTACGTTTTACACCCCATTACAGCATTGGTGTATCATGGACACCATTTGCGGACCAGCTTCATTTGAATACTCTGTTTTAAATGTTTTCAGTTTTCATTGTGTATATTATTACACTGAAAACTATATCTGAATGATCTGATTCGTAAAACACTAATTTCTAACGGAGCAAAAAACAAAACAAAAACATAGTATTCATGATAACAGTAAGTATTGTGCAAAGGCCACACAATCAAAGCACACCATCCATCCCATCCTTACCGTTATACATTATACCAATCACCAAAACAAAGAAGCAAAAATCTATCTACTACCTACGATCTATTTCCAGACGCCTTAATCCCGTAAGGAGTGGCCACAAGCAAATTTCCTCCATGTCGCCCTATCCCCTGCCATTCTATTGCCCTGCTCCCAGCTCACACCCCCCTCTCGCATATACCTCTCTACTCCATCCCTCCATCTCATCCTTGACCTCTCCCTCCCCCTCCCCCTCTCCTCCTCACTCACATACATTTTCCTCGTCAGTCTCTTACTCTCCATCCTCTCCACATGGCCAAACCACCTCAATGTGTTTCTCCTAATGCTTCCTATCGCATCCACATCCACACAACAACTCTCCCTCACTTCCTCATTTGTCAGTCTTCCCATGTGACTCCACATGCTCCTCTCAAATAACTCATTTCCACTGCTCTCACTCTTGACTTCTGTCCCTCCAACATGGTCCAAGCTTCACTTCCATACATTAGAGTTTGTATCACAGTCCTGTCATGCAATGACTTTTTCACTTCCATCCTCACTTCCCTGTTTCTTATCACTGCTTTCAAGGAACCAGCAACCTTTCTTGCTTTCAAGCACTTCACCCTCTAAACTTCCATCCTTACTCATCACACTACCCAAGTACTTAAACGCACTCACGTTTTCCATTTTCTCCTCATTAAACCTCACGGTACATTCACTGATTTCACTTCTCTCGAAGACCATAACTTTACTCTTCCCTACATTCACTTTTAGATTCCGTTTCTTAGACACTCACAAACTCATTTACCAAGCCTTGCAGCTCCCCTTCGTCTTACTTAACAACACAGTGTCATCTGCTTACAACAGTACATGCAGGCAGTTTCCAAACACTGCCCTCTCTCAATAGGGCCACTCCAACATCCACTGCCCTACCTTGTATCTCTTTTATAACCCCATTCATATACAGATTGAACATCCACGGAGACATGACACATCCTTGCTTCAATCCAACCTTCAAATAGAAAAATTCACTCCATCTACTATCCACATGCACTGCAGCCTTAGCACCCTCATACATACTCTTCACAGCCTTCAACAACTTCCCATCTACTCCATTTATTTTTTTTACTTTCCACGATCCTTGTCTATCCGTCCTGTCATATGCTTTCTCCAAATCCATGAAGGTTGCATACTACTTCTTTCCCTTCTCTAGACACTTTTCCACGAAAGATCTAAGAGTGAATATCTGGTCTACACAACCTCTTCCCTTCCTAAAACCTCCCTGTTCTTCTCCACCTAATTCTTCGGTTATTTCCCTAACTCTGTCAGTATCCTACCAAATACTTTTCCTATTACACTAAGAAGACAAATGCCCCTGTGATTACCACACACTTCTTTTCCCCATTTTTCTTTGTACAGGGGAATGATTATACCTGACTTCCAGTCCTCCAGGACTCTACCTTCCTCCCATGCCATTCTGCACGTCGTCCACATCTATTCTGTTACTATCTCTCCCCCCTGCTTCATCATTTCACCACACACTCCATCAATTCCTGGGGCTTTCCCTATTTTAACTTTCTTAACTCCCTCATGCACCATGAGTTTCCAATAAGTTTCCGTGCCTCGCATAGGCTAAATTTACCCTTGGAAAATGCTTATATTATAAATCGTAGCCCATCGTCTTCGCTGATGTTTATTCTATATGATAAGCAAAAAAAAAAACATTAAACAGATGAATAAATGAACAGAAATGAAGCAAGAATAAACCTTATTTAGGTGAAAACTAGCTTCCAGTAACTTCCCTGCATCACTGTACAAAATTTTTCCCTGAACACACAGTTGCATAGTACATGTCTATATGCAGAACTTCACGAGCTTTCCAATGAGCCTGGTTGCGATTTGATACGTCCAATAGTTTTCGAGTTAATAAAAAAAATCGCCTTTAAAGTCTGATTTGTTTATTATTTCGTATGCTATTAGTGACACTGTAACAAACATATATGTAAATTATTTACAGTTTTGTAACCCAAAGGTTAAGAGAGCCCATGATATAATTCACAGGGTTATAACCCTTACTGTTATTGAGAAAATTTATTTTGAAAAGGTACGAGGGGTTGCGGGCTGTAACAGCAAGTACGCTCTGGCCCGTAGGCTGAGTATGTTCGTGTTTCGGAACTTTTCCTAAAATAATTATTTGCACACATAGGTTATTTTGCTTTACAAAAGTATTCAAAAGAAATCATCAGCTTGATCATGCTTTTTCAGATTTCTAATGCGACCTATATTTTACGAGTAAAATGACTGAGAGAATAGCAATGAAATGCACCACATTTTCCCTATGAGAATATATAGTAAACACACATTTTATAATTTGCAATAAAATAATATAAAAATTAGAAAAATAAGCTGGTTACTCACATCCTCTTGCAGTGTTGTAATGATTCTGGAGAGGAGATGGAGTTGCAGAGAGGAGAGAAGGTACGATCACAGACTGTGTGTGTGTGTGTGTGTGTGTGTGTGTGTGTGTGTGTGTGTGTGTGTGTGTGTGTGTGTGTGTGTGTGTGTGTGTGTGTGTGTGTGTGTGTGTGTGTGTGTGTGTGTGTGTGTGTGTGTGTGTGTGTGTGTGTGTGTGTGTGTGTGTGTGTGTGTGTGTGTGTGTGTGTGTGTGTGTGTGTGTGTGTGTGTGTGTGTGTGTGTGTGTGTGTGTGTGTGATTTACTGCTGTATGCCTTCACCAGTATGGTACTGACGAAAGCATAGTCCTGTACAGAGCGGCACATCACAAACAGGACATATATAGCTGGTGTTCTTCCTCCTCTTGTGGAAATAGCACAGCAAACACCGCAGCCTTTTCCTGTCGGGGATTCTTTCCAGGGTGTGGTGCAGTGCTGAGTCCAAGCGTGTCCTGTCATCGACATATTGACGGCGCTTGGATGGCAGTGCTCCTCCATCTCCTCACCTCCGTAGTCCTGCTGGAGGTGCAGTGGCAGTAACTGGCTTAGTTACTCCTGACTGACCAGCTACTGCAGGAGGTGGAGCGATGGTTGCAGGAGGTGGGATGATTGTTGCAGGTAGAGCGGAGGCTGCAGTTGATGGAGCGGTTCCTGCAAGTACTGGTTGTCATCGTTGCAAGGGAAGGTCAGGGGCATGGTGGAGGACAAGACCCAGTGCAGGCCACTCCTCTCCCTGAAATGCCAGGAGCTTGTGGCATATGTGCTCCTGGAATTCTAGGAGATTCATAGGTCTGGTGGTGTTCTTTTTGTACAGGGTATAGGCATTGAAGAGGGCATATGAATGAAACAGAAGGACATTTTCTTTGTCCACTTGGCCATTCTCCTTTGGGCGGGGTAGTAATGGATCATCTGATTAAAATGATCCCCCCTGCCCATGTGCCAATTGTAGTCCTCCACCATGACAGGTTTCTTGATGGTTTTGATAATGTGATGGAATATCCCGTCTGGACCCTTTACCATCCCATACATCTGCTTAGGGATGGTGATGTTGCTGTGGAAGGTGGACACCATACTTACGATACGTTTGTACTTCCACAGCAACACCATTACATTGCCCTTGTTCCTAGCTTTCACTCCATCATCAGGAAGGCATCTAGCACTGGTGATGTCCTGCAGCTCCCTCAGTGCTCCCTTTGCGAGTCATACTGTGCCACACACATACACGCTTTCACTGAAGAGACATTTGCACAGTGATACAGAGTTGTAATAATTGTCCATATAAAACTTATATCTATTGTCCTTCAAAGGTTCAACAAGGCCCCACACTGTGTTCTCTAGAGATTTCTTCTCCCCTGTGTATATCTCGGAATTCCAAATGTAGCCACTATTTGCCTCAGCCAAGATGTAAAATTTGATGGCATACTTTTGGGGCTTCATAGGGTTATACATGCAGAAGGAGAGCCGCCCCTTCCAACCCAGAGATCCCCCATCCAGGCTAAGATGTTCACATGGGATGTAAACCTCCTTGAACCTCTGAAGGAGACACTGCATCACTGTGCGAATCCTTATTAGCCGGTCTTAATTGTCCTTGGGTATGGCAAGACTATTGAAAACATGAAAATGCTTCAGGGTGGCCCTGAAGTGCTTTCCACTCGTTGTCCGCCAAAATATAGGGTAATCGTGAACCTCTGTGGACTGCCAATAGTGTCTTATGGTTGGCAGGTCACAAATCCCCATAAGAAAGTATACCTCGAGGAACTTGGCCATCTCCTCTTCATTGCAGATTTACCAAGCATCTAGTGCAGTCCCCAGGAATTTTGCATAGTTGTTGGTTTCGACCGTCAGGTAGATCAACAACTCCCTGGTAAAAAAAAGTTGAAAATATTGGAGTGGAGTTGTTAGTGCTGCCACTCTCAAACCTGGAGTTTCAGTGAAGGGGCCAGCATTGGGTGTGAATGACCCAGAACTCCAGGTTCCATCCTGATGGTCTTCACCTAGGGAAATGCTTGGTTGTGTACATGTGTGGCGCACACAACCCCAAGCCAGACAACTACCTCTCGGCCGTCCACCGTTACCTCGCCTAGGCCCACGCAGCCCTCGTCTTTGTGGTGGGGAGGGAGATGGTGATGATGACTGTGTTGATGGTTGGGTTGATGAAGGTTCATGTGATCGTGGTGATGGAGGTAGTAATGGTGGAGATGGTTGTGGTGGAGATGGTAGTGGTGCTGCTGCTGCTGATGATGATGATGGCTGGAATTCAGGGGGAATAAAGTCTGAAGGGGACAGTGACTTTGATAATTTTGTAGGGGAAGATGAGACCGAAATATCTTGAATGGGTGACAAAATGTGGGCAGGTTGGAGTGTTGTGAGAGTGTAGGGTGACTGTGGGGGTAACGAGGTCGGTGTTTGCGGTGAGGGGGTGGAAGAGAGGCGGCGATAAGACGGCTTAGTCTCCAAGGTCATGGTAGAAGCAGTGGTGATGATATCAGTGGTGACAGTTGTGATACCAGTGGTGGTTGTGGTGATACCAGTGGTGGCAGTGGTGACACAAGTGGTGGCAGTGGTGATACCAATGGTGGTAGTGATGGTGCTACTGGCTGTGGTTGTGCTAATTGCTGTGGCCTTGACCGCAGCTTCGGGTTTATTGCGTCCCTTGGGGGAGGATTTAGCTCTCCTTTTCCTGTCCCTCTCTCTCTCTCTCTCTCTCTCTCTCTCTCTCTCTCTCTCTCTCTCTCTCTCTCTCCTTCTCACCCCAGTCACTCTCATGTTCACTTTCACTACATTCTGTGTCACTGTCTTCCCAGCTTTCCATCTCACTGAACAGGTATTTCAAGTATTCCTCCTCCGATAAGCTGTTGCCTGCCATTGTGGTTTGTTTCAGTGTATAGCAGGGGAATGGTCACAATCGGTTATGAATGTATAAATTTGGATTTCTCTGAAAATATTTAAAAAACACTTATACACCTTCTTCACTGGCACACTGCACTGTATATAACACACTATCACTATAATACACTTAAGGTATGGGCGGTGATGTAACAGAAAAAGAGGAATAAGATGGCTGGTCACATGCTCACACACCCTCCTAGTCTGACTGCCAAGAGGATATTGAGCTAAAAATAGGCTGCTCTTCCTTGTGGTAGGCTGGTGGGTGTTGCCATAAATTTCCCTTAGATCTTTGACTCGCCAAAATTTGACTCACTTTCAGCCACAGGAAAAGTTGCTACAATCATTTATAGGAAAGTTGCGTCACAGTGCATCATCGGTTACTCTTCAGATTGCAAGGACTATGACTCGAATTGCATCATGGTGTGCGAGGGGGTTAATTGCTTCGACAACTTCCATCCTACTGATTTCTTCCTCTCTTCTCACACCCCTCCTTCTCCCAGCCATTCCCCAGCCACTTGTACTCACATTACTTTCATTTTCTATGTTCAACAATTCCTTCAAGTGGTCTCTCCATCTGCTCACTATTTTTCCCTTCTCCATTAGTAATCTACCATCTTTATCTTTCACTCCCCAACTAACTTCTTTGGTCCCCTTTCTAACTCTCTTTATCTCTTTCCAGAACATTTTCTTACATTCCCTCCACTTTACACTCAAATTCCTACGAAATTCTTCATCCAATCTGTTCTTACTCTTTCTTACTAATCTTTTCACCTCTCTCTTCCTCTCTACATATAACTCTCTCTTCTGTCTCTCAAATTCTTCCATGCCCCCTTTTGTCATCCATTCACTATATGCTTTCTTCTTTTGTGCCACAGCCTCTCTCACCTCTTCATTCCACCATGCTGTTCCCTGCACCCCCTTTCGTCTTCTCTTCACTCCAAACACCACCTCACATGCTGCACAGACTTCTTGCACACACCTTCCATGTCCCCCATCTGCTCCAATTCATACTTATCCAATCGCTCCTCCACCTCCCTCTTATATTCTGCCTTTTTTCCATCCTCTTGAAACCTTTCCAGTCTGCTTGTATGAACTACTTTCTCCTGTCCTTCCCTTCGTCTTTTTCTCTATTTCATTTGTACTTTGATTCTGACCACCACCAATTGGTGGTCAGAAAGTCCACTCCCCCAACCTCTAATACTCTTGCATCCATTACACACCTTCTCATCCTCTCATACACACACATAATCAATCATTGCCTTCTGTTCATTCAGTTCACCACCCACTCTTCTCATCACTTGCAACGTATACCTATGGATCATTTTGTGCCTGAAGAGGGTATTGGCTATCACCAACCCCCTCCCGGCACAAATGTCCACTAAAGCACTTCCATTCTCATCCATCTCTGCCCACACATCCCACTCATCAACTATTCCATCCACCTACACATTCCCTACTTTTCCATTTATATCTCCAATCAAAACACTCTCTTATTCATTTCAAACTTTTCCGTGCATGCTTCCACATTTTTCCAGAACTCTTCTGTCACTCTGCTTGTATGATCTGGCATTGGTGCATACACTCACACAATTGCCCACATTTGTAGTCCAACTTTCAGTCTTACCCACACAGTCCTTGAGCCAACTGATCCAAACTCTGTTATACTCTCCCTCCATCTGTTACTCTCAACAATGCACACTCCTTCTTTTGCCCTCTCATTCTCACCTACTTTTGCACATATACCCCACCCATACTCCCATTCTCTCACACTGTCGCCTCTCCATTAGTTCCAGTTAATCCACATACATCCACTTTCGCACCCTCAAGCACCTGGACAATCTCTCATTCTTTCACTTCATCATTTGCACCCTTTACATTCTATGTAGCCATCCGTTCCATGTCCTATGTTCGGTCCTTAATCGTCACCTTTTGGTCAGTCCTGGTCCGAGGCTTCTTGTTCATATTTCTAGTTAGTTGTTTTCAGAGGAGGGGGTGGGACACGTGTTGGCTGGTTATAAGGTTACTGCCCAGCTTTGTAAATGCTTTCCTGGTTTACAGGAAATCATTTGGCTCGCCACTCAATATAGAGCTACCCCCCACCCACCACAAAATCGAACAATAATATATTGAAAACATCCCTCCTCCACTACCACAGTAGAATGAAAAAAATACTGTATACACTCGATCCTCCATTTCCCGGATTAAAAGGGGAGGGGGGTAGACCTGTCCAAGATCCCCCAAAGTCCGGGAATCGCAAAAGTCCGGCCCCATATACCATTCCCTGGACTTTTACCATACATTGTCCGAATTCTCTAATACTGTCCAGCAATTGTTTCAATATTCTAGAGCATTCCTGGAATGTAGGTTACCTATACCAACATAACGAACATACACAGTACATAAAATAATAATGCCGACACAATAACATAAATATAAATGCAGTACTTACTGAAATAACATAAATATAAACATAAATACAGTATAAATGGAAAGTATAAATACTTACTGAAATGTTATAGGTGAAATTATGTATGCCGTGGTCATATAGTGGAACCCCAGAAAAACTTGTTAGCTGGAGTCGGAGTCACCAATGACCTCTGTGTGTGAGACTGGGTGACACCACTGGGGTCAGGTTGAGGTGCAAAATTGGGGTGATAAGCATCTGAGTGAGGCAACTGTGGCCTGCCAACCCGCAATGCAAAGAAGCTTGAGATCTCTGTTTGGTGGCCCACCTGGTGTTGTTCCTTTATTATTACACCACATAGTAATATTGATAATACTGCCCAGCCTCAGCCCATGTCCATGAAATCCGAAATCCGGGAATTTGGGGTACGGGAAATGGAGTGTCGAGTGTATGTCTAGCTCCGTCACTGCCATCAAAAACCTTCAGCCAAATATGCTCCTCTCCAGATGGTCATCCAGGTTCACCTAACCTCCGTATCAAGTGAAAACTACAAACTAGTAAAAATCCACTCTGCCCTTATTGAAATGCCACTTATCACACCACATCACACTTGGGTCATGCACCGCACTCACACAACACAGATAAGCCCTCAACATACACGACAATGAGATCCCTGGAGTGCCCGGCCGAAGTAACCGAACTTCTGCAGTTAATCTTGCTTACGTCCAGTTGGACCTGGGACAACAACAACAACAAACACAACAACAACAAGCCCAAGAAAAGCGTTCTGACACAGAAGCAAAAAGGAGTAACAGTTTTTATTATGCCTGGTATTTGAATATAATATTCATAACTCAAGAAAAAAACTAAATACAAAAGCATTAAAACTATGATCATATCTTAGGGGGAAAAAATGCTATTGGTCCACTATTTTTACCTGCGGCGATAGGCAGCAGGTCAATGAGTAACCAGCGTTCTTCTGCTTCTGGTGGATACTTAAATGCCCAGATATCAAGAGTTTTGTTTTCATCATAATGAGAGACTTAGCTGAGATATTGTCCACTATGTGGTATTAAAATTACCAGTATACAATTTTCCTTTTCTTTACATGGCCAGCAACAGTGAAGCTTTTTACGCCTACATCAGTGCCACCACAAAGCCCTATTGCATTTTCAGTAAGCATGTTGTGTTTTTAATAACACTCCTGTGCTGTTCTCTCTCTCTCTCTCTCTCTCTCTCTCGTGCATGTGTTTCGGTCTGTCCATTTACTGGTGGGTGGATGGCTTGTTTACTCGACATCACATTATCATTTATTTCGCTCAGTTCATTCTATATGATGAAGATCAGTTCATAGTTATGGTAAATACGAAATATCTCTGTACAAGCCAAATTTATTAATGTTATGAACAGTCATACTGAAAGATCAAGAAAAGAAAAATGGCGAATTGTAAAATAATGAGAATTAAACAGAGATGGATACATACAATAAATACTACTATTATCAGACAGATAAGTAAAGAGAATATAGATAGATTGGCCTATTCTGTCTGACTCAACAGACAAACCAGACTGATGGAAAGGAAGTAATGTAGGTACAGTACATATAAATTGCTGAAGAGCGTGATGTATACATAAGATGGATAGACCGTGATCCATAGAATATTAGATAGGTAAAAGAAACTGAAAATAGATGAAGTGGACCACTTGACAAAGGCAGCCTTAGATAACAGTCGAAAGAAAGATAGACTAGTGATTATAATATCCTTAGTTACGTGTGTGTTTCACAGAAATGCAATTTTATATAACATAACATTAACACAAATAAAGCTACAGAAAAATTCTAGTATGGTATCCCTTCCTCCCCCTCCCATCCACTCCTCAACACATTAGATTAGAACAGACAACTGTAACATGACTCAATAAAGGCTAGAAAATCCTCATTTTCGTGGAAGAATGAGAGTGAAATATTAGAAAAGACACCAGTAACCTAATACTAATTATAATAACAGTAATAATAATAGTAGTAGTAGTAGTAGTAGTAGTAGTAGTAGTAGTAATAATAATAATAATAATAATAATAAAACTCTTTTGTGAGCTATAAATTTAAGGAGATGCAAGCTATATAAAGCAAAGGAAAAAAAAAAAAGAATCAGATTCTCAGTTACGTATTTTAGACCACCACTAAAAGTTAAAAAGAAAAAAATTATTACTATAATTATCATCATCATCATCATCATCATCACCATTCCGACTCCTTGTCCCACCTAAGGCTGAGGAGGGATAGAACCGGGAGTCAAGAAGGTCAGACATGAGTCAGGAGCATGTCTAATGAATAATAATAAAATTTGTGGTAGGTGGGGGCGCACACCATCCACTCACTCAATGTAGTGCTGCTGTCAGGTGTCTGCCCTTTCCTCTCCTCTCTCCATTCCTTCCATCCTCTTCCGTCTTCCTTTACTTCATTCTTTTCTTGTCCTTCGGCCTACGGGTAACTTTACACTTCCTCTTCTGTCTTTCTTTCCTTCATTCTTTCCTCTTCCTTCTGCCTGTGGGTGACTCTACACTGAGTGACAAGCCAAATGGTTTCCTGTACACCAGGAAACCATTTCCTGTACACCAGGAAACCATATAACAAAATTTTGACACCTGGTGGTTTAGTGAGTAATTATTGCGCTCCAATCGGATTGAGCCGGTGAAGGTTTATATCCAAGGGGTGGTTGGGGTTGATTGCTCATGTAATGCCACTCAGGAATGAGTGAGGCTGGTCACTCTCATCTTAAATGTCGGGACCAACTGCTTAGCCCCGGGCTCCTACGCTCCTCTTGGGGCAATGTAGGATTGGATTATGGATGGATGAATAATAATAATAATAATAAATAATAATAATAATAATCTTCCTTACTGTACCCTTTCAAGCACTTCACTCTCCAAACTTCCATCCTTACTCATCACACTGCCCAAGTACCTAAACGAACTAACATTTTCCATTTCCTCCTCATCCAACCTCACCGTATATTCACTGACTTCACCTCTCTCGAAGACGATAACTTTACTCTTCCCTACATTCAGCTTTAAATCCATTTTTTACACACTCTCCCAAACTCATCCACCAAGCCCTGCAGCCTCCCTTGATCTTCACTTAACAACACAGTATCATCTGCAAACAACAGTACAGGGAGTTGCAAAACATTGCCCTCTCTCATTAGGGTCACTTCAACATCCACTGCCCTACCTTGTATCTCTTTTATAACCCCATCCATGTACAGATTGAACAACCATGGAAACACGATACATTCCTGTTTCAACCCAACTTTCACATAGAAAAACTCACGCAGTTCACTATCCCCACGCACTGCAGCCTTGGCACCCTCATATATACTCTTTACAGCATTAAACAACTTCCCCTCTACTCCATATATTCTTAATACTTTCCACAATCCTTGTCTATCCACCCTGTCATATGCTTTCTCCAAATCCATGATGGTCGCATACAACTTCTTTCCCTTCTCTAGACACTTTTCCACTAAAGATCTAAGAATGAATATCTGATCTACACAATCTCTTCCCTTCCTAAAGCCTCCCTGTTCTTCTCCAACTAATTCCTCTGTTATTTTCCTAACTCTGTCCATAAGTATCCTACTGTATACTTTTCCTATTACACTAAGAGGACAAATGCCCCTGTGATTACCATACACTTGTTTTTCCGTTTTCCCTTTGTACAAGGGAATAATTATTCCTGACTTCCAATCATCCGGGACTTTACCTTCCTCCCATGCCAATCTTCACATCTTCCACATCCATTCTACTATTATCTCTCCCCTATGCTTCAGCATTTCATCACACACTCCATCAATTCCTGGGACTTTCCCCATTTTGACTTTCTTCAGTGCTTCCACAACTTCCATCCTACTGATTCCTTCCTGTCTTCTCACCTCCCTCCTTCTCCCAGCCATTCCCCAGTCACTTATACTCGCATTACTTTCATTCTCTATGTTCAGCAATTCATTAATGTGTTCTTTCCATCTGCTCACTTTTTCTCCCTTCTCAACTAGCATTCTACCATTTTTATCATTCACTCCCCTCCTGACTTCATTGTCACCCTGTCTGACTCTCTTTAACTCTTTCCAGAACATTTACTTACATTCCCTCCACTTTACACTCAAATACCTTCCAAATTCCTCATATAATGGTGATAATAATAATAATCATCATCATCATCATCATCATCATCATCATCATCATCATAAACGTCAAAAGGGGAGCATGGGAACTAATCATGTAGAAGGCCCAGTTCAAACCAAGTCAGGTCAAGTTTGGTGAGTCAGGCTGTCGATAACCTGATTAGCAAAAGCTTATGCCCACTGATGAGCTCAAATGATCCTAGCGAGCTCAAAGCTCAAATGAAGCAGTGATTCAGCCGTAATGGAACCCTGATCAAAGTTTAGTAGGAGGGAGAGGACGAGGTGCCATGTATGGGGAGAGAGGAGGACGAGGGAGGGGATGGGATGAGAAGGGAGTAGAGAGCAGCAGGAGAGGGGACTGTAGCTTACACAGTGGGGAGGGAGGAGGGGTTCAATGGGGGAAAAGCAGGAGGGCATGGGGTACAGGAGGTAGGCTGGGAGGATTGATCATGAGAGGGTGGGGACAGGAGGCGGCATGGGAGTGGGGCAGCTGGGGGGACCCAGGGGAACTAGCGTACATCATTGACAGTTCTCGCCTCTCGATGCTGAGGGTAAAAGGGTTGATATGATATGTGTGTGTGGGTGCGTGTGCAAGCTAAGAGTTCATAACCAGTATTTATTGAAAAGGTAAATCTGATTTGATTATTTCCGACCGATGTAATTAAGGTGTCAAAATGTGTTATTACTGTAATTTATGGGAGGAGGTGATCCGTTTTGCAGTTGAATGGGTTGATGTTATTTGTTACCCTACCTTCCACCTCCCATGTCCGTCTGTCTGCCTGTTTGTTTATCTGTCTCTGTCTGTCTTTCACACACACACACACACACACACACACACACACACACACACACACACACAAACACAGAGAGAGAGAGAGAGAGAGAGAGAGAGAGAGAGAGGAAAAAAAAAATGAATGTCTGTAAAATTGATTCTGATGCTCTGCAGTTTTATAGTCGTTCCAAAATATTGAGATCGTTTGGGCGTTGTCCCTCACGGGAGTTCCCCTTCGCGCGACTCTGCCGAATCTATACCAACACACACACCTCTCTGTCTCATGTCGGCTATTTACCACTTCTAAATGAAATTTATTTACAGTATATATGTATATAATTCTCTAGTAAGGCTATATAGTGTAAGAAATGCCTATTGTTTTTAATAATAACAATGAATTTTTATAAATACCTCAACACTTGGCAACGTTGCTTTCCAACACTGTCACGTTTGTAGGTGAGTCAGTGAGGATGGGTCAGGTGTTAATCTGCAGGTCATTTCCTCTCTGACCGCCATCAAAGATGGAAGCTCCTACCCCTGCTACTCGTATAGACTTTTCATAGAACCGTATAGACTTCTTATAGAAATAAATCTCCGTAAAATGTTGATTTCGTATGCAGAGAGAGAGAGAGAGAGAGAGAGAGGCAGACAGACAGACAGTCAGGAGGCTTTTCCTCAAATTCTAATAATTCATAAAACCGTATAAACTTTTTATAGAAATAAATCTACATAAAATGTAGATTTTATATGGGGAGAGAAAGAGAGAGAGAGAGAGAGAGGTGAGCTGGGAGTGAGGGTTGTCCCTTGAGCTATGTCTCTAATCCGATAATTTGCCCAGTAGAAAGTCTGGCAACGTCGTAGGTCGGGGAATTCCCATGAGGGACAACGCCCAAACGATCTCGACATTTTGGAAAGACTATATTAAAGGCTGGGGTCCGTCCTTCAACTGCCTTCTCCAAGAGTGAAAAAGCTACATGAAAATCCTTCTCCTCTTAATATTTCTCAAACACAATGTGCGAAGCTGAAACTTGATCTTTGCAACACTGAAAATTCTACTGGTCCTCCCAAATATTGTTTTCATTAACTTACATTTATTAGTCTTGTAACTGATTATATAGTAGTCGTAGTCGAGCTGGAGGTAATAGTGAGTAGATATGTGAGGAAACAACTTCAGTTCACTTGTAGTCGATGACAGGAGAATTTAAAGATGGATACTGAGTCTTGATTGTAGTTTAATTTTCTTTAAAGGGAAAGCTCAAGTTGAACACTATGTGTTTTACGCAAGAGCATTTATGTGCTAGCTAACTTCTCGCCAGCCCCCTCTTCTCACTTTCTCAACAACCTCTCACCTCTGTCGCTTGTCTCCTTCTACCTGTCTAATTCCTCCCTACTTGTATAGGAGAGCCTGTGTCACGTGTACTGTACATGTGGGGATTGTTCTAGAAGCTTGTGTGTGTGTGTGCGTGTGTGTGTGGTCACATGGCCATGCTTGGTGACTGTTTGTGCTTGTGTGAGACATTCCGGAGAGATGCTGCGTCATTTCCTTTCCCACAGCTAGCTTGACTTTCATTACATTCACACTTTAAACTACTCATTTATGTTCTTATCTATTGTGCATTGTATTATGATAATGTAGATTTCTAACATCGCTCAGTCACGCCAGCTGGCGAACCTACGACATCATGTATTAGTGACAAACTCTAATCTATTAATGCATAATACTGATTATAATATTCTATAGACATAACATTCTTGATAATATTGTACTGACCTAATAATATCCTAGACACATAATACATTGTAAACATATTATATACATAATGGAGCAAATGCACCATAGTAAAGTTGATTATAGAATATTGTATAACATATTGTAAAATGTGTGTGTATAAGAGACACACATATATAAGCAAAAGCAGTACAATGCCAAGATTATAGTAAGAGTTATTAATTTGTTTGTAAGTCATCTATATGAGATATAATGGCATTGTTATAAGAAATGAATACTTGTATATCATGTAATATTAATTCATGTGTCATCCTATAATTTTCTGCATTTTTTAAAATAAAATTTACACTATTTACACATTATATACAATTTATTCAGGGGGTCTCACTTGAATGTTCACTCTTCCTCCAGTAAATACTGACTCCAAGTTTACAGTTCTTGCTTGCATTCTGTGCATTGCCAACAGCACTAATGCAAATACAAGAGAGAAGAATATAAAGACAGTTGTTTTTTTTTTTTTTTTTTTTATGCGAGGAAGAAGGAACCAAAGGCCATGAGCCCGCAGTAACAGTTCCCTCCAAGAGAGAAACAAAATACAATAGAGAGCCAAATTCAAGATCCGATCATTTTGAGATGCCTGGACACACTGCGTTTGAAAGACTGGAGATCATAGGCAGGAGGAAATACAGACAGAGGGAGACAGTTCCAGAGCTGACCTGTTGCATGAATGAAAGACTGGGAGTAACGGTTAACTCTTGCATTAGAGAGTTGGACAGAAAAGGGATGAGAGTTTGCTGCCAGACGGGTGCTACACGCCCGTCGTAGAGGTGGAGGAATGCAAGCAGACAGTTCAGAGGAGCAGTGACCATTAAAGTAGCGATAGAAAAGAGATAAAGATGCAACAGTGCGGCGAAGAGACAGAGGTTGAAGGGAGTCAGTAAGAGGAGGAGTGTTAATGAGATGAAAAGCCTTTGACTCCACCCTATTGAGAAGAGCTGTATGTGGGGAGCCTCCCCACACATGAGAGTTGTACTCCACACAGGGGCGGATAAAACCCCTGTATAGAGTCAACAATTGTGCAGGGGTAAAGAAAGAGCGGAGTCGGCTTAGCACACCCAATCTCTTGGAAGCAGATTTTACAAGAGATGCAATATGATCTTTCCAAGATAAGTCCCGAGTAAATGAAACCCCAAGCATGTTCAAGGATGATGCAGGATTAATCTGAATATTATTAAACATTAGTGGGTATACCTGTGGAAGATTTTGTCGGGTTGATAGGTGTAAGAACTGAGTCTTAGAAGCATTAAAGACAACCATATTATTTTTACCCCAGTCAGAGATATGAGCCAAGTCAGACATTAGGTGTGCCATAGCCTCATCCCTTGTTTCTTGAAGTAACTGTTGAGATGGGCGTTGCGGGAACCGAATGGAAAGGTGAAGGGTGGAGTCATCAGCGTATGAGTGGATAGAGTTAGATGTACAGCTTAGAAGATCATTGATGAATAAAAGGAAGAGAGTTGGTGATAGGACAGAGCCCTGAGGAACACCACTGTTGATAGATCTAGGAGAAGAACGATGGCCGTCTACGACAGCAGCTATAGAACGACCAGAAAGGAAGCTAGCGATGAAGGTACAGATAGAAGGATAGAAACCGTAGGAGGGCAGTTTGGAAATTAAAGATTTATGCCAGACTCGATCGAAAGCCTTTGAGATGTCAAGTGCAATGGCAAAGCTTTCGCCAAAGTCCCGAAAGGAGGATGACCAGGAGTCTGAAAGGTAGGTGGGAAGATCGCCAGTGGAGCGTCCCTGACGGAACCCATACTGACGATCGGAAAGAAGGTTGTGATAGGAAAGATGCCTTAAAATTTTTTTATTAAGAATTGACTCGAAAACTTTTGAAATACAGGACGTTAAAGCAATTGGACGATAGTTGGAGGGTTGGGAGTGGTCACCCTTCTTTAGGACTGGCTGAATGAGAGCAAACTTCCAGCAAGAAGGAAAGGTACAAGTTGACAGACAAAGGCGAAATAGTTTGCCTAGGCAGGGTGTAAGCACAGAAGCACAGTTTTTGAGAACAACAGGAGGGACCCCATCAGGCCCATATGCCTTGTTAGTACTGAGGCCAGTAATGGCAGAAAATACATCAACTGAAGAAATTTTAATGTCAGCCATGAGGAAGTCAGAGGGGGGAAGTGATGGAGGAACAGCACCGGAATCGTGTAAGGTGGAATTGGAGGAGAAAGTCTGTGCAAAGAGATCTGCTTTATCAGTAGAAGAAATAGCTACAGAACCATCAGAGTAGAAAAGAGGAGGGAAGGATGATGAGGTAAAGTTGTTAGAAAGATTTTTGGCAAGGTGCCAGAAGGAGCGGGAAGAATTCGAGTTGGAGAGTTGAGAGCATTTAGTATGGATGAAATTATTTTTAGTAGAGCGAAGAACAGACTTAGCACGATTCCGGGCAGAAACGTAAAGATTATGTGATTCAGGGGTGGGTTGGCTCCGGTACCTTTTGTAGGCCTTCTCCTTGTTGCGGACAGCATTAGAACAAGCGTGATTAAACCAAGGCTTTCTTGCGTTAGTCAAAGGATATGAGAAAGGAATGTATGCTTCCATGCCCGAGAGAATAACCTCCGTAATGCGCAAGGCACACTCAGATGGCTCACGGCCATGGAAGCAATAATCATTCCAGGGAAAATCAAAGAAGTACTGCCTGAGGGCCTCCCAGTCCGCAGCTCCAAAATGCCAGAGACGACGTTTCCCTGGAGGGTCCGCAGGCCGTACTGGAGCGATAGGACAGGTTAAGGTAATAAGGTTGTGATCGGAGGAGCCCAACGGAGAGAAAAGATTAACAGAGTAAGCTGAAGGATTAGTTGTGAGGAAGAGGTCAAGTATGTTGGAGCTCTCTCCAAGGCGGTCAGGGATACGGGTAGGGTGCTGTACAAGCTGCTCTAGGTCATTAAGGATAGAAAAGATGTAGGCGTGTTCACCAGGTGGATCCGTGAAAGGAGAGGAGAGCCAAAGGTGGTGGTGAACATTGAAATCTCCAAGAATGGAGATTTCAGAGAAAGGAGAAATGGACAGAATGTGTTCCATCGTAGAAGTAAGATAGTCGAAGAATTTTTGATAGTCAGTAGAATTAGGGGATAAGTAAACAGCACAGATATATTTAGTCAGAGAATGACAGGAAAGCCGAAGCCAGAGAGTGGAGAATTCAGAAGAATCAAGTTCAGGAACACGAGAGCAAGATAAGTCGTTGCGTATGTATACACAACAGCCACCTTTGGCTTTGAAATGAGTATAGAGAAAGTAGGAGGATACAGAAAAGGGTTTGCTGTCAGTTGCCTCAGACAGCTGAGTCTCCGTTAGAAAAAGAAGGTGAGGTTTAGAGGAGGAGAGGTGCTGAGCTATACACATTATATGGGTTGAACATACTCATACTCAATTCTTTCCAGGGCTTCATTGTTTCATTGATTAGTTGCACAGTTTCAAACTTAGATGAGGTCAAGTTAATATTTGTGCTCATGTATAAATCCATCTTAGGCAGCGGGTGGAAATATTTGTGTGTATGGTTGACGATGGCATTGTGATTGCTGGTAGATAAAGTGGATATGGATGGTATAAGTACAGCACAGTAGTCTGGTGCTATGTATAATCCTGATGCTGAAGTATGAGATGGTGGTATATCTGGACGAACTATGTAAACTGATGTGTTATGAGTGAAGCAAAAAAACTGTGAATGTCCAATGCGTTGATGGAGTATAGGTTTATCTGGAGCAAATGTGAAGTTGCAGTGGTGATGAATGTCATGATTTCCTATGATGGCCATTTCACAAGGGACTGTTCCAGTAGGCTGAAACATGAAAATGTACGCAGGACAAAGGTGAACAGCATGTAAGGATGTACGACACTTTCTTTCAGTCATTGATTCACTGGCGAAAGTGACAGTGTCCTATCTCATGGAGACCATGATGAGTTTGGTGTCTGTGTTGATGTTGGTGATGACCAAAGTGTTATTATTCTTAGTAGGGAAGGGGTATATTTGATAAACTGTGAACAGATCGTCAGTTATGAATGGTATATGAACTATTACTGATGTTGGTGTTAGAGTTGCTTCTAAATATGGATAATATAACATGAGATCCTTATCCCGGAACAAAGGCTTCAAACCCTGTTTGTGTATGCCTTGACTAATTATCTGACGTGGATCGTGAACTGGAAGGTCAACAGCGGTCTTGCCATTACCAGCATGTGCAATACCTAGCATGAGTGCCCTGTAACGAACTCTAGTGTTATCTAACTGGAGTATAACTGTGTCAATATATTCCATGATCACTGAGAAGTGTTGAAAAAGTGTCATGTTTCCTTCCATGGCATTTATATTGTCTACACTCTGGTGAGTTATACTTTCTGCCTTTCTTAGATTTTTCACGATCATCTTCATTGCTGCGTTTTGACCGGCGATGAACTTGTTTTGATATGTTAGTACCTGAGCTATTTTATTAAATTTGTTGTTTATTTCTTGAAGGTCTTCCTCTGGATCCAATCCAAAGATGTTCCCTAGAATTGCACCACCCAGGTCAATCAAACCGCGCCTTTGGCGAGTACATGTGATGTTGTTCGTGGTCATTAATGCCTCCATTCCATGTGATGGGATATCTTGGATCATGATGAGCATGCCTGATTTGGCCTATTCTATCTTCCATTTCACTAACTTCACGATTTCAATCATTTCCTTTGCGTTATGAGTTTCTGAAACATAGCCTTCTACCATAAAGTCCAGGGTCCTCAGTGGTGTGGCAATATTCTCCCAATAAATAGGTAATTCGTATAAGAAATCCAAACTGATTTCGGTACTCATGACATCTTTCACGATTGATGTCAAAGCAGTTGGAGCTATGAGGCATCCTTGCTGTACTATATGTTGAGGGTCTAAATGAGCATATCCTCTTGCTATGTAGAGGAGAATCCATGATATAAGTCCCTTCATCGTTTCCTACCGAAAAAAAAACTATTATTTAGCTTATCCAGTCATGCTGTGGTCGATGATAATGATATGCGTTAAGCCCCTGTCACACATACGCGACGACTCAAGGTCGTAACGCATTTTTTCATCGATCATCCCTTGATTTGCTGACAAAACCCAGACTCTTGAGGGCAATCGTGAGCTGCTGGGACGACTTGTCGAGCCTCACGACTTGCCAAAAGTCGTGTCACAGTTGTGTCGTAGTCGGGAGTGTCGTAGGTCAGTCCTGAAGCAGTCTTAGCTCAATCAGATGCGTCGTGATGCGTTCGTTGTGTGTCATGATGCAGTTGCTGACAAAAAAAACGTTACAACTGCATAAGGAGTTGCTGACCACGACCAGACTGCACCCAGACCATGACCAGACCACGCCAAGACCACAACCAGACTGCACCCAGACCCCGAGATGGCCATGCAACGCATTTTGACAGTCCAGTCGGCAATTTGGAATCATGGCTCATGACCACACGACAACTGCAACAAGACCACATGACAACTGGGCTACACCCGAGTCCAGACCGCGCAAAGAGTGCACCAAGAGTCTTGGCGGGAACCTGGCATGGGCGGCAATCTGGTCAGTCGTGGGGGGGTCTTGGGGGTGCCAGGGAGGGTCGTCGTGCATACCCTGAATGCATCACGCAGTCATGTTGCATTCTTGGGTGGTCGTGACACGGTCGTGGCTGACAATCCATTAAAATGTCAAATTTGAAGACTCATAGCTCCGTGACCTCGTGGTCGCCTCGCGGTCACCTCGTGATATTGTTGCATTCTTGAGGATGTCATGACAGGTCGTGAGGCAGTCCTGACGCGGTCGCTAGGCAGTCATGAGCATAGCAGATTCGGGGCCAGTTGGGAGGCGTGGGAGCCAACTAGGACACGACCTTGAGTCACGCCGTGGTCGGCCCTTGAGTCGTGTATGTTTGACAGGGGCTTTACAGTTGGCTCATGGAGAATAATAACTTGCTTGTTGTTTCACTTAGAGAAGGAGTTTAAATCGATATTTAGATCATGTGAATGCTGTATTATAGCATTTTTAGCAACAGTTGCACCTATGTTTGTTTGTTTGTTATGCAATCTTAATTTATTATTGTAATTATTGTTGTCTTCTTGATTGGTTTCATGAGTATTGTTCGGTTATTCGGTGGTGTCCGAGGTTGTATAATTGCTGGCTAATTCCCTTGTGACCCGTTTTAAATGATCAACTTGAATTTGTTTTTCTTCGCTGTCTTATTGATTACTCTAGTATGAATGATACCATACACAATGTCTCCTAAGCTGATAGATGATTCTTTTGCCTTTTTATTGAATGACTCCGTCATTTCTTCCTTGGACATCGATCATTGTTTTTTCACCCTCTTGTGTATATCCTGGAATTAATGCAAACAGAGTTTAGGATAATCATCGTAGTTGTATATGGGCAGAGTTTCGCCTTCGAGAATTTCATATGGCAATTTTTTATCTGTCCCGTAGATAATGAAATGTGGTGTGTCTCCTGTAGACTTATTTATAGATCCATTAATTGATGCTTCTACTCTGGTAATCCAATCATCCCAGCCTGCATAATTTTCACTGAGAATGTGTACATCCAATACTTTTTAGTTTTCTCTCTCTACTAACCCATTGGATGTTGGGAGATGGGCTAAAACGTTAACTTTTTTTATATTGTATTGTTTACTTATTTCTTGCAAGATTTCAGAATTAAATTCACCTCCATTATCACTTATTAGTACCTTTGGGGTCGTGAAGCGACGTATGATATTATCTATTATAGGTTTTGCTACTGTTTCTGCTGTCTTTTCCTTAATTGGGGCTAAAATTACATATCGTGAGAAATGATCTGTTGCTACGAATAAGTATTGATTATTATTGTTTGATAATGGTAACCTGAGTAACTCAACCGCGACAACGTCTCACGGTTGATATGGTACAGGGTAATTACCTATAGGTGCAAGGTGTTATCGTGTAGCCTTTGTGTTCCGCATATGATTCGCATCTGTCTATATGATTGTTTATATCTTTTCACAATGATGGCCAGCAGTATAAAAGCTTGGATTGTTTAAATGTCCTATCTCTTCCAGGATGCCCTGCATGTGGACTATCGTGTATCACTCTCAATACTTGTGGTATCATGTCATTAGGTACCACTCATTGTTTATTATTTCATCGATGTTTCGGTTGTCCTTGGTTGATCCTGTATTGACTATTGTGAATTGTTTGAGTGGTGTATGTAGCTTTGGTAACTGTATGTCGTATCCACTTTCTAACCTGTATATAACTTTAGACTACATTGGATCAAGTCTCTGTGCTTTCGAGATTTCATCATGGTTTGGGATGTTTCCTTTGAGATCTAATGCCACTGCTGCCACCAAAATAATACAATAGTCTTATAACTGATTATATAGTAGTCGTAGTTGAGCTGGAGGTAATAGTCAGTAGATATGTGAGGAATCAACTTCAGTTCACTTGTAGTCGATGACAGGAGAAGTTAAAGATGGATACTGGGTATTGACTGTAGTTTTATTGTTTTCAAAGGGAAAGCTCAAGTTGAACACTATGTGTATTACACAAGAGCGTTTACATGCCGGTTAACTTCTCGCTAGACTCCTCTTCTCACTCTCTCTCTCTCGACAACCTCTCGCCCCTGTCACTTGTCTCCTTTTACCTGTCTAATTTCTCCCTTCTTGTATAGGAGAGCTTGTGTCACGTGTGCTGTACATGTGGGGATTGTTCTAGATGCTTGTGTGTGTGTGTGTGTGTGTGTGTGTGTGTGTGTGTGTGTGTGTGTGTGTGTGTGTGTGTGTGTGTGTGTGGTCACGAGGCCCTGCTTGAGGGTTGTTTGTGCTTGTGTGAGACATTCCAGAGAGGTGCTACGTCATTTCCTTTCCCACAGCTAGCTTGACTTTCATTACATTCACTTCTTATACATATATATTTCTATCTATTACACTGTACATTGCATTATGATAATGTAGATTCCTAACACATTGTCCGTCTCTCACTGCTAACCACTCTTCCATACACAGTAAGAGATGGACTCAACAGACTTACATCTCAAAATTCGAGCTTTAGTTTTGCTACTCTTTACTTTATACCGCAATATCGTACATACACTTTCATAGTTTTTCAGCACACCATCGCTAAAGACAGTTCGAACGATGTAAGGAGTGTGAAATTTGTCAAAGATAAAGAAAAAATAACAAAGCTCGCGTTTGTAATATTATCTGTGAGTGGCGATTGTCTGACACCATACACGAATATAGTGACATGCGATTATATCACTTGCAGTTAGGCTTTCTGACTGTTTCGAAATGACAAACTGTATTTTGCTCATTCCCACGTCACCAGTGCCTGGGTCTGATCGAGTACTTGTTGGTGAGAGATAACATCACCTTCACCAATATACTCGTATAGGTTGAAAATTCTGAATAACCATTCCACAACATTTTTCTTCTCCCCTCTCTCTTTGTGGGTACCAGTTGCAAACCCAGTAATTCTTGTTTCTTTTCACCACTTAATATTTTGTATTGCTTTCTCTACCTCCTTTCTTTTTTACCCCATTACATCCAGTGACCTCACCATGCAGATCTGCATGAAGCAAGTTTTCCACCATCGCGGTTTGGTCATAAGTTACATTCAAATTTTTTTGTGAATTCTCTCTCTCTCTCTCTCTCTCTCTCTCTCTCTCTCTCTCTCTCTCTCTCTCTCTCTCAATCTTACCAGAGTATGCTGCTACTTCATGCACTCCCGTTACTTCTCATGCACTTTCGTGACATTCATTCGCTTACTCGTTCTCCTCATGCTATAAACTTCAATGCTGGAAGTTCCTTACTCTTCCTGATATTCGCTGGTGCGTGTCCACCCCATTATTCATATGCTCTCCTCTTCAACTTAGTTCTTTTATGTTTCTCTTGATTTTTTGTTGTGGGCACCTATACACCCCCCACACGTATACACGTCGTTGTATATATTGTCCTTGCAGCTTCTTTTTCTCATTACTAATTTATATGGTAATGTGCTATGGAACAAAAACAGAGAGTTGTCATTAGTGAAGTAATCAGACTACAAATTTTTCTCGCTCATTCTGACACCTTGCCAAAATAATCCCAAACAACTTTACTACATCATCCCTCCCACTTCTTTTCTGTTCTGATGGCTCTGTACCTGTTCCTTTTGCTGAAAAAAGCATAATTCTTTGCTTAGACATTCTCCTCCAATTCAACCATAGACGGTGCCGTTCTTCCATCACTCCCCGTCCAACTTCTTCATGGCCGACATTAAACCCCTTCAACTGATGTACATTCTGCCTTTGCTAGCATCAATACTAACAGGGCATATGGGTCTGATGGGGTCCCTCCTGTTGTCCTCAAGAACTGTGCTTCAGTGCTTACACCTTGCCTAGGTAAGCTCTTTTAGCTTTGTTTGTCGACTTCTACCTTTCCCTCTTACTTTAAGTATTCGCTCACTCAGCCAGTTCAAAAGAAGGATGACCATTCCCGGCCCATTGACTATCGCCCAATTGCTTTAACATCCTGTGTTTCTTATGTTTTTAAATGTATTCTTATCGGAAGAATTTAAAGCACCTTTCCTATCAGGACACTCTTTCCGATCGCCAGTACGGGTTCCAGCAGGGACGCATCACTGGCTATCTTCTCATCTTCTCTTCAGACTCCTGGTCAACCTTCTATCGGGACTTTGGCGAAAGCTTTGCCTTTGTACTTGACATATCAGATGCTTTTGATGGAGTCTGGTTTAGATCTATAATTTCCAAACAGTCCCCTTACGGTTTCTATCCTTCTATCTTTGCCTTCATCTTTAGTTTTCTTTCTGGTCGATCTGTAGCTGCTGTTGTAGACTGCCACCGTTCATCTTCCAGAGCTATTAATAATGGCGTTCTCAAGACTCTGTCCTATCACCAACTCTCTTCGTTCTATTCATCAATGACATTCTAAGCTGTACATCTAACCCTGTCCATTCATACATTGATGACTCCACCCTTCATCATTCCACTTGTTGCTCGCAGCGTCCATCTCAGTAGTTGCTTCAACAAACAAGAGATGAGGCTATGGCACATTTAATGTCTGATTTGGCAAAGAGAAGTCTTCTTGTTTTTAATGAACACAGAACTCAGTTATTACATCTATCGACCCGTCAAAATCATCCGCAGAAGTATCATTTAATTTTTAATAATATCCTTTTCAGTCATGCATCATCTTTTAATATACTTGAAGATTTATTTTCTTGGGATTTATTTTTGCAACGGTCATTTTTCCTCTCCTGTCAAATCTGCTTCCAAGAAATTATGTGCTAAATCAACTCCGTGCCTTCTTTACCCCTGCACAATTGTTAACATTGTTCAGAGGTTTTATTCTCCCCTGCATAGTACAGCTCTCATGTGCAGGGAGGCTCCCCACATGCAACTCCTCTTAGCAAGGTGGAGTCAAAGACTTTTCTTGTCATTAACTCTTCTCTTACTGACTTCCTTAAGTCATGGTCCCTTCGCCGCACTGTTCAATCTTTATCTCTTTTCTATCGCTAAATCAATGGTCACTGCTCCTCTGAACTATTTGCTTGCAGCAAAGCACCGTCTAGCAGCAAACTCTTATCCCTTTTCTATCCAACTCTCTAATGGAAGAGTTAACCGTTACGTCCAGTCCTTCATACACGCAGCAGGTCAACTCTGAGACTGTCCTCCTCTGTCTGTATTTTCTACTGCCTATGACATCTACTCTTTTTAAGTGCAATGTGTCCAGTCATCTCAAAATGAACGGATCCTGAATTTGACCATTATTTTATTTGTAATTTTTCTTGGAGGGAACAATCTTGCGGGCTTGTAGCCTTTGGTTCCTTCTTTTATGCATGAAACAATCATGAATGTTGCAAACAAAATGCTACAAGATTCACTTTCATGTCATCTTGTTTCTAACTGATATCAGAAATAACGAAGTTTTGCGTGGTATAATAAACATATTTCTTATTAGAAAATAATCGTCAACATCACAATAAAATGTGATATTCGATAGGAATGATAGTTACAAAGACTGATCCTATAATTAAGACTTACCATGTCATTCTTTCTATAGGAAAACGAAGAACCTGTTCATCGCTCATATAAATATTTTTTTTTTTATTATTATTACACACTACCCTTACTTGAAGTTGGAGATGAATAGTTACCAGAATAACACTGAAAATGTTTGCAGACGGATGTTTACTGTACAGTGGGACGACAGAGGATAAATAAATAAACAAATTTATACGAATTTACGTATATACATAGATAGATACATAGAGAGAGAGAGAGAGAGAGAGAGAGAGAGAGAGAGAGAGAGAGAGAGAGAGAGAGAGAAATATATAGTGATTTTGTTTTCAGCACAACAGTATACATAATTTATATCATTATGAATATCTCGGGGGGAAACGTCGCATGTTAAACTCGAGAAGGAATGAAAGCAATCAAACTTCTGTCCGAACTCTCAAACTTCCATAACGTTTCTGACAACACTTCAGACATTTACGTAATATTTTTTTCATAAAATGCTAGCACCATATGATCATTTATCCATGCTAAATTAACTCCAACACACCGTCCAAGTCATACATTGCACACCTACACGTGATTACCAGTCTATCACTAAATCCTCCTCTGTCCCCAATCCCCCGCCTTCCTCTCCTTCACACTCACAGTTACTAGACATATGAGGTCTGGCTGCTGCTTCACATCCACCCGTCTCACACCAGTCCTTCGGGAGGTGGGTAATGCGGAACTTTCCGTGACTGTACAATCTTTAAGTACGCCTATATATGGGAGTAATATGTTCAGTTTTGGTCACCATATTACAAAAAATGTTTGGAGAAATTAGAGGGAGTGCAACAAAAAGTGACAAAAATGTTACCTCGACTTAGGAGCAAGCCTTATGAGAACAGTTTGAGCTAAGTATTTTCAGTTTATCAAAGAGTAGTGGCGATGGGATTTGATCCATTTATATAAGATTTTTAAAGAATGCGATGATATGTCTGTCAATAAGCCTTTCACAGTACAATGCCTGAAGTACATGAGAGATAATGGCAAATGTTTTTAGCCAAATGAAACAGATCATTTTACTATAACAGAGATGTAAGCCTATGAAACTAGTATCCTAGAAATGAGGTAGACATTTAAAATTCATTTGGACAGGTATCTAGTTTCTGAACCTCAGCTCATTATGTTCATTGCAGAATAGTAATATTTAACAAAAAAAATGAATATTTTTCCTTTAATCCAGATCACGGAGACCACACACAAAAAAGCAAACTCGTTAAATAATTCATGGCACTATTTTCTTACAGATTAAGTTTGTGTTGAATATAGTTTTCTATTCAACCTTTCCTATGAATATTCCATGACAGTGTTGCCCCCCCAAAAAAGGGACGGCCAAATGTATTGTTTGTCCCTGTCATTCCATCCCTCACACAATGAGTTACTATACTTTCTTCAAAGGCTGGGGTCCAGCGTTATTGGAGGAATGTAAAGAAAACGAAAATTTTCACAATGTAGGCCTGTCCCCGGACCAGCTTTCAGGCAGGCTGGAACCCCCAAGGGCCACTTCCGTCAGGGCCGTATCCTGTACAGTATACCGCCGTTGACGCCAAGGTAAGGGTGGGAATCAAATTACTTATTTTCTTTATGTTAAGCTACATGATTTGTTTATCTATTTATTGATTGTGAAAATGATAATGCCAAAACCAAAAGCGTACTGGAACATAAAAGACTGTACTACTGCTATACTAGATAGGATAATTCAATTTTTAATTATAAATACGTATACAGCTATTGTCACTTTTCACTTGTCAGTATAGCATTGATTTGTTGGCGACTGTCAACTAGTCTTGTACCCCAAGTGTCTATGTTTTGCCCGGTGATGCCGTAGTTTTTTTTTTCTTTTTTTCTTTTTATGTGTCCGACTCTGGGCATAGGCTTCACAGCCTGCTATCGAGGCCCAGCAGTCCTCATACATACCATACACCTCTACATGTCACCACTTCGGCGTTAACACCCACCGTCCATATTGAATACATGCTAGGGCTGACTCATACAGGACTGGTGTATTGGTATTAGCGGGGATATTTTTACGACATGTCGGCGGGTCTTCTAGTAGATCAATAAAGCCTGATTTAATGAAATTCAAAACCTTAAACTGTTCCCTGCTCCAGCGGGGATTTGAACCTGGGTCCGTTAGAACGGCAGGCCACCTCTCTACCGATTGAGCAACACCTGCCCCTAACTAACTTACACATTACTCTTTTGGTGTTGGAGCTTGACGGTTGATACGTGCAGTGTTTTTTTGCCAAATTGAGTCACTTCAGAGTAATTCTGTCCTTTTTTTTTTTCTTTTTTTAAGGATTCTCACTTGTTTGATTGCTTACTTCCTTACTGACATTTCTCATTTGCCACAGTAGATGATAATAAAAAAAACAGTTCCGGAAATAATGACATAATGCTGACTTTAGAGATTTCCACTAGACACGCTCAATTGTGGGTCTGGTTAGTGTAAGAAAGTCGATTTTAGGGACCTTTCGTTTGCTATTTTCATTGTATGTGTTATTTTTGTGCGTCTGAAGTACGAATGTGTTAATTTTGTGTGATTTTAGATTTTGAACGATTCCAAACCTTACCTTCATCTCTCTCTCTCTCTCTCTCTCTCTCTCTCTCTCTCTCTCTCTCTCTCTCTCTCTCTCTCTCTCTCTCTCTCTCTCTCTCTCATCTGAGTTGTTTTTTGCCTGTTTGTAACATATTATTACAATTTATCAATCCTGCAGCGGGATGGTATTTTTGGCAACGTGCCGTATACCGTTGTGTGAGATCCTGCCTTTGTGTGTGTGTGTGTGTGTGTGTGTGTGTGTGTGTGTGTGTGTGTGTGTGTGTTTTCTTACCTAATTGTTCTTACCTAAATGTATCTATAGGAATGAGTCAAGCTCGTATTGTCCCGTGTCTTAAACCATTTTCATCATGCATCTACTTAAATTTATGAATTGTTTTGGTACACACCGTTTCATTCGGTAGTGCATTCCACTGACCAATTGCCTTATTTGGGAAACTGAGTTTCCATACGTCTTTATCACTTCTCTTTTTATAGTTTTTTGCAGTGTCCTCTTGCTGATGCTTCCCCATAGGATATTCATTTATGTCTATTTTCTCCTTCCCAGATATGCATAATCGTGTTTCCTCTTTTCCTTCTCCCCTGTAGAGTTGGCAGATTCAGTTTTCCTAGTCTTTCTTCATAGCTTAGATCCCTTAAGCTTGGTACCCATCTCGTAGCGGCCTTTTGATCTTCTTTCAATCTTATCTATGTGTTTCTTGAAATGAGGGTTCCAGACTACTGATGTATACTCCAGGGTTGGTCTGATGAAAGGTGTTTTTATCTTCCTCAGCACGTCTTCATTTATGTATGTGAATGCTATTCTCATATTTGCAAGCAGTGTATACATGTTCCGTACGTTCTCACAGTATGTGGTCAGCGGGAGATTGATAATCACACCTAAGTCCTTCTCCCTTTCTGATATGTGAAGGGCTGTACTTCCTATCTTATAATCCCAATCTGGTCTTTTCCCACTTTTACCAAACTTTAGTTGTAGGTGGTGGCGACCATCATCCACTCACTTGATGTAGTGCTCCCTACTTCTTCCTTGGCCTTTATCATTCTTTTTCTATACCTGCCCTTCTCTCTTCCTATTTCTCTCATCTTTCCTGTCACTTCTTATTGCCTTTCTTTCCATTACAGATGGCTTTACATTGAGTGACAAACCCAATTGTCTCCTGTAAGCCAAGAAACCATTTACAACGCTGGGTGGTAACCATATAACCAAACCATACGTGCTCCCTAAGTTTCAGCAAGCGGGTTGGTGGAGGGTTAGTGCCCCTCCCCGTAAAACAAATAACTCAAAGTCAATGGCCACCTCTTATGGGATTATGGCGTCTGGCAATAAATAGACAGATAGATTACATGACACTTGTCCACACTGAATTCCATTTGCCACGTATTACTCCGTTCATAAAGTTTATTTAATTCTTCTTGTAGCTCTTTATAAAAGTCTGTGTTAGTAATTCTCCTTTGTATTTTTGCATTTTCAGGAAACATATTTAAATAGCTTTCCATTCCAATGTTAATGTCTATGTCATTTACATACACTAAAAACATAACTGGTGCCAGCACTGAGCTATGTGGAACTCCGCTAGTCACTTCCCTCCATGATGAGTAATTTCCCCTTAGTTCTGGTTTCATTTCCCTTTTTCTGAGAAAATCTTGCATCCAACAGTACAGTTTGCCTCGGATTCCTCCTTGATGATACAGTTTCCATAAAAGTCTTTGGTGCGCTACTCTGTCAAATGTTTTCCTGAAATCTAGATAGATACTGTCCACCCATCCTTCTCTTTTCTGTAATGATTCTGCAACTCTGTCATAGTAGCTTAATAGATTAGTAACACATGATTTTCCCTTTCTGAAACCAAATTGCCTTTCTGTTATCGTATTGAGTTCTTCTAGATGGTTTACCCAAAATTTTCTTATCACCTTTTCCAGTATCATACTTACAACACTGGTTAGTGATACTGGTCTGTAGTTGAGTGGATTTTGTCTATTCCCTTTCTTGAATAAGGGAACAAAGATTGCCTTCTTCCAAATATCAGGTAGTTTACTTTGACCCAAGGATTCCTTGAATATTAAAGATAATGGTCTACTTAACTCCTCTGCACATTCATGTAGCACCCAACTTGAAATTTTGTCTGGAACATTTGCTTTTCTTTTGTCTAATTTAGTTAACTCTCCTGTATTTCTTTTTCTGATACTTGTATATCTGGTAATATGTTTGGGCATGCATGTTCCATATCATCCCTCTCAAAATTATTTCCTTCTGTATAAACTGATTGGAAATTCTTATTTAGTGATTCACAAATATCTTTCCCTTGTGTATAGAGGATCCCCTTATCAGTAATGGATTGTATTTTATCGTTTGCTTTGGTTTTGCTTCGTTTGATCACTACTTTTGTTTATGATGTCCTCCTCAAACTGTTTGGGGGCTTCTCTCCTTATTCTTGTGTATTCGTTTCTTGCCTGCTTATAGTTATTATATGCCCTCTCACTATTGTCTTCTGTATCTATTCCACAACAAGTCTCTTTTTTTTTTTCTTTTGATTTTTTACATGCTATATTTAACCATTTCTTTATTTTCATTTCTGCTTCTTTGTGCCGAGGGATGTAATTTTGGACTCCTGTTTCATAAAATTCACAGAATTTTCTATATATAACATTTAAATCTTGTCCTCTAAGCTCTTTTTCCCAATCTGTTTCTAAGAAGTATTTCTTTAGGTCATGATTTTTGCCCTTTTTGTAGTTAAGGCTCTTTTTGTAACTTTCATTACTGTTAACTATGTCATATGCAATCCTGAAGTTGCAATTTAATACTGCATGGTCGCTTTTGCCAAATGGAGGGTGATACATAATAGTCAGTATCATTTTGTTGCCTCGTAAATATAAGGTCTAGTACTTATGGTACATCGTCCTTTTTTTCTGGTGCTTTCTTTTACATGTTGTATTAGGAAAAACTCCTGCACAAGGGCCAGGAACTTTTGGTCCCAACAGCTTTCCTGGCTTTTTATATCTAGAGTATGCCAATTTATATTTATATTGAAATCTCCAGTTAGTATAATTCTTTCATATTTCTCTTCCAATCTATGTAGTACTGCTCTTAAACTTTGAATTGTACTCTCTGCCAGGTCTTCATATTCGCCTTTTTCCCAAATGTTTCATCTGGGTGGCATGTATCATTTGCCACAATTACTTTCCCTTTAGACGTACTAATCTATATTGCGATCATTTCTGCCTGTGAGGGTACATCCAGCTCTATTTCTGTCTTGCAGATTTTTCTTTATTATAATTCCTCCTCGTTTTTTTTTTAAGTTCCTATCTCTTCCCCATATATTGTATTCCTCTAAGTGTAAAAGGTATCGTTTGAAATCCTTGGTGTTAATTTTGTTTCAGTTAGGCAAATAATGTGGTTCATTTTCTTTAATATAGTCATTCATCTCTAGTAATTTAGATACCATTCCATCTACTGTACATTACAGTACATCAACTAATCATCTTGTTTACATACTTGTCATGACTTGGGTCTACTGCCTTCCTCCTTTTTATTCCCTCCTGTTTATGTACCACTTTCATACCTGCAATCCAATTACTTTGTAAAAAAAAAAAAAAAAAAAGTGTTCTCTTCCTCTGATCTTCCCTTGTTCTTTGTTTTTGCCTCCTCCCTCTTCTCTTTTAGCAATCCCAGTTCCTCTTGAGTTAGGCATCTTTTTATCCATACATTTTTGAAATCCTCTTTTTCCATAAGTTTGTTTGCATTTTTTAGTATTTCCTCCACAGTGATTACACTCTGGAAGGTTACTATCATGGACGTTTATTTGTTTCTTTCATATTTCCCTAGCCTTTTGTGTTCCTCTATGTCTTTACTACAGATTTCCTCTGATACTTCCATCAATATGCTCATTACATTTGCCATCTCCTTTTTCGCTCTCAAAATCTTTTTTTTTTTCCTCCTCTATACCAGTGATTACCATATATTTGTTAAAGTCTGCTGAATCTTTGACCTATTTTGGATTATCTTCTTCACTTCCTTTTTAATGAATTTTTCTGACTCTTGTTTCTAAGTCTTTCTTTACTTTCACCATTTCAGCATATGTGTTTTCCACATCATTTTTATAGCTTTGCATCGTTTCATTCACCTGGGTTATCTTCCCCTCAGTATCACTGCTATGATCTGTCAGAGTGCTTGCCTGCCTTATTGTCTCTGTATCACTTCTGAACTCTTCCATAATACTCTCATGGTTGACAACTGTGTTTGCCATTTCACTAATCTTCCTTCTAAGTGTACCCACCTCTACTAACAGCTCATCTATTGTTGTGTCTTTCTTGTTAACCTCTTTTACTAATTTTTCATTTTCCTTCTTCTACATGTGCAATTGCTTCATAATTTCATCCATTTCACTATGGAATGCCTTCTCTAAGCTGTAAACTCGTTCTACCAACTTATTGTATGTCTCCGTTTCCACCAGTTCCTGGTAATCATCATCATCCTGCTTTCTACCATTATCCCTCTTCTTAACTCCTTCCAAAATGCTTTGCTAAAGATGGTGGTCATCTTGTGGTACTAAGAGAAAGATTCTACTTACAGTTTTGCATTCCTCTACGTAGCAGACGAAACAGTAATCACTGAACAGCTGATTTGCTTCTTCGGCGCATCTGCACTCCTTCGCTGTATTCTGTTATTGGAACAACACTTTTACTTAAACGTCCTCTATTATATTAGAACACTGTGTGTGTGTGTGTGTGTGTGTGTGTGTGTGTGTGTGTGTGTGTGTGCTTTACTCCTAGGCTATTTGATAGATCTGAATGGCCTTCCACTATGAATATTACGTGGAAGGAGGACAGATATGGCTTTGATATCTTAATAATAGTTGTACAGTACAATGGACTCGCATCCGCAGTGCGATATTTGGAGAGCGTGACCCCCTCAGTGATTCTTATTGGGTCAACACCAGTCTCAAAAAAAAAAATAAATAAATAAGGCAAAGTGAGAACATGGATTTCAACGAAACTTCTCTGGTCAGTTTGTCTGGTTCCTTAATAATGTCTTCCACTTTATACATTTTTTTTTACCATTATTGTTAAGTTGTCAACCCCCTCTATAACGTTTAGAGAATAGAATAATAGGGGAAGGAGGGCAGATATGGCTTTGATACCTTTCAACATGTACAATGGACGCTAATCCATAATGCGATTTTCTGGAGTATAAACTTTCCCGTGCGTCTTGAGAGGTCTGTCTCCCTTCCAAAAATAAAAATCAGAAACAGGGGAAAAATTTGAACGAAACTTACCAGGCTAGTTCGTCTGGTAACTCCGAAGGTCTTCCATTATATACAATTTTTCAACCATGAATTTTAGGGGAATCAGACCTTCTCACCAAATTATAAATTCTCAGAAACGATGAAACGAGGACAAATATGGCGTTGATGTCTTAGAACTTGTTATATAGTAGACTCTCGTCCTCAGTGTGATATTTGGGGACCATGACTCTCCCAGTTATTCTTGGAAGGATCAGCCCCCCCTCCCCCAAATAAAAACGATCTGAAATAGGGGCAAGTGAACACAGATTTGAACGAAATCGGCTTACATATCGCAGGTCTGGGTATGCAATTTCCATGTGTTCTCTGAATACACAGGAAGAAACTGCATAGCTTCTTTATAATATCACTGTTTATAAACGTTAAACAATATTAAAATTATACATAAACCCGTCTTAGCCATACTTTAACTCATATGCTATTATAAGAGTTGCAGTAAAAATGAGGCTGTAGGGAGCTGAAGGCTAGTAGTGTTAGGGAAGAACGTTAAAGGGAGGGAGAGAGACGTGGACCCCGAAGTCAGTCATTGACTTTGATGCCATTTATTTATTCATTTATTTTTTAAGATCCAGGAACACGAATTTTTGGCCAGTAATAGAGCTTCACTTGCACCAGATTATAAGAATGGTGGGACCTCCAAGGGCCATCCCACGGGGGGGGAGGGAGTAAACAGTTGTCTCGGCCAAAGTAGTTATGCTTGGCTAAAGTTTTTAACGGAAGAACATGAAATTTCGTGTACTGCCAGATGTTCACCTCTGGCATGTTTTGAAAAAAGTGAAACCACAACGAGTCGTCCCTCACGGAGGAGACATTGCCTCTGGTGTTTTCGGCAAACCATTATGAATTGTCATAGTTTTTGACCTAGGAACATGATATTTTGCATACTAACAGACGTTCACCTTGGCCAAAATTTAGGTCGGCTGGGACCCGCGATGGCCAGCTCCCACGGGGGATGTGCTCCGTGGGGGAAGAAGTAAAGAACGCTGATGTTTTTGCGTTGGTACACAACATTTTTTGCAGTAGTAGACTTTCACCCGTACCAAAATTTACAAAGGCAGAGACTCTTTGGGTTCTCCCATCCGCCTTCCCCGTATATAATTATTTCTTTCCTCTTACAATATTGCTAGTGTGGGTGCAGCTACAGAAAGTGTCTTTAATCTTGAGTCTATGCTGCTTTATGGTCCTTCTAGCTTATTCCTGCCGGCTTCTGCTGGAGAGATTGATAAGTGTGGGGAGTTTTCTTGCTATAATATCCTCAGGTTTTGCTCATGGAATAAGACACCATAGTTATAGCCTTCTCTATATGAAGCACCATGGAAAGGACAGTTAAGTCTGTTGTCATATGCTTTCCTTTGTGCTTTATACTCAGTTTCCTTTCTCATTTTTCTCCCACCCACATTCCTCATACTGTATTACACACTTCCATGCATTCCTAAGCTCAGCTTCCTAGCACTACTTCCATTCTCCTTCTACCCCTTTTAGTACAGTATCTGTCACACCAAATCCCCCTTTTCTTCTATCTACACATCTCAGCTGATAGTTCATTTCCCTTTATCAGTTCTTTACGATTCATATCATCCAACTTCTGTCAGAACTTCTTTACACATACATCTGCTTCGACAAAGAAATAGTTCAATGTTCCTCATCTGCCTCTTTAAGAAATGTCCTGATTGGTGCCAATGACCATCTTCACAACTTACCTCTGTATACTTAGAATGTCCTGTACTGAATTTTTTCTTAAATCTTGTGTACCTGACGACTAACTAGTTTACACACATATATATGCGTAACAAATTAACTATTTTTAAATCATTCCTAACCTAACCCCTTCAAGCCGCGAGTTTTCCGACGTTGCCTACTCCTCCCTACGAGGGATATCTGAGATTTTGGAAAAAAAAAAAAAAAACTTCAAACCCTAATATCTGTCAAACTATAATAGCTAGAAAAAAAAATACACGAGTCACCAACTCTTCTTTTTTCAAATGAGACTATCCCCAGGTTTCCTGGTGGTCCCGTCGATGAGTAAGGATAAGTTAAAGACGAGTGGTTTTCCGTGTTGTGGCGGGCTGTTTCCGAGCGTGCGCCACTATAAATAGCCATCGCCGAGCTATTGGAACAGTGTGTTGAATTGTGGAGATTTTAAAGAGAGAATGTTCTTTGTACTTGTCGTAGATCGCAGGAGAAAGATAAAGATGGGTTTGGGTTTTGATTGCAGTTTATTTCTTCAAAGGGAGGATCTCACAAGAGCAGTATTGAGATGAGTTTATTTCTTCAAATGGGAGCATCTCACAAAAGCAGTACTGAGGTGAGAGCGTTTTTATGCTGGCTACTCACCGTGTCTCTCTTCTCTCCTAACCACTTCTTCCCTGTTTCTCCATTATGACCGGTTGTGTCACATGTAAGGGCACGGGTGTGTGGAGCTTTCCCGAGTCTGTGGAGTTTCTGATAAGGCGTCATTATGCTGTGTATGAAATTCCTAACTAATAATGTGCATTGCTGTTTCCTCTAGCCCTCTCACTTTGGCACAACTTTCTTCTAACGTCCGAAATATATATATACGTTGCTAGCTATTATGGAGTGTGTTATGATATTTTAGTGTCCTGACATCGCTTGGTCATGCCTAGCTGATGCATCTATGACAGAATGTAGTAACAGATTACATTCTAACCTATGAATACATGGTATTCATCACAATATTGTCGAGACACAATAATACTGTAGAAACATAACACACTGTAGTAATATACTGTATGTATAATAAAGTAATTATATGGTAGTAAAACTGAATATAGAACATTGTATAGCATATAGTAGTAATATAGCGGAACAAAATTAAATGTGTATATACAAAAGACATACGCATATATCTATGCAATGGTATTGTAATGGCAGTACCATGCCAAGACTACAGTATGAGTTAGTTATATGTAATGTACCCTTTTATATATATATATATATATATATATATATATATATATATATATATATATATATATATATATGAGATATATATATATATATATATGAGATATATTTATATCGTTATATGAAATGGATACATGCCTATCAGTTTATTATATATGAATGATTAGATTAAATATTATATAATATGTGAACCCCATATTTCTTCTTCATTTTTTCTTTATATAAATGTATATGCCTCTTTTTAGGAACTAAAAAAGCAGAGGAGGGGGTCCCTAGTCCCCTCACCCCGCCCCTTTTAGTCGCCTTTTACGACACGCAGGGAATACGGTGGCAGTATTCTTCCTAACACAACCTGGCCGCAGAGTAGTAGTACCACCCTATAGTGCGGCCAGATTGTGTCCCCCCCGCCACAGGGGGGGTGAGTAAATGGGGAGGTGAGTAAATGGATGAGTAAATGAGGAGTGTGTCGTCTTGTCTCGGCTACCTCCCTTTCCATGGGGGAAGCAGCCTAGGTATATAGATAGATAGATAGATAAATGTATATATATATATATATATATATATATATATATATATATATATATATATACACAGTAATCTCTGTAAGACCCAGATGCCCAAGTCCCAGACACCCCAAGTCCCGGACATATTGGGCTCAGGTGTTCGGAAACCAAAAATTTCCAAAAAACATAAAAGGCAAAAAAAATTTTTGACATGTTTCAACTGTACTTTTAATTTGGCGTACGGCGACGAACAGCTGTGTTTTCGTAAAGTAGTGGAGCACCCCCCTCCACCCTCCCCTCCCCAGTTCCCTCCTAACTACCGTCCTCACTAGACACTTGTTGCAAGGGCCGCCCCACGTGCTTGTTTTTGTGAATAAACTGCAATACCTTGCCACTAGACCACATGGGAACTTACAGTGTTGTGTAGTGTTAAGAAATTATAATTCAGAGTGCAAAGCATTAACCCTCTCGCGCACCGTAAGTTTTCAATAAGTTTTGATTCCACGCGCAGAACCAAAATGTCGCTCAGGCTGGCACCACTCGCGCGGCAAGGAAAAAAGTTCTATGGCCCTTCTTACCCTCGGAAAGTGCTTATATTGTTATAAATCACTTCCCATCATCTTCGTTGGTGTTTATACTACTAGATAAGAAAAAAAAAAAAAGATGAATAAATGTACATAAATGAAGCCTGAATAAACCTTATTTATGTGAAAAATAGCTTCTGATAACCTCCCATCACCGTGAAAATTTTTTCCCGTGATGCGCAGCCGCAAAGGTCATGTTTATATGCAGAATTTCACGATCTTTCATCTGTGAAAATTTGAAGTTGATGCGTCCAATAGTTTTCGAGTAAATCGACAAAAACTATGAAAATCGCCTACAAACGTCTGATTTGTTTATTATTTCGTATGTTGTTAGTGACACTGTAGCAAACATGAATGTAAATTCTATCCAATTTTGTAGCCCAAAGATTAAGGAAGCTCATGATATAGTTCACAGTGTTATAAGCCTGAAAAAAAAAAATGAATTTTGAAAAGTTATGATGGGTTGCGCGCGGTTTGCGCACTGTGACAGCTCATACGGTCAGGCCCGTAGGCTGAGTATGTTTGTCTTTCGTAACTTTCCTCATTTATTTTCGCACATATGTTACCTAACTTTACAAAAGTATGCATAGGAAATCATCAGCTTGATCAAGCTTTTTTCATATTTTTAATGCGACCTATACTTTACGAGTAAAATGACTGAGAGAATAGCAATGAAATGCACCACATTTTCCCTATGAGAAATATACTGTACAGTAAACACACAATTTATACCTTACAATATAATAGTATAAAAACTAGACAAATAAGCTAGTTACTCACGTCCTTTAGCAGTGGTGTAGTGTTTCTTGAGAGGAGATGGAGTTGCAGAGAGGAGGACAGGTACGATCACAGCCTGAGTGTGAATGTGAGTATTTGTGATGTGTGAGTGTCTGTATGTGTGTGTGTGTGTGTGTGTGTGTGTGTGTGTGTGTGTGTGTGTGTGTGTGTGTGTGTGTGTGTTCTTACCTAATTGTTCTTACCTAATTGTATCTTTACATGAATGAGTGAAACTCGTACTGTCCCATGTATTAAACCATTTTCATCATACATGTCCTTGAATTTATGAATAGTTTTGGCACACACTACATCATTCGGTAGTGCATTCCACTGATCAATTGCCCCATTTGGGAAACTGAATTTCCTTACGTCTTTATCACCCCTCTTGTTATGCAGTTTTTTACAATGTCCCCTTGCTGATGCTTCACCATACAATATATATTCATTTATGTCTGCTTTCTCTTTCCCTGAGATGCACTTATTGAGCATAATCATGTCTCCCCTTCTTCTCTCCTCCAGCGTTGGTAGATTCAGTCTTTCTAGTCTTTCTCCATAGCTCAGATCTCTTAAGCTTGGTACCCATAATGTACTTTTTAAATCTTATCTATGTGTTTCCTGAGATGAGGATTCCAGACTACTGATGCATACTCCAGGGTTGGTCTGATGAATGACGTTATTATCTTCCTCAGCATATCTTCATTTACATATGTGAATGCTATTCTCATATTAGCAAGCAATGTATACATGTTTCGTACCTTCTCACTGATGTGATCATCTGGAGATAGTCTGTTACTGATAACTACTCCTAGGCCCTTCTCCTTTTCTTATATGTGTAGGGTTGATCTTCCTAACTTATAACCCCAGTCTGGTCTTTTCTCACTTTTACCAAAATTAATTACATGACACTTATCCACATTAAATTCCATTTGCCATTTATCGCTCCATTCATGAAGCTTGTTCAATTCCTCTTGCAGCTCATTGCAAGAATCTGTGTTAGTAACTTTCCTTTGATTTTTTGCATCATCTGCAAACATATTTAGATAGCTTCCATTTCCAGTGTTACTATCTGTGTCATTTATATATACTAAAAACATAATTGGTGCCAGCACTGAGCCCTGTGGCACTCCGCTAGTCACTTCCCTCGATGATGAGTAATTTCCCCTTAATATTGTTGTCATTTCCCTTTTTCTGAGAAAATCCTGCATCTGACAATGCAGATTGCCTTGGATACCTTCTTAATGGTACAGTTTCTATTAAAGTCTTTGGTGCGGTACTCTGTCAAATGCTTTCTTAAAATCTAAATAGAGACTGTCCACCCATCGTTCTCTTTTCTGTAATGTTTCTGTAACTCTATCGTAATAGCTTAAAGATTAATAACACATGATTTTCCCTTCCTAAAACCGAACTGCCTCTCCGTTATCATACCGTGCTCTTCTAGATGTTTTACCCAAACTTCCCTTATCAACTTTTCTAGTATCTTACATACAACACTGGTCAGTGATACTGGTCGATAGTTGAGTGGATCCTGACTATTCACTTTCTTAAACAGGGGAACAATGTTTCCTTTCTTCCAAATATCAGGTAGTTTACCTTGACCTGAGGATTCCTTACAAATTAAATACAATGGCCTGCTTAGCTCTTCTGTACATTCTTGCAACACCCAACCTGAAATTCCGTCAGGACCATTTGCTTTACCTTTGTTCAATTTACGTAACTCCTCCTGTACTTCTTTTTCTGATATTTGCATATCTGGCAATACATGTGGGCATGCATATCCATATCACCTCTCTCAACATTTCTTTCTTTTGTAAAAACTGACAAACTTTTTACTTAGTACTTCGCAAATATCTTTTTCTTTTGTATAGATGATCCCCTCATCCGTAATGGACTGAATTTTATCTTTAATTTTGGCTTTACTTCGGATGTAGCTGTAAAAAAGCTTAGGTTGATCACTACTTTTCTTTATAATGTCCTCCTCAAACTGTCTCTGGGCCTCCCTCCTTATCTTTGTATAATCATTTCTTGCCTGTTTATAGTTGTTATATGCCCTCTCACTATCGTGTCTTTTGTATCTATTCCACAGCAAGTCTCTCTTTTCTTTTGCTTTTTTACACTCTGTATTAAACCATTTCTTTATTTTCATTTCTGTTGCTTTGTGCTGTGGGATGTAATTTTGGTCTCCTGTTTCATAAAGATCACAGAATTTTCTGTACATAATATTTAGATCTTGTCCTCTAAATTCTTTTTCCCAATCTATTTCTAAGAAGTACTTCTTCAGGTCATAATAATTGCCCTTTTGGTAATTTAGACTCTTTTTGTAACTCTCATTGCTCGTAACGTCATAGGCAATACAGAAGGCACTACATGGTCGCTTTTGTCGAATGGGGGGGTGATATATTGTCAGTTTCATTTTCTTGCCTGGTAAATATAAGATCTAGTATGGATGGATCATCAAGTCCTTTTTCTGGTGTTTTCCTTTATATGCTGTGTTAGGAAGAACTCCTGCACAAGATCTAAGAGCTTTTGATCCCAACTGCTTTCATGGCTTTTTGCATCTAGGGTATTCCAATTTATATTTAAATTGAAGTTTCCAGTTAGTACAATTCTTTCAGATTTCTCTTCCATTCTATGTAATAATGTTCTTAAACTCTAAATTGTACTCTCTGCCAGGTCATCATATTAGCCTCTTTCCCAGGAGTTCGTTTTAGGTGGCATGTATAAATTTGCCACAATTAAATTCCAATGCAATTAGTTTTACTTGCGAGGGTATATCTAGTTTTATTTCTTTGACTTGCAGATTTTTCTTTGTTAAGATTATAGTTCTTCCTCCCTTTCTTAAATTTCTGTCTCTTCTCCATATATTGTATTTATTTAATTTTAAGGTATCGTTTGATATATTTGGGGTCAATTTTGTTTCAGTTAGGCAGATAATATGTGGTTCTTTTTCTTTGATATAGTCTTCTATCTCTAATAATTTAGACACCATTCCATCTACATTTGAGTCCATCAACCTAACCATCTTATTTACATACTTGCCATGACTTAAGTCTACTGCCTTCCTCCTTTCTCTTCCCTGTTGGTTATGTACCACGTTCTTACCTGCAGTCCAATTACTTGGTAAAAAAAAAAAGTACTCTTCTTCTAATCTTCCCTCGTTCTTTGTTTTTACCTCCTCCCTATTCTCTTTTAGTATTCCCAATTCCTCTTGAGTTAGGTATCGTTTTATCCATACTTTTTTAAATTTCTCTTTTTCCATAAGTTTATTTGCATTTTTTAGTATTGCCTCCACAGAGTTCACACTCTGGTAGGTTACTGTCAGGGGCTTGTCTTATTTCTCTCATATCTCCCTAGCCTTTTGTGTTCCTCGATGTCTTTATTGCAGATTTCCCCTGATACTTCCTTCAATATGCTCATTATATTAGCCACTCCTTTTTGTCTCTTGAATTTTTTTTTTTTTTATTTCTTCCTCCTTTATGCCGGTGATTACTACAGATTTATTGATATCTGCAAAATCTTTGACCAATTTGGGGTTATTTTGGATTATTTTTTTAACTTCTTTTCCAGTGTTTTTTCTTTTACTCTTGTTTCGAAGTCTTTCTTTACTTTCACCATTTCAGCATACATAGTTTCCACATCATCTTTATAACTTTGCATCACTTCATTCACCTGGGTTAACTTCTCTTCAATATCATTATTTTGGTCTATCAGACTACTTGCTTGCCTAACAGTCTCTGTATCATTTTTGAATTCCTCCATAATACTCTCATGGTTAACAACCGTACTAGCCATTTCAGTGATCTTCCTTTTAAGTGAACATACTTAACTGTCAGCTCATCTATTGATGTCTATTTCCTCTTTAATTCCTTTACTAATTTTTCATTTTCTTCCTTCTGCATACGCAGTTGTTTCTTAATGCCATCTATTTCACTTTGAAATGCCCTTTCCAATCTGTTCACCCTTTCTACTAATCTGTTGAATGTTTCCATTTCGACTAGATTCTGGTAGAAATCATCCTGTTTTCTACCCTTTCTCTCTTCCCAGCTCCTTTCGTATTCACATCACTTAATATGGTGGTCCTTTTTCAGTTAACAGTAAGAAAAGAAAATGTTTTTACTTACAATTTGTGCATCTTAACCCGCCTGTGGTGCCGTACGGTAGTTGAAACAGCTGTGAGTCCTGTGACTTGAACAACACATTTCTGCACTAACAATTTTTCTGTTTTTTGTGCAACACTTTGCTTAGACTTACTCTAATACTTTAAATACCGTACCATTTAGGTAAACCCTGTACAGAGCTTGACTCATACAAAGATACTATTTAGGTACAGCCAGTTGTATCGAGTGTTCAACTTGGGAGGTGATACGAAGTGTTTACTCTGTGATAACTGGTGTGTGTGTGTGTGTGTGATTTACTGCTGTATACTTTCATCAGTATGATACGTGGCATATTTGTTTGTCCCGACAGTCAGGTAGGTGAGTAACTCCCTGGTAAAAAAAAGTTGGAAGTATTCGAGTGGTGTGGTTTGCGTTACCACTCTCAAACCTGGGGTTTCAGTGAAGGAGCCAGCACTGGATGTAAATAACCCAGAACTCCAAGCTTCCTCCTGACAGTCACCACCTGGGGAAATGCTTGGCTGTGTATGAGTGTGGCGCACATGACCCCGAGACAGACGACTATCTCTCGGCTGCCCACCACTACCTCGCCTAGGACCATGCCGCCCTTGCCTTGGTGGTGGGGAGGGAGATGGTGATGATGACTGTGTTAATGATAGCTGGGTGGATGAAGGTTCAGGTGATCCTGATGATGGAGATGGTTATGGTGATGGTTGTGATGAAGATGGTTGTGGTGGTGATGGTAGTGGTGAAGATGGTTGTGGTGAAGATCATTGTGGCGAAGATGGTTGTGGAGATGGTTGTGGTGCTGCTGCCGCAGATGATGATGATGCTTGTTTATATTCAGGGGGAATGAAGTCTGAAGGGGACAGTGACTTTCCAGATTTAGCTGGGGAAGATGATATGGAAATATCTTGGATGGGTGATGAGATGCGGGCGGGTTGAAGTGTGGTGAGAGTGTAGGGTGACTGTGGGGGGAAAGAGGTCAGTGTTTGCGGTGGGGGGGGGGATGATAAGTGGTGATAATGCGGCTCAGTCTCCAGGGTCGGGATGCTTTCAGTGGTGGCAAGAGTGGTGGCAGTGAAGGTAGTGGTGTTGGGGAGGATAAGAATGATGGCAGGGATGGTGGTGGTCTCTGGGAAGGTGACAGATGTCGTCTGAGCGATGGCAGTAGGAGTGGCAGTAGCACCAGTCGTGGCAGTGGTGAAAGGACCAGTGGTGGCAGTGGTGAAAGGAATTGTGGTAGTGATGGACTCTCTACAGTGGTTATCACAGCAGCCTTGACTGTGGGTTTCCCTTATCACCTGTAAGGTCATATTTCACCCTCGCTCTCCTGCTCCTCACTTTCTTCTCAACATATTCACTTTCCCCTTCACTTTCACTGTCACTGCTTTCTTCACTCTCACTTCCACTGAATTAGTATTTCATATATTCTTCCTCTGAGAGGCCCTTGTGAGACATTTTTCTGGTTTGAAAATGTAAGAACAGCAAGAGAATGGTAAAGTCAGTTTGAAATTTTCAAATCTGGCTTTCCCTGAAAATATTTAAGAAACACTTATAAACATTGTTCACAAGCACACTGCACTATATACAACACAATATCACTATACACACATAAGGTATGGGCGGTGCAGTAGTAGCCAAAGGTGGGTTTAAATGCCCAGCTGTGTGCTCACACACCCTCCCAGCCTGACTGACGGGACAATACTGAGCTAAATATAGGCCGCTTACCCTTCCGATAAGATCCCGGCTATTGCCAAACATTTCCCCTGGACCTGGAAACCCTCAGCTTTGACGCAACCAAATTTGATGCAAATCCATCCACAGGAAAAGTTTCTACGACCATTTATAGGGAAGTTGCATCATGTTGCGTCATCGGTTACTCTTCAGATTACAAGGATTATGACTCGCATTGCATCATCTTGCTCGAGGGGGTTAAGTGCAGAGTGCAAACCGGCGTGTTGCAACTGGTGTGGCACAAGAAAGAACAGAATGTGCAGTGTTAAACAGTTATAATTCACAGTGCAAAGGATTAAGTACAGCACAACACTGGATTACTGTAAGTGCTTCAAAAACATTCTCACCACTGTCACAGCCTGAGAGGAGGCAGCTTAATCTTCGTAATGGCCACGGACGTGTTGTAAGTACCCTGTACACTGCTAAATATTTTCCATACTTTTAATTCCTCAATTTTTGGTTCCTTTTCATTTATTTCATGCTTTCTGTCCCTTATTTGTGTGAATAGGGTCTTACATTGGTGCTGTGCATGTCCGGTAGGGAGTGGTTTTTAGAGTTAGGTTGGGTTAGGGTCCATAAATACATGGTCAGGAGGCATTTTCCCAAGTCCCAGACAAACTCAAGTTCCGGTCATGCCTTTGACTTGTTGGGTCTTGGAAGGATTACTGTATATACATGGTGTTTTACTTTGGTTTTTTACTTTAGTTTTCGTATTTTTATCATAGACATAGTGTTTACTTTGATTTTATTGTATTTTCTATAGGTTTGAAAATGACAAACGAGTTGTCGAAACGTCACCAATTTATTAAAGATGTTCCTGATTACGTTGGTGTTTATCTTCATATATATATATATATATATATATATTTTCTTTCTTTCTTTTATGTGAGGAAGAAGGAACCAAAGGCCATGAGCCTGCAATAAGAGTTCCCTCCAAGAGAAAAACAAAATACAAGAGAGTCAAATTCATGATCCATTCATTTCGAGATGCCTGGACACACTGCATTTGAAAGACTGGAGATCGTAGGCAGCAGGAAATACAGACAGAGGGAGACAGTTCCAGAGCTGACCTGTTGCATAAATGAAGGAATGGGAGTAACGGTTAACTCTTGCATTAGAGAGTTGGACAGAAAAGGGATGAGAGTTTGCTGCTAGACAGGTGCTACGCGCCTGTCGTAGAGGTGGAGGAATGCATGCAGACAGTTCAGAGGAGCAGTGACCATTAAAGTAGCGATAGAAAAGAGATAAGGTTGCAACAGGGCAAACCGTAATGCATATGAAAAAAGAGGGAGGTGCAAGCTTGTAGCGACAGGAACATATACTCCCACTCTCGCTTCTGGGCAAGCAGTGACGTGCTGAGTGTTTCACCGCCTTCCTCCAACACCAGAGGAGTTGCCATTTACTTCTTGCCCAAAAAATTCACTTGGTAGAGGTGGAAACACAAAGTAAAGACAGACAACTCTCCCATAGCAATTCTGTATTTGTAGGTCCTAAGTCAATTTGCTGTGGGTGTGTATATATATATATATATATATATATATATATATATATATATATATATATATATATATATATATATATATATATATATATATATATAATTTACACTACAGTATTTACATATGAGGCACATGAGGCTCTCTAAGCCAGAGGGGTGACCGTGCATTTTGCTTATTTCCTTTGACATCTAATTACCAAACTGTAATATCCTTTAAACATGTCATGTTTTCCACCATTTTAATCGAACTGGCTAGCATTTTCAAGCTAAACAATAAAATGCATATAAGTATAATTTTACCATTGTATAATTAACCATGTCAAAGTTTAACAACTAATTACCGAAAAGAAGCAAAATGCACGGTCACTCCTCTGGCTCGGAGCACCTCATATTATACATACTTCATTCAGGGTGTCTCACATGAATGTTTACTCTTCCTCCCGTAAATACTGACTATAAGTTTGCAATCTTTGCTTGGATTCTGTGCATCGCCAATAGTAATATACTAAAAACAATGGAGAAGATTATAAAGACAAATGGAGCTGGGCTATACACATAATATGGATTGAACAGACTTGTACTCAGTTCTTCCCAGGACTTCATTGTTTGATTAATTGCATAGTTTCAAACTTACGGGAAGTCAGCTTAATATTTGTGCTCATATTTACATCAGTCTCAAGTAGTGGTTGGAAGTACTGTATTTGTGTGTGTGATTTAGGATGACATAGTGATTGTTTGTAGCTAAGGTGAACAAAGATGGTTTAATTACAGCACAATAGTGCTATGTATAGTCCTGATGCTGAAGTATGAGATGGTGGTGTATCTGGACAAATTACGAAAACTGATGTGTTATGAGTGAAGTAGAAAAACTGTAATGCCCGATGAGCTGATGGTGGGTAAGTTTATCTGAGGCAAATGTGAAGTTGCAATGCTGATGAATGTCATGATTTTTTATGATAGCCACTTCACAAAGGACTGTTCCAGTTGGCTGAAACGTGCAAATGTACGCACAACAAAGGTGAACAACATGTAAGGATGTACAACACTTTCGTTCTCTTGCTGATTCACTAGCGAAAGTGACAGTGTCCTGTCTCAGGAGACCATGATGAGTTCGGTGTTGGTGTTGATGTTGCTGATGACCAAGGTGTCATTACTCTTAGAAGGAAAAGGGTATATTTGATAAACTGTGAACAGATTATCTGTTATGAATGGTACATGAACTATTACTGATGTTGGTGTTTGAGACGCTTCTATGTATGGATAATATAGCATGAGATTCCTTTCCTGGAACAAAGGCTTTAAACCATGTTTAAGTATGCCTTGACTGATTATTTGACGTAGATCGTGAACTGGATGTAAGTTAATGGTGCTCTTGCCATTACCAGCATTTGAAATACCTTTCATCAAAGCTTGGTAACGAGCTCTAGTGTTGTCTAACTGGAGTATTATTATGTAAATATATTCTATGATTACTGAGAAGTGTTCAAAAAGTGTCATGTTTCCCTTTGTTACGTTTATTTTGTCCACACATTGATGAGTTATCTTTTCTGCCTTTTTGAGATTTTTCACAATCGTCATCACTGCTGTGTTCTGATTGTCAACTAGCTTCTGTTGATATGATAATACCTGAGCTATCTTATTTAATTTGTTGTTTATTTTTTGAAGATCTTCTTCTGTAGCCATTCCCAAAATATTCCCTAGAATTGCACCACCCAGGTCGAACAAACTCTGCCTTTCACGTGTATGTGTGATGTTCATGTCCCTAAGTGCTTCCGTTCCACGAGATGGGATATCTTGGATCATGATGAGCATGGTAGCTTTTGCTTGATCTAATTTCCATTTTGCTAACTTCATGAATTCCGTCACTTCCTTTGTGTTATGGCTTCTGTGGCAAAACTTCTTATCATAGCTTCCATTGTCCTCGGTGGCTTGGCAATATTCTCCAACAATGCCAGTGATTCTTATAAGATGTCCAGACTAATTTCAATACTCATGATGTTTTTCATGATTGCTGTTGAGGCTATGAGGCATCCTTTGCCTTTTTATATGTTGAGCTGATCCTCTTGCTATATAGATGAGAAACCATGGTATACAGTAAGTCCTCTCATCGTTACCTACTGAAAAAAAATATATATATATTAATTCGCTAATCCAGTCATGCTGAGGTCGATGATAGTGATAATGTCATTACAAATAGCTCTTGGAGAACAATAACTTTGTTCGATGTTTCACTTATAGAAGGAGTTTAAATCGATACCTAGATCATGTAAATGGTGTATTGTGACATTTGTAGCAACAGTTGCACCTATTTTTGTTTGTTTGTTATGCGATGTTAATTTATTTTTGTATGTATTGATTTCTTCTAGTTTATTTTCATCATTTGCGTTCAGTTTTTCGGCGATTTCCGAGGCTGCATAATTGCTGGCTGAATTCCTAGGAACCCTTTTTAAATGATCAACATGAATTTGTTCTTCGCGACTTGAGAGTGACTTAATTGCTGTCTTCTTCATTACTCTGTATGGGCCTTCAAATTTCGGTGATAGTTTATTGTCTCCAGTGTGAATGATAACATAGACAGTGTCTATTAAGCCTTCTTAATGAATGACTGTCATTTAAATTATTTCTTGGACATCGACAATTGTTTCTTCACCATTTTGAGTATCTCCTGGAATTCACGCAAACGGTGTTTAGGATAATCGTCATAACTGTATACAGGCAAAATTCACTTTCCAGAATTTGACACGGTAATTTTTTGTCTGTCCCATAGATAAGGAATTGTGATGTGTCTACTAGAGACTAGTTTATTGCACAATTAATTGATGCTTCTACTCTGGGAATCCAATCATCCCAGCTAGCATAATCTTCATTGAGAATGTGTCGTAGCACATCCAACACATTTTTGTTTTGTTTCTCTACCAACCCATTGGATGGCAGGTAATAAGCCAAGATATTTGCCTTTTTATATTGTACTGTTTACCTATTTCTTGTAAGATTTCATAATTATATTCACCTCCAATATCACTCATTAATACGTTCAGTGTGGTGAACCTACATATTGTCTGTGATTGCACTTGCCACTGTTTTTGCTGTCTTATCCTTAACTGGGACTAAAATCACATATCCTGGGATATTATCTGTAGCAACGAAGAGATATTGATGATTATTGTCAGATAAGAGTAACTTAAGTATGTCAACCTTGGCAGCATCCCATGGTTGGTTAGGTACAGAATATTTCCCTATAGGTGCAGGTGTTAACGTGTAGCCTTTGTGTCTCGCACATGACTTGCATCTGTCTGTATGATTGTATATATCTTTTCGTAACGATGGCCAGTAGTATAACATTCGGGCTTGTCTGACCATCCTATCCTTGCCAGGATGTCCTGCATATGGACTATCGTGTATCGTCCTTAATACGTGAGGTATCATTTCATTAGGTACCACTAATTATCCATTATTTCTTCTGTGATTTGGTTGTCTAGGGTTGATCCTATATAAGGCATTGTCAACTATTGTCACTATTATTGTTCGAGTGGTATATTTAGCTTGGGTAATTGTATGACCTCACCAACTTTAGACCAAGTTGGATCAAGTCTCTGTGCTCTCAAGATTTCATCATGGTTTGGGATGTTTTCCTTTAGACCTAATGTCAGAAATGAATTGTCGTCGGGTTCCCAGATAGTCCATCAGCAGCTAAATTTATTTTGCCTTGGATGTAGTGAATATGTATATTATAGATTTCAACTGTACATTTCCATCTTGATCTCCTCCCTGAGCGGAGTTTTTCTTGGAACATGCCCACGAGCAGTTTATGGTCGATGAATAAGTGAATTTCGTAACCATATACCAAACCTCAAAACTTTCTTAATGCAAAGACCACTGCAAGTTCCTCTAGGTCTGTATTGCAATAAATTTTCTTCGCACCATTTATGTCTGCTAGAGATTGCAACTTTTTTATTTTTTTCCATGCTTATCTTCTTGCATCAATACAGCCTCTAATCCTTTAACCCTGAACTGCCGGCTGACGCCTATGGACGTCAGGATTCAGGGCACGGAGCGCTGCTGGTTGACATGACATACCGCACTCACCTTCCCACCACTGTTTGAGCTCGCAACCATATTCTATGATACCTACTGAGTAGGTAGGACTCCCAGATACCCCGCGGTTGTGCGGTTCAGTCTGTAAACGGCAGTGGTAGCGTGAGGAGCCATGTCTTCTTCCTCATCATCCTTTGATTCCCTTGCACCGCATGAAGGGCCGATCGCCTCATTGACCCCCGTGAAAGTTCAGCCCTTAGTGCCAGGGAAAGGGCTAAATGTTAGTGCCATTGGACGTGCCTTGGACAACACCATAACCTCTCGTACACTGAGCGAGAGTATGTCCTCAGAAAAGAGGAAGAACTACCACGTGAAGAGCGAGCTCTCTCGCCCTCCAATCCCTACTCACTCTCTGATGCCAGAAAAAGTTCTGAGACTTCTCCAGGAAGAAGGGACAGCCTACGAGAGTGGCAAATTCGGCGAGAAGGCGATAGATAACCCAGGACATCGGGAAAGTGGCCATGGACCTGGTGGTCATCTGAGGAATAAACGCCACAGAGCCATTTCCCCCAAACTCTCACCACCTTCTGGCCGACGTATCGTCCTCCAGCACTCCCCAACACCTCACTCGCCACCTGCTAGGCAACGTATCATCCTCCAGCCCTCCCCAACACCTCACTTGCCACATGCTAGCCGACGTATCATCCTCCAGCGCTAAACCTACCACCTCAAGGGCTGAATCTCCACAACCAGGCCCTTCGGGAGTGGCATTTCCCACATGGGCCTTACATGGAGACATGCAGCACTGAGCATCTCCCCGGGAAACTTGCGCATCAGGTGAGTCATCACCCGCTTACTCCCCCACCTCCCACACTTCTCCCTCTCCTTCCTCACCACCCCCTCCCCGTGGGCGTGCACGTGGGCGTACACGAGTATAAAAGAAACATCCGGGAATTGCCAGACAGCCGGCTCTACCCCATGTGGGTAGAACTGACACATTTGTGTGGAAGGATGGTGCAAGCTTTGAGCCATCTGTGCCGCCATTTGATGAGGAGGGTGCAGGTGTGCAGGAGGATGAGCTTCTCTCCAGGCCCTGGACTATTAGCAGTCTGTTCAAGGCAATTTTCATGACCGCAATAATGCAGTACCTGGTGGATGAGATACATTTCTACCAGGCCATGTGCGTGCGGTGGCTGGACATGACTGCCAGCGAGAGCATGCACATGCGTAAATAGATACCTGAGCAGGTGGGGGAGATGTTTGTGTGGATTGCCCTGACCATGTTGATGGCGCACGTTAGAAAACATGTGCTCCACGACTATTGGTCGATGGATGAACTCGTGGGCACACCCGTCTTCGGCAAGTATGTGGCCCGTGATAGGTACCTGGTCATCCTAAGGTCCCTACACTTCAACCGAAATTACGGGGCTGCACCGAACGACAGATTATGAAAAATAAGACCAATCCTTACAGTGCTCAAGGGGTCATTTTCAGGGGCTTTTCGTCCATTACAGAAAGTAGTTATTGATGAGTTGCTGGTGTTATTCAGGGGCAGGCTGGCATTTATTCAGTATGTGCCATCAAAGTGTCACAGATCTGGCTCAGATTCATTGTGCTTTGTGACTGTAAAACTTGATACGTGCTGGATGTGATAGTTTATTCGACAGCAGATGTTGATATACCTAGCAATGATCCTCATGGGTTCTCTGCACTGGTAGTGAAAGTGCTCATGGAAAGGTATTTCAACAGGCACCACATTCTGTGTCCCGACAATTATTACACTGTTCCGGCATTGACCAAGTATTTGCTTGACCATGGCCAAAATAAAGATTTTCCCAGTATTTCTGGCAAATACTGAGAAAGGAGCCCTTCTGACTATGAAATGTGGGAACATGTTGGCCCTACTCTGGCATGACAAAAGACAGGTTAACATGTTGTCTGTAGTTCATATGGGTGTGTTGGAGGAAACTGGGAAAACAGAGTATGGGAGCAGGGAACCCATGATATAGCAAGATGTAGTCAACGATTACGATGTCAACATGTGGGTGGTTGATAAATAGGAAATGCAGATTGGTAAGGTCGATTTCCTACGTAAGTCCTGCAGGTGGTACAAGAAAGCGTTCTTACGCCTTCTTGATATCGCCGTCCTGAACAGTTTCGTACTGTCCAAGGAGCTCGTCAGGAAACCTCTCTCTATATGAGAGTTTGAGAGAGAGCTGGCATGCGAACTTCTTGAGGAATATTCAACTGCTCAGGTGACAGGTGCTAGTCGGGGGATGGCGGCTACAGTGGACGGGCTCAGCTGTGCTGAGTATTTCTGGCAGCACAAGCTGGTGGAGATAGGCAGAACCACATCAAATTGTCTGGTATACAGGCGGTGCCACGTCTGTCGAACAACTAAATGCCGTCCCCCAGCAGGAAAAGAGACCTCATACCAATGTGCAGAGTACAAGGTCCCCCTGTGCCCAAAATGTTTCTCAGAGTATCACTCCGAGTGTGAATACTGAGCAGGTGTGTGGGAAAGTGTAAATAGTGTACAGGAATGCACAAGTCTGCGTATTTTCATAAATGAGTGAAATGCGAGATATAAGTGATTTATAGTAAGTGCTGTGATAAGTCTTTTATAATAAGTTCTACAAGTGCATATAAGTGCTTTATAGCAAGTGCTGATATAAGTGCTTTGTAAGTTGTTCTACAAGTGCAATACAAAAATTGATACTGTTTATTGGATATTGGTATGAAAATGATTAGAAGTACCTTGAGTTAGCCTACCTATCACCTGAAAGAAAACCACCTGTGAACGGGCCACATCGAAAAATCCCTATAAAAAAATTATTTCACTCAGTACTCAGGAAAATTGTGATGAATACGAGCATCAGTGTATCCTACCTGTTACCTGAAAGAAAACCACTTGTGAGTGGGCCAGAAAGAAAATTACCTGCTTGGCCATAACTGAGTTATTTCACTCAATACTCAGGGGATTTGTGCCATAAATGAGCATCAGTGTCTTTGTGAAGTGAAGTACAAATAATGTAACTTGTATAAAACATTTAAAGGATTTTCAGTGTAACCCTGATTAGTACAAAGCAGTCTGAATTACAGTACAAATAATTGCCTCATACTCAACAATAATGCATGAAAGAGCAACAGCATTTACTTGTCAAAGCGCAATTACCCGTAATCGTGATGTAAAGGGCAATTCTAAGTGTCATAGTAAAGAGAAAATATTATTATTTACAGAAGTGAATACAGAAAAACGAAAAGATATTTCCTTTCCCACACACCTACGGAGCATAGTGGCACAATGGAACCGGCGGTAAGCCTTTGGGGGAGCCACATGGATAGGGTGATGACTCATTCCTACAACGATTAGTAAGGAGAAGTAGAAAAACGAGTGGAAAGTTCCACATTCCATCGAAGGACGCACGGGCAGTGTTAAAATCACCACACCGGTCAGTGCTGCCAACGCTTGCCACCAAGGCCAAGGCCATGGCCAGTGGTGCGCGGTCAGAGCGGCCCGCCGAACGTGAAAAAACACTCGTCTTCAACGCTTTACTCATCGACGGGACCACCTAGAGACCTCAGGATACCTTCACTGGAAAGAGGAAGAGTTGGTGAGTATCATGAGCTTTCATTTGCGTCCCTAGTTATTATACTTTGGCAGATATTTGGATCTGAAGTAAGGGTGTTTTTTTCTAAAATCTTGGAAATCCCCTGTAGGGAGGAGTGGGCCGTGGCTGGGAACCCCCGAGGGCCAAGGGTTAAGAGATGCATCTGTGCAGATTATAAATGGTTTTGTGATATTAGGATAGGCCAAGCAAGGTGCACATGTAAGTTTATCTTTTAATTCATTAAATGCTGTTTTTGTTCCTATTCCCACTCAAATACAGCATGTTTTTTCAGTAGGTAGAATAATGGTTCTGCTGTGTGAGAAAATTGATGTATGAAATGTCTGTAGCAGCCCGCCAGACCTAAAAATTGTCTTACTTCATCCACATTTGTGGGTTCAGGGAAGTCCCTTACTGCTTGTATTTTGTCCTCAGATGTGTGGATCCCCTTTGCATCTAGTCTGTGGCCCAAGAATTTTATTTCCTTAAAGCAAAATTTGCATTTAGACAGCTTAATTTCCAAACCACCATTGGCTAACTAGTGTAAGAGCTAGTCTAATTTCTATAGTTGTTCTTCTATTGTGTGTGTTGCAATTATGATGTCGTCCAAGTAGACAAATATTCCATTTCCTAAAATTCCAGATAGTACACAATTCATTAATTGTTGGAGTGTGCCTGGCACTGTCCTTAATCCCATCGGCGTTCTTTTCTCTTGGTAATGCCCTGTATTTGCGGAGAAAGTATTACATTTGCATGACTTCTCATCCACCATTGGCTATCTTGTGTAAGAGCTAGTCCAATTTCTGTTGATGTTCATCTGTTGTGCGTGTTACAATTGTGATGTCTCCCAAGCAGACAAATATTCCATTTCCTAACATTCCAGATAGTACACAGTTCATTAATTGTTGGAACGTGCCTGGCGCTGTCCTTAACCCCATCGGCATTCTTTTCTTTTGGTAATGCCCTGTATTTGTGGAGAAAGCAGTGGATTTGCGTGACTCCTAATCAAGAGAAATTTGAAAATAGCCATTAGGCAAATCGATTCTGGAAAATACATTATTTTCTGGTCCAGCATTTTGCAAGACTTCAATTAACAAGGGCATAGGAAACTGGTCTGGGATTGTGTGTTGGTTTAATTTACTGTAATCGACTACCGCACGCATTCCTCCGTTTCGTTGGGGCACGTAAAATAATGGGGCATTCCACGGGGAGACTGATGGCTCAATAATACCCAATTTTAACATTTCATCAGCATACTGATTTGCAAGGGTAAGTAGTGGTTGTGTCCTGGTGTATGTAAATATTGTGTTTAATCAGGTTAGTACACCCTAATTGTTCTCCAGGTAATGCGACAGTGTCAATGTTTTTGTAATATATCCAGTAGATCATTTTCCACATCAAAATTTATTGAGTGAATCAAATTCTCCTTTATGCGCTCTCTGTCCATCGATTTTTTTCTTACTTGAAGTTCCAGCTATACAGTAGTTATTTCCCGTATAGGAGCAGGACATATCTCTAACATGTCCCTTTCATTTGATTAATTAGGAACACATGAGTTTCCCCATTGTTATTCACCTGACATAAGGCATTTTCCAACGAGAGTCCTTTCACTTTACATGATTCTTCTAAGACAAGAACAGTACCATTCTTCAATTAACTCTTAATGGTGACTGTCATATATGAATTAGGCGGAATAACTACATCATTTGTGGGATGTGCGGGAAATAATGTTGGAAGTTTGCTGTCACCTTGTCCCTGGGCAAAGGGGATGTGGGGGATGGGAAGGATGTGAAGTAAAGTAAAGTAAAAATATTTTTATTGCCAATAAGAGAACATAATGCATATATCAATACAATACAAAGTAAGAAGCGGGACGGTCTGCCGAGCCGGAGCTCCTTGGCAGATATGATAGTGGTTATATTCTTTCATAGATTTAGTACAGGCAAATACACAGATCTAAAATCCTATATTATATATATATATACACACATGTTACATATTACACATTACATACGTATGCACACATATACACATAAATAGATGTACACATATACATACACATGCCCACACATACACATATATATACTTACATATATAACATTACGAACATTGTAGAGTAAATAAATAACCTTTAATTTTCCTTTTAAATGTAGATCTATTGCATGAGTTAATAAGATCCTTTATATCTGCAGGCAAGGAGTTCCATGATTGAGGACCAGTATATAGTATGCTATTTTTAAAAAGACTCTTCGAAATTGTGGACATATGAGATTAACGTTATTCCCTCAGGTGTTATGAATAGTGTTTACTATTGTAAAAACTTTATTTCCTGAGCAGTCTTTTATATCATTAAAAACAAATAACAAAAGAAAATATTTATGAACAAACTGAAATTTGAACAGATTTGCAGACATAAATATGTTGTCAGTGGAGTCAAATTTACCCTTGAAATATATGCATCTCAGAATTTTCTTCTATGCTACTACTATTCTGTTTAAGAATGATGGCCAGGTACAGCCCCACACAGACACACATTAGATAGGGTGAGGGTAACATAACGTATAATATATGCTAATCATAGCTTCAGTGATAAGCTGATAGCAGACCCTACATAGCATACCGCACATTTTTTATAGTTTCGTGCTTACTGCATTACTGTGATAACTGCAATTTAAATTTTCATCGATATAGATGCCAAGAAACTTTGTGATGTAAACCAGTTTTATTATTTCACCCTCTAATATCAAAGGAGGCATACTGTTTCTCATAGAACGATTTTGAAAGAAAGTATAATTACTTTTGGTCACATTTAACTGTAGTTTATTACATATAAACCCACTTAACAATTGCATTTAACTCTCTGCTCAAATTAGTGAAGATTGGTGTCATCAGCATAACATATTTGAAATTGGAGCTAGCACAAGTTATATCATTAATATAGATAAGGAACAAAATAGGGCCCAAAATTGATCCCTGAGGTACTCCTTTTGATATAGATTTAAAAAGAGAATACTTAGAATTACAACAGACTGCTTGAGACCTATTACTGATGTAGTTCTTAAATAGCTGCAGTGGTACATCTCTAATCCCAACATGTTTTAATTTGTCAATTAGCCTAATATATAATGGTTCAAAGTGCATGTGTACCCTCGTCAGACTGAGTAGTTCTGTTTAGTTGTTAGATCATTCCAACTCCCTTCTATTTTCTTCCATTGTTGGGTGACATTCTGTAGAAAAATCCTGTATGAAATCGTTACTGTATTGTATCCCATTCATGTATGGGAGTAATTTTATATTCTCATTCCTCATAGTTCTCCAACCCAATTAGATGTTAACTCTTATTGCTAAGTTCTCTGCTATATAGAAATTGGCGGGGACTGGTCTTGTAGTCTCTGTAAAACTGATGTCTAGCTGTATCATGCCCTTTACGGTTATTTGTTTGCCACCTACAGCATGTAAATCTAAATCAGATTCCTCCACGAAGGTTACTTTCTTCTGATTTCTAAAAATCCTCTAATTCCTCTTGTGTTATTAAATTCGCTGGAGAGCCTGAATCCAAGAATAATTAAATGTTTTGATCTTCATAGGAAGCAGGCACCAAGATACACTCGTTTCCGATTATGCTTCTTATGTGCATTCTAGCCTTGGTTTTCTTTATGTATGGTAGTTTTTTGTTGTGGCACGCCCTTCCCCCGACTTAAAAACAGATACTATCCATTCACTGTTTTGCAGTGTGACGTCCGGTGTCCTGTGTTTTTATGCTTTCTGCAATATGGTTGCATCCCTTTTCCTTTGTCTCGATCTTCCCTAAGCTTAATGTAACATTCAGATTTCGTGTGTGACCAGGATTCGCACAATAATAACACAGAGTAGGCCTATCTCCCGAATGTGACCCACGAGATGACATTCCATATTTTAGTTTTTCTATGACTTGGTTTCTACATGGACTACGTGCAAATTTTTGAGGCTGCCTGTGGCCTGGTGTTTGCGATCACTGCCTCGATGTCAGTTGCAGTTTAGTTTTTTTTCGGGTCGTGATCGTTTTTTATCTGTTCTTGGGCTAGATGTATTCATGGCAGCCACTGTGTCTATAATTCTCATTCTGGTTGTATTGGGTTGTTTTATCTCACTCACCCCTGCTTTGCTGCAGTTCATCTCTACCTCGTTCATAAAATCTAACAAACACACTCCTGAGGTATAAGGTACTGTTTTTGCAATTTTTAATACCGTTATAAGGTAATTTACGTACACAGTGCAGCTACATAGCCAAGGATGTCTATGACATGCATTGGTGACATCTTCTCATCTGATGTTACCCAATTTGAGTTCTCTATAGTGGCTAACAGTGTTCCCTAAGTTGTGGACATATCTTCTGTTATTTCACCTAAGACAGGGTTTGTGGTATGTTGTTTCATAAGGTCCACGATCATTTGTAACTGCAATTATACCTGGCCAAAGATTTATACCTCCAGAAAATTTCTTTAGGAATTCTGTCTTAAACTCATCATATGTCTGAGCTCGAAAGAGCATATACAGTAAGATCTAAGCAGATCACCAGCTTGGCATCATTCTTGGTTAATCCATGATGAAAAAACAGCTATCTTTTCACTCTCATCTGTTATATGTCTATTAACAAAAAGTTGCATACACTGATTGATAAGGGACATCACGTCAATGCGGTCCTTTTCTATGCCTGAGAATTTTCTGAGATTTTTATCCTCATGGTACACAGACACCTGCTGTGGGGAAGTTGGAGCTGTGGTGTTAGATCCGCTAGCCATGTTGTTTGTTTGTCTGGGCAAATTTACATGAAGTTCCTCGTCGCTTTCTGAAGGAATTGTTGAGTATGAAATTCCTGATCTATGTACCCTATTGATTAAATTTTCATTGGTGTGTATGCCAGATCTATAATCTTCGCTTTCTACATCAGAAAAAACTGCCCAAGAGGCGTCATCATCCTCAATTCCTCTCACAGAAGTGTTTTTCTTGATCTTTTGTTCATGGGGAACTCTGTGCGTTTGTTAAATTTTCCTGTTGTTCTCCTAACCGTGAATCGTCATTGAGTAATTCAAATGCTGTCTCCTGTGGCAATAAAATTGGTGGTGTTGCAAACATCCCATAACAGCATTAATCACTAATTAAGAGGCACATTTTGCTAATCACTGTTGTCATGAAACACTTATTTTATGTGTGTGTTAACTGTATAGATAACGACAATTTATTAGAAATAAATTAATGATATATGTATCTATTGCCAGACGTCTTAATTCCGTAAGGGGTGGCCACAGACAAATCGCCTCCATGTCGCCCTGTCCCCTGCCATTTCCCTGCCCTGCTCCCAGCTCACACCCCCCTCTCTCATATACCTCTCCACTTCATCCCTCTGTCTTATCCTTGGCCTCCTCCTCCCCTCTCTCTCCCTCCACCTCACTCACGTACACTCTCCTCGTCAGTCTCTCACTCTCCATCCTCTTCATATGGCCAAACCACCTCAGTGTGTTTCTCTTAACGCTTCCTGTCACATCCACATCCACACCACAACGATCCTTCACTTCCTCATTTGTCAGTCTGTCTCTCCATGCGACTCCACATGCTCCTCTCAAATAACTCATTTCCACTGCTCTCACTATTGACCTGTGTCCCTCCAACAAGGTCCAGGCTTCACTTCCATATGTTAGAGTTGGTATCACAATACTGTCGTGTAGTAACTTTTTCACTTTCATGCTCACTTCCCTGTTTCTTATCACTGCTTTCAAGGAACCGGCAACGTTTCTTCCTTGTTGTACCCTTTCAACCACTTCACTCTTTAAACTTCCATCCTTACTAATCACATTGCCCAAGTACTTAAACGCACTCACATTTTCCATTTCCTCCTCATCCAACCTCACTGTACATTCACTGACTTCACTTCTCTCGAAGTCCATAACTTAACTCTTCCCTACATTCACCTTTAGATTCCGTTTTTTACATACTCTCCCACACTCATCCACCAAGCCTTGCAGTTCCCCTTCGTCTTCACTTAACAACACAGTATCATCTGCAAACAACAGTACAGGGAGTTTCCAAACACTGCCGTCTCTCATTAGGGCCACTCCAACATCCACTGTCCTACCTTGTATCTCTTTTATAACCCCATCCACATACAGGTTGAACAACCATGGACACATGACACACCCTTGTTTAAGTCCAACCTTCAAATAGAAAAATTCACTCAGTTCACCATCCACATGCACTGCAGCCTTAGCACCCTCATACATACCCTTCACGGCATTCGGAAACTTCCCATCTATCCCATATATTATTAATACTTTCCACAATCCTTGTCCATCTACCCTGTCATATGCTTTCTCCAATTCCTTGAAGGTCGCATACAACTTCTTTCCCTTCTGTAGACTCTTTTCCACTAAATATCTAGGAATGAATATCTGATCTACATAACCTCTTCCCTTCCTGAAACCTCCGTGTTCTTCTCCAACTAATTCCTCTGTTATTTCCCTAATTCTGTCAATAAGTATCCTACCATACACTTTTCCTATTGCACTAAGAAGACAAATGTCTCTATGATTACCACATATTTCTTTTTCCCCTTTCCCTTTGTACAGGAGAATAATTATACCTGACTTCCATTCCCCTGGGACTCTACCTTCTTCCCATGCCAATCTACACATCTTCCACATCCATCCTACTACTATCTTTCCCCCATGCTTCAGCATTTCACCACTCACTCCATCAGTTCATGGGACTTTCCCCATTTTAACTATCTTCATTGCTTTCACAACTTCCATCCTACTGATTTCTTCCTCTCTTCTCACATCCCTCAGCCTCACAGCCATTCCCCAGCCACTTATACTCACATTAATTTCATTCTCTATGTTCAATAATTCGTTAAGGTGTTCTCTCCATCTGTTCACTTTTTCTCCCTTCTCCACTAGTAATCTACCATTTTTATCTTTCACTCCCCAACTAGCTTCTTTGGCACCCTGTCTAACTCTCTTTACCTCTTTCCAGAACATTTTCTTACATTCCCTCCATTTTATATTCAAATTCCATCCAAATTCCTCACCCACTCTCTTCCTACTCTCTCTTACTAATCTTTTCACCTCTCTCTTCCTCTCTACATACAGTTCTCTCTTCCATCTCTCAACTTCTTCCACACCCCTGTTTCTCATCCACTCACTGAATGCTTTCTTTTTTGTACCACAGCCTCTCTCACCTCTTCATTCCACCATACTGTTCCCTGCATCCCCTTTCGTCTTCTCTTCACCCCACACACCACCTCACATGCTGCACAGATTTCTTCTGTGAATATCTTGCACACACCTTCCATGTCCCCCATCTGCTCCAATTCATATTTACCATAATGGCTCCTCCACTTCCCTCTTATATTCTGCCTTTTTCTCATCCCCTTGTAAGGTTTCCACCCTCCTTGCATACACACTTCCTCCTGTCCTTCCCATCTTCTATTTCTCCATTTCGTTTGGACAGTGATTCTGACCACTACAATGTGGTCGTCAGAAAGTCCACTCCCCCAACCTCTGTATACTCTTGCATCCATTACACACCTTCTCATCTAGTCATGCACACGTACATAATCAGTCAATGCCTTTCATTCGTTCAGTTCACCATCCACCCTTCTCATCACTCGCCACGTATACCTATGGATCATTTTGTGCCTGAAGCGAGTATTGGCTATCACCAACCCCCTCCCGGCACAAATGTCCACTAAAGTACTTCCATTCTCATCCTTCTCTGCAGGCATACCCCACTCACCAACTATTCCATCCACATTCACATTCCCACTGTTCCATTGATATATATATATATATATATATATATATATATATATATATATATATATATATATATATATATATATATATATATATATATATAATTGTTACTATTGGTACTAGTCATTAGTGATGGACTTAATATAGATAAGTGAGGCAGGTGTATGTACGTAAGTTTGTATATAGAACAAGTGTTGTTTATTACTAGAAGCAATAAAATGTGGTAAGAAAAAATAATTAAATGGCGTGTGAAAAGGCTATCTCAGGTCGTACGTTATTCACTGCCTGTTTGTTTGTTTTTGTTTTTTGTTTTTCTAACCCTGTTCTCCTCTATAACTCTATCTTAAATGTTACTTAGTTTGATTGTTGTAAATACGATTATTGTACTGTATATCTTGTGCAAAGTGTTTATCATTTTTGTATTTCCAACACATCCCTATAGGATAGTGGTGATATTTATTTGTGAAGTTGTAAACAAAAAGGGATTGTGTGTTTAAGCTCTCTGGGAAAAATAAGTAAAAGTATACACACCCACTCAGGATGTAGGATGATGTCACCCTTGGAGACTCAGCGCCGTGGTGATGGATCTGTGGTGAGTAATGTTGAGTGAGGTGAGTGGTGGGTCAGGGCTGTCTGGTAGTTGCTGCGCCATCTGTCCCGTCACCACTGCATCAGCGCCGTCTCCCTCCCTGCTGTGTAGGCTGGTTTGCTGGATGAATGTTGCTTGTAGATATGGCTTGTTTCGTGGCAATCCTAGATACTTGTAGTTTATTATGAATCGCAGAACTGCAGCTCGTAGCTGAATAGAATCGTCATAGCTGGATGTTGAATGTTGATAAAATAGTGAGGGGTAAGTAGACTGTATTTTGTTCGTCGGTTCGCTGATTGTAGACTGATGTAAAAATTAAGAGGTAAGTAATTGTAGATCATCAAACCACTGCCAGTACAAAGTTGTTAGGCGTTGTTTGGCTCGAACTTGTAGGGGTATTTGTTTTCGGTCTTGATAATGTAGACTCAACTGTAGACTTATAAACGTGGTTCGTACGTTTTACTGCGACTAAAATAATATAAGTAGTCGTCGCCTAGCTATTGCAACAGTGTGTCGAATTGTGGGGATTTTAAGGAGACAATTTTCGTTGTACTTGTCGTAGATGGCAGGAGAAAGATAAAGATGAGTCCGGGGTTTAATTGCAGTTTATTTTCTTCAAAGTGAGGATTTCACAAGAGCATTACTGATATGAGTTTATTTCTTCAAATGGGAGTATGTTTCAAAAGCAGTACTGAGGTGAGAGCAGTTTTATGCTGGATGACCCCGCGCACCCTACCTGCCTCTCCTCACCGTGCCTCTATTCTCTCCTAACCCCTTCTGCCCTGTCTCTCTCATTTCCCCTGTAGATGTGTCACATGTAAAGGCACGGGTGTGTGGAGCTTTCCCGAGCCTGGGGAGTTTCCGATCAGGTGTCATTGTGCTGTGTGTGAAATTCCTAACTAAGAATGTGCATTGCTGTTTCCTCTAGTCCTCTCGCTTAGGCACGAATTTCATCTAACCTCCGAATTACATTTATATTTGTTACAAGCTATTATGTAGTGTGTTATGATATTTTAATGTCCAGACAACACTGGCAGTGACCTTGGACTTACTGGCTAGCATTGGCAGCACTGACCGGAGTGGTGATGGTAACACTGCTTGCCCTTCCTTCAAGAATCCGGGAATTTTCCACACAACATTCGACTTTTCCTTACTCATCATCGTAAGGATGAGTCATTGCCCAGTTCATGTGGCCCCCATAGAGTTTTCCGCCTTTCTCATAGTGCCACTATGCCCCGTAGCTGTGTGGGAAAAGAATAGCTCTTTGATTTTCTGTACTCACTTCTTGCTTCAATTATTGTAATGCTAGGTGTTTAAGCTTCGGCTTCCCGTTCCTCAGACACCTAACACGTAGTGGGGTTCTCTTTCGAGACCGGGGCTTAGGACAAATAAGAGAGAGGCAGGACACAAAAACTCCAGGCAATAACCTTACACGTGTATTACTCAGTCAGACAAGGAACAACAGCAGATGTTACAAACACAATATTTGGTTGATCACAAACAATTATATCTAGATAATTAGTATCTCACAGGATTATATGGGTGAATATACTAAAATAACACTCAAGGCAGAGTATTCAGAATTAGTACAGTCTAAGCTCTCTGAGCGCGTGGAGGAGTCAGAGATGAGGCTCACTAGGTGAGTATGTAAGGCACTGGGGTCTAATTATGATTATGGTTGGATGAGGCGGAGTTTACTAGTAGCGCGTTCACTTTGCTATTTTCTAGGGGCAAGGGATTTTTGGTTAATTATTATTACAAACTCCACGGCTTGGGTATTTCTCTTACTGTGATATGATGGATATTGTGGGTCAGTCTTATTCACTAGCACTTTTGTTCTATGGGGACTATTCACTGTTCCGCCTTGTTCCTGTTAGACCATCATCATTCCAATTTCACTTAAAACACTTGGTCTGGTACTATGAATGCACTTTATCGCCTCACCACTGTTATACTACAATAGGGTCACAGTCACTGTCTCATGGGCCACTGGGCGGCGGGTGCGGCGGAGAGACAATCCGGCTTTACTTCTGCCGGAGCAGTGGCACTGCCAGGGGAGGCCACGCCAAGAGGGCATGAGATCACTCACACGGGCATCTTCTCTAGTCCAGGGCTGCAGGTGGGGAAGGGGCCCGTACTTTCCGGGCTGGGGACAGGAGTGTGGCCCTCAGGACTGGGGCTGAACAATTGCCTGAACCTCTCGTTCGGGTTCCTGACAGAGGTGGAGGTCTTCCACTGTTGAGGCATAGGGAGTTCTCGCCCGGGCGTTCTGGGAAGGGCCTGGGATTCCCGATGGCTGTGGCCCCCAGAGCTAGGCAGCGCCGACAGGGAGGGGCTGCGGCACCGGTCTGCATGAGGGTCCGTCAGGTGGGTGTTCTCCAAGGCCAGTCGTAGGGAGCAGAGGCCGGGGGAAGCTATAGGGCCTCTCCAGTACTCCTCTACGCCCTCTGCATCGGGGGTTGGGGAACTAGTCTCACGCTGGGGCGACAAGGCGGTTCTCTGCCGCTTCTGGCCGTGGGGCCCGGCTACTGGCTGTGGCTTCCCAGGGGCATGACCACAAGGCGCCAAGGCCCGGGTACTGGCCGTGGCCTGAGAGGGTGAGTAACTGCCTGCAAACCCAGGGACACCTTCAGAGTGGCTACCGGCCGTCTGAGAAAGGCGGGAGCGGCTACAGGCCAACTCCTTCAGGAGGGGTGGAGAGTGGCTACAGGCCGACTTGGGGGCAACACCTTTGGAGCGGCTACCGGCCGTCTGATGAAGGCGGGAGCGGCTACAGGCGATTCCTGCAGGAGGTGGAGAGCAGCTACAGGCCAACTCCTTCAGTAGGAATGAGGAGCGGCTACAGGCCGACTCAGGGGCAACTCCTTCGGAGCGGCTACGGGCCATCTGATGAAGGCGTGAGCAACTACAGGCTGACTCCTTCAGGAGGGGGTTTGGAGTGGCCACTGGCCGTCTCCGGAAGGACACCTGACAAAGGCGGGAGTGGCTACCAGCCGTCTCCTGGTTACCCTCAGGTCGGCTACTGGCCGATTCCTTAGCAAGGGGCGAGCGGCTACTGGCCGTCTCAAGAAGGAAAACTCCTTCAGAGAGGCTACTGGCCGTCTCCTGTAGAAGGCTTGAGTGGCTACAGGCCGACTCCTTAGGGGCGCTGGCAGGAGCTGGACAGACAGCTCCACCCCGAGGTTGGTTGGTGGAAGCTTGCCCGGAAGGTAGTGCAGGATTCCTGCTATGGTGCCGGCAGGCGGGCTCCGAGTCATAGAGGCGTATGGTCCTGGCTGACTTGGGCCGTTGTCACACCGAGTCTCAGTGCGCTGCTGCTGCTCCTCTGTGGGGTCCTTGTGGGGGTGTCTGGGAGTTCACGGGGACACTATGCTGAATTTCTGGTGGAGGTGGTTGGACGTTTCAAGGGACACTATGCTGTATTTCAGTTGTAATATTTTCCCTCTACTACAGCACTTATATTTGCACTTGACATCATGATTACGGGTAATTGTACTTTAAGAAGTAAATGCTCTGGCTGTTTCATGCAGTATGGTTGAGTATTAGGTAAGTACTTGTACTAAAATTTTGACTAATTTGTACTAATCAGGAGCATAATGAAAATATTACTAATGTTATACACAACTTACGTTTTTTGTACTTCACGTCACAAATACGTTTATTCTTACATATTCACCATTATTTTCTGAGTAACCAGGGAAATATTTAGTTATAGCCAACCAGGTCAGTTTCTTTCTTGTCCGCACACTCCTGGTATTCTTTCATGTAGCAGGTAGGGTTACTCAAGGCTTTTCCAATCATCGTTTCTAGAATGACAATAAACAGTAACACCTAATGCATTGCACTTTTGAAACTTACAATAAAATACTTGTATTATAACACTACATATAATAAATTATCGTACATTTCACCTATGTATTTACAGTTTCCCATACACTTGCTCAGTCACTAAGACCTTTCCCCAACGATAAGGGCAAAACTTTCACGGGGGCTGATGATGCAATCGGCCCCGTGCATGGGAAGCAGAACTGGATGAGGAGGATGAGGAAGATGTCACTCTACACTCTACCAGTGCCGTGTACAGACTAAGCCTTGGGTATCTACCTACCCTATGGCTGTCATAGAAAATGGTGGTGGGTTCAAAGAGTGGCGGGAAGACACTTGTGGCTGTACACATTAACCGGTGTTGCTCTGCACCCAAAATCATAACAGCTATACACGTCAACTGGTTAATAGGGGTTAAGCCAAGGTGCTGGATAAGGACGCCCTCATGGGGTGACATCAATATAATCAGGCAGCTATGGTGCCCATTTGTACAAGCTTCCCTCAACTTCCTCTCAAACCCGTGAAAGAAGGGTGGTGGACTGCAGAAAAAATGCAGCCTCAGTGTGAAATTCAGCGGGCACACATCCACATAAGCCTGGTGTCACATGAAAAATACAACCCAGTGTACCCTTAATATACTTTCTGCCTCATACTTTTGCCTCATACACTGCCGTGGCAATCAATCTCCCTTTTCCAGTTCTTGTTCATTGTCCCCTCCAAACTTCACTCACACTCCCTCATCTCTTCCTGAAATCCTTCGATTTCCTCCGTTCTTCTATTACTACCTAATCCATTTGCACTGTCTAGTACCCACTGCTTCTTCTTTACTTTTATCCTTCCCCATATTAAACTTGCATTCAGCTCTTTGCATTCACCCACACTTTTCCACAAGATCTCTCTCATAAGGGTACCAGTCTCTTACTTTGCTCTTGCTACATCGTTTTTTTTCAATAAACTCAGAACCTGACACACACACACACACACACATACACACACACACACACACACACACACACACACACACACAGAATGGTGGGTTGCACAGCCTCATTCAATTTCAGAAGTGAAAGAAAGAAGCTGATTAACCCGTCACATCCCGAGCTATTTCACACCTCCAAAACCCCCCAATCTCGAGCTATTTTGGAAAAAAAAAAATTTTGGCTAAAACCTCCGCATCTGTTGAGAAACAAAGGAAAATCACCAAGAAAGGGCTTACCGTGGTCCATAAGTGGTCAGAACAGGTGAGGTCCCCTTCGCCAGGTATCGTATTCTGTCCCTGATGTGTGAGGCGCTCACGTTTTCTATGGTAAGTAATTTTGGGAGAAACAACAAAGAACACCTCTACATTTATTGAATTTGAACTAATAAACAATAACAATATAATGGTTTTCAATGACATATATGGAAAATAAGCATTGTACCTTCGCGCGAGCATAGTGAGTTTGGTCAGAGTGGTAACACGCTATGTGCTAAGTTTCTTGTTTCAGTCAACATATCATTTTTTCTCATTGTATAATACTGTTTCAGTGTCATTTTACCATTTTGTACTGTATGTAAATGTTTTCAGCTGTTTTCATTCATTACGGTGACATGTAGCATAACTACAGCACACATCTGCTTACTCAGTGCACTCGCTATTACTCGTATCTCAACATACCATATTGTTTGATCACTTTCATAGTATTGTTTTCTTTACATTGAACCTTTCCTCCACCACTGTAAATGTTTTCAATAATTTACATTCATTACAAGGGCATTTAGCGAAATGCTAGCGCATATTCACGTAGCAAGCACACTCTCTACCACTCGTGTTTCAACTTCTACTTTATTTTTTCACTCCCAATATACTTCCCCACTTCCATTACACCCGTTTCCACCTTATACTAAACTATATATATTTACGGGCCTTATTTATTCCACTGAGCGTCAAAATATCACACCAAAATACCCTCGCAATGAATGTTTCGACTAAGATAATATTCATACACTTACATACTAATTTTCCAATTATATTACATCCGTTTCCACTTGTATACTCCTATTTACATACATACAGGCCTTATTTATTCCACTGAGCGTCAGAAAATTGCATCTATATACACTTGCTAGGAATATTTTGACAGAATAAATTTCTGCACTTACAAAACTTTCAACTTATATTACACCGATTTTGCAATTTTCATAATAATATTTATATATTTACGGGCCTTATTTATTCCACTGAGCATCAGAATAGCGCATCTACATACACTTACTGGGAAGGTTTCCACTTGGAAAATATTTATGCCCTTACAGATTTTTCCACTTATAATACACCCGTTTCCACTTCCACACTATTATTTACAGATCTACGGGCCTTATAATTACACTGAGCGTCTGTTTGTCGCATTTCTTTCTGAGTATCAGCGTCATATCGCATTCACACCATATCAGAAGTGCATCAAGGTGTGATACTCACTGAAACAAGGGTGAATGCAGAGACCCACGTCACACTCAACGCACTGGTAGCGGGTGTCTTTTCTCTGAGTGGTGGGTCTCACACGGGAATTGCTACACACATGACACCTGCGTTGAGGCCTAGGTCTATTTGGCTGGGGAGGTATAGGAGTGGGGAAATGGCTGGCGGATATTCTCAGGGGAGTTAGGGCGGTAGGGACAGTGTGTGTGCAGTGTTGGGGCCTTTCAACCGTATACTGGGCAAAAATCTCACGTGTAAGCTCCCTCACAGACCCTTCAAAGGTTTCCTGAACTCCTGCATGCATATGGTGGCAATTCAGGGCAGTTATATCTAGCAGGTGAAAGAAGAGCTCCTTGTACCACTTCATCGTGGTCCTGGCACACTCGACACTGGATATCATTGAGGCTGACTGGTCCACCAAGCGCATGTTGATGTTGTAATCGAGGACACACTCAGGTTTCCATATGTGGCGCCTGTTCTCGCTCCGATAATTCACGGACTCTGTACGGTGCATCAAGAGGCAGTGAACCGTGAACAAGAGGCTGACTTCTCTATTGTGATTCCACACTGTTGCTAGTATATTGTTCGCCTGGAAGAAGACAGCCTCATTTCTTATAAGTTTATGTCCCACCTTGCCCATGTGACACCGGTTCACCTTGACGGTACCACAGATTCCCGTGTCATGCCTGTGTAGATAACGAGCGAGAAGAGGGCTAGTGTACCAGTTGTCCAGGTAAAGGACGTGACCACGATGAAGGTAGTCTTCTATCATTGTCTTTACCACTGCTCCAGACAATCCGATACTCCGATCTTCTATTATGTCTGTCTGGGCACCGGTGTACAAGACTATGTCTTGCACATAAGCAGTCCTACAGTCACACATAACAAAGATCTTGAACCCAAAATGGTGCCTTTTGCCGGGTACGTACTGCCGAAATGAAATATTGCCTCTCCACAACACGAGACTTTCGTCTGTGACAAGGTCTCTATAGGGATAAAATGAGGAACGGAATGTTTGCCTTAGGTGATCAAAAACCAACCTAAGTCGCCTCATCTTATCTGTGACATTTGCATTTGCAGGATCATTAGCATCGTAAAAGTGGAGGCGACTAAGAATTTGCTGATAACGATTATGGCTCATGATTTGGCCAAATATTGGTGTCAGCACGATAGGGTCCCTTGTCCAGTATGCCGGAATTCTGTTTTTTTCGTACAATACGCATCAAAAGTACCAGGGCAAAAAATAAAAACATTTCTGCAAGGGAGACAGGGTAATCATATTTGATGGAATGCCTGCTCCTTGTGCCTAATCTTTCACTCTCATGGCGCTGGCTGCTAGCGAAACGGTTTGTTTGGTCTATTATTTGTTCCACAAAACCCTCACTGAAGAAAAGGTGGAAAAAAATCCAGCCTGGTGGAACTAGGGTGAATTCCTGGAGCAGTGCAGCCAGTGGGCCCCTGCTCAGTGAAGGGATGAATGATGGAAGAAAAATCACTCCCATCCTCCCAATTCCATGACACAAATGCCTCGTCCCCATCGTCCCCATCGTCGCCTTCGTCTGGGTGAGGAGATGCTGGTGGGGGAGGTTGGGGAGAAGGAGTGCGGAGGGCTTCCCCACTCGCACTCCTCTTCCCTCGGCCTTTACCCTTTCCCTTTCCCTTACCCTTACGGCCTTGTGGAACATTAGGGGGCTGTGGGGATGAAGTCTGGCAATACTGGGGAGCATAAGACGTGCTGGGGAGTGGTTCCTCCCCACCTTCCCCCTCCATCACAACACCACGTGATTCATCACGCACCCTCACTCGCCCACGTGTCTGGGAATATTGGGGAGTATAAGACGTGCTTGGGAGTGGTTCCTCCCCACCTTCCCCCTCCATCACAACCCCACGTGATTCATCACGCACCCTCACTGCCCCACGTGATACACCCCACTGCCTCACACCACCACGGGAGAGCGATGACTCACTCCCGCCACTCTTACTTTCTATACTCGCCCCTGCACTTTCCATTTCACTCCCCACTCCTTCCACATCACTTCCGCCCTCCCCAAACAAAAGACTAGGCCTATACCTGCTTGTACGACGTGGTGTGCGCTCAGGGCCGCGATGGGTGATAATCTCTCGGCCGTACCACGTGGCAGCACGTCCCATGGCTCAGTCCTTGTCCTCGTCCTCGTCCTTGAAATTGGGCTCCACATCACGTGGGGGCTGCCGAGAGGATGTTGCACGTTCTTTTTGTGCAGCCTGGCCCTCTCTAGCAGCACGATAAGTCACGTAGTGCTGCTTCCTGGGGGACGGGACCTCCTCATCACTGCTGCTGGTTTCCACCTCCTCTGGTTGGACATAATCTTTGTCCACAACCTCGTTGTCCAGTGGGGAATCACTGTCGCCTGTGAAGGCATCCAGGGCTGATTGAATTTCCTCCTCCGAGAGACCTCTATGCGCCATGTCTGACCAGGGCCACAGGTGAGTGACCGAGCCGAGGGTGAGTGCGGGTCATGCGGGGTCGCCGAGTGTCCCCACCTGGTGGCAGGTATGGGAAGGTTGAGCCACCCTATGTACCAAAAATCAAGCACTAATTTTGAAAATTGTGCAAGTCATGCACCTTGCAATTGTGCGATGTACCAGTACGTTGACGGGACTAGCAATTACATATGTTGCAACATAGTCATACGTCGATGGAACGCCTCGGGTTAAAAATGAAAATATATGCCCAATAGAGGTAAGTGAAAAAAAAAAAAAAATGCAGTCATTCAGTTAGAAATAACGAACAGATCTCAGGCTCTAAGTTATGCTGAGAGTGACATTCATGAGCTGAATGATACACTGACAAAAGTGCTAAGTCGATCAGCAGAGGTAGTGGGGAAAGCTAATAGAACTATACAGTAGACAACAAGTATTCAAAAAATGACCCTCGGTCTCATGAAAAGAAGAAAGGAGATGAAAGTAAAAACAAAGAAAGATGAATTACAATGAGGAGACGTAATAAGCTTATCAAGAGGAGACGGAGAGAAAAAAAGAAAGAGAAACATAGATCAGATTTTTAAAAAAATGAAAAAGGAAAAAAATCTGAAGCAGGTCCGAAGAAAAATGGCACAAGGAAAGCAACAAAGTATATCACTGAATTAAAAAAAAAAAAAAAGTTATTAACTACAGAGATTGGATGGTGAAGAGTGTTGAAGAAGTTTACAAAGAGCTGTATGCATCAAAAACAACAGTACAAATAGCTAACTTTTCAGCTGACACAAGTGGAATACCACAGGTAACACCAGACTAAGTAAACATTTCTCTTAAAAGTATTAAAAGAGAGAAGACCCTTGGAGAAGATAGACTACAATCGATTTCAGGGAGTCTGACAGTGATTTTGCCAGCTGAAGACAGGCAAAATTGCCTTGACCACAAATTCCCCAAAGTTGCCAGTGTTCACTTGGTAACTCAATTTGAGTCAGTCACTTCTTCCTGGCTCACACTGTCGAATACGTTCTAAAATCACTTCCATGATAATTATTAGTGAACAGTACATTAATTCTGCAGTATTGTAATTAGTTATTATACTCATTTCTAGACATTATTTACTAGGAAAAATATTGCAGAACACTTACTAAAATACGTAAACTGACTAGCGGAGTGATAGCATTCATCACATAATATAACAAGTCTCGCTGCATGTTTATTTTGAAACTCCTATCATGTAGTTTTCAAACAGATTATTGCTGTATCTGGCAAATGCTGACGTGAATGTACTGAATGTTACTTATGAAAAAAGTACTATTTTCAAAACCGAAAACACGGGAGGACAAAATCACCTGCCGAAATCGTGGGCGCTGAATAAGACGAACTAGTGGTGCTTGAGGTCGGAGCAGACGATCTTACATTGATATGTACTTGTATTTTGCATTCATCGGGCATTATACTACTTTTGTATATAAATACAAATTGAAATAGTATATTATTACTTACATAGTATACAAATAGTATATAAATACATATTGAAAGAGTAAGGAAAGTATATGAGTAGGAGTGATTAATTGGTATTTAAGCTAAGAAAAATATTCGTCCAGGAAATGAGAGGGTATGCTTGTTTCCACGTGCTACATAACAGATGACACTCTGAAAGTCCCTCAATTCTGGGACGAACTGCTGAGCTCTATTGTATGGAGAGGCTTTCTGATGGGTAGTACCGCGTAGTTTGTATAATTGCCGCCAAGGGCCCAGGGCGTTGCCGATGTTATTTATGCCCTACACCCGACGCCCACGCCTTTTGAAATCATCCAATGAATTTGGACAATATAGTGCCATGGCCCACTGCTTAGCTTAGGTAAGCAACAGCAAAACAGAAACAGCAAGCTAAGAACAGTGTTACAGTTACAGTTACATTACCATGGTGGAGGCGACGAGGGCGGGTGTTTCAATGTTGTGGCCAAAATTCCATGCTCGCTGCGGAGATAGCCTCTCCATATTATACAGCTCAATGAGACGAACGATTCATTGCATACGGTCTTCGCCTGAGGTCTACTAACACCTTGCAGTCAAATTACTTTATCTTAGTTTCATATGTACTGGAGATAAATGGTTTAGAATTTTTCATTTCATTCAAATAATGAGAGCGCAAAAATCATTGGACTGGGCTAAGAACGAGGTTGATCCCGGAAATGGTATGCTTTTTTTTTTTTAAATTAAATAAAGGAACAGAGGAAGGAAAAACAAATGAGTGAAAACAAAAAAATAGTCCATACACCAGATTACTGGTGTCCCCCATTCATAAAATATCTAACAGTTGGACTTGAAATGCTGTGAGTTGAAGTTTGGAGGGAAACAACTCTGAGGAAGCGAGCTCCAGAGAGGAATGAAAGAATTCTGATGGGCAGAAGTTCTACAATATGGCTGAGTGACATTCCAGTCATGAGCTCTGCCAGATGCCCGTGTAGCACGAGGGAAGGCATGGAAAGGTGGCACAATGGGTGCAACTATATTCTGAGCATTTGCCATAAAATACCTGTAAAATAATGCAAGGTAGGCAACATCCCTTCTTATGTGTAGGAGGTAGTTTATTTATAATAGCAGAGTTATTAATAATTCCAGAAGCTTTGTTCTGAATTTTATCTAGTTGTTTTAATGCAACCTCCCCACATCCACACCACAAGGTTGAGCAATAATCAAGCTGAGAGCGCACATAACTCTTATAAATTATAGCTAATTGCTCGTCAGAAGAAGTTACGGACTCTGTACAATAATCCAAGTTTCTTTCAGGCGGTTTCAGCAAGTGATCTGACAAGACAGGTCCAGCTGAGGACATTGGTGAGACACCGAGAAATTCAACACTTTTGGAGATGGGAATATTAGTAGCATTGAAGGTCTTATACGAATCCAGCAACATCAGTCTTAGTAAATTGTATATATTTGGTTTTCCTGGCATTAATTGAGACAAGGTTGTTTTATCCTTTTGTCCCCAGGAATTCACTGATCGTAGATAAGTCTTGATTTATGGAGATGGCTGTACTGGGTTGAGAATTAGAGATATTAGATTTTGTAAATGGGTGTCTGAGTGTGAATGAACTATGAAGTGTTGAGTCATTTGCATATGAATGGATGGGATTGTGGATGACAGATAGATCATTAATATGACCCAGAAACAAGGTTGGCGCCAGAACTGATCCCTATGGCACGCCGGCATTGAGTGGAAATTGAAATATACATCTACTTTTATTTTTCTGTCACTGAGATATGAGGAAAGTAGAGGAACAAAAGACGTTTGTCCATAGCAAGGGAGTTTGGACAGCAGGGAATGGTGCCATACTCTGTCGAAAGCTTTAGAAATATCAAGGGCTACTGCATGAGTTTCTCCATGTAGGTCGATTGATTGATGAATGGTATGAGTTAGGAGATTATGTCAAAAGTGGATCTTTCGTGGCGAAAACCATATTGTCTATCACTAATTAAGTTATTGGAGTCAAGATGTTTAGTATGTGCTTATTAATTAAAATTTCACATACTTTACAAGAGAAGATGTGACAGCTATTGGTCTGTAATCAGAGGGGTCAGAGGAACTTCCTTTCTTTGGAATTGGGTAGATATTGGCTTCTTTCCACGAATTAGGGAATAAAGAAGTACGTATGTATAGTACTTTGGTGATTTACTTATCATATGGTGCGTCTTTTCCTCACTGTAGTGAGTAAATATGGTAATAATATTATACTTATGACTATAGTGATACTTGGAGCACATAAAAGAAAGTATAGTCGACTGACTTGTAATGTATTCGATTATCAGGCGAGAACTGGCAACTTTTGGGAGAGTATGGCCAAGGCAATTGGTAACACTGCGTGATTTTCTCGGGCGCTGATTGGTCAATCCACGTTCGTGTTTGAACTTGGGCCAAATTGACTTAGTATTCCTTCCAAAACCCTCATTTATTTGTAAGATATCGGATTATACAGACAGAAATTAATGAAATTATATCTTTAATACACTGAGATTGTTTAGACATGTGGAGAGAGTGGAGAATGAAAGACTGACTAAGAGGGTGTATGTAGGTGAAGTGGAGGAAGGAGAGGGAGATGGAGATAGAGGATGAGGTAGAGGGTTGGAGCTGAGAGGGGCATGAGGGAGGGGGGAGTGCGATAGCGGTAAGGCAGTCATGGTGGGTGACAGAGCGACTTGGAGGCGTTTTCTCTGCGGCCATCGTTTGTGGGATTAGAGCGTCAGGCTATAGAAAGATACATAGATAGATAGATAGATATCTTTAATGATAAATGAGCCTTTTCAGTTATTAGAAATAAACACGAACGACACTGATAACGAAAGTAAAGTCGAAACTCAACGCATACGGACAACAGTCCGCGACTGCAGCAGGCCTAAAGATGTGATTTATTTGTTTATATTATGATTTCAATATATTTAATTTAGTTCACACTGCACGCGATTTTATTAAAGCAGCATAATTCAAGTATTATTTTCTCATGTGGTTTGCTTCTATCGTACTTTCCATTTTGCCACAATTAACAAATATTCGGTTCATTCTAAAACGATGTAATCCTTCACTTTCCCTGCTCCTTTCTGCCTGTCTGTCTGTCTTTCTGTCTCCTGATACTTATGAAAAGGTTCAGGAAAATCAAACACCAAACATTTTGTTGTATGAAACGATTTTACTGCATCTAACTATGAATATAAACATAAATGCAGATTTATAAAGCTACTGTTACCTATGAAAGGTAATGAAAATCTGTATGTATATTGAGAATTGCATGTATTGACCCAAATGTGTGTGTGTGTGTGTGTGTGTGTGTGTGTGTGTGTGTGTGTGTGTGTGTGTGTGTGTGTGCTGTTATATAGCCTATGATTTCATCATCCTTTGTATAATTCTAATGTACAATATGCTGCATGTTTGATCACGATTCGCCACGTGGCTTCCATAGTGACCAGGTTTGCGTGTTCTACCTCACTCCCCTCTTTTTCCCCCTTATACTAGTTCAGAGCAGGACTGTCAACTCTTCCTCCCCTGTACCTTCACTTCCGCATCCTTCTTGCAAGCTGAATCAAGCTCTGCCGGCCCCTATATAATGAGCTCAGTCTCTGCATTAGTTGCCACTTAGATCTACTCCTCATTTTGTTCACATCTCTGTCCTCCCCTGTATATTGTATTATTATTTTTTGTGAGTGCTCAGGAAGTCTCCAACCATCTAGCTCCTGTATAATATGAGTATAAGTGTTGTTACCATTTTTCTTGTACTGTGTGGCCTAAGGCGTTAATTCGTAGGCCTGGTAAGGTTTTTGTGATTCATGTAAAGTTTTTGATGTCAGTCAGTACCAGTAATATTTTGTATCTGTAATAATATTATATCTTACTTTAACTAACCATTATTCGGTTCTCTCATTTATCAGGGCTGACTTAGATAAATTTGTTCTTGCTTAATTCGTGTTAATAGAGGCTATTGCAGTTAACCATATATGTAACCTGTTTTGCCATTACATTATCCTTATGAGTCCTGAATGTTTAGTTGTAAGTTTGAGCATTAAAATTTAACTTGTAATTTTACCTGTCTTTTGTTTTGAACCTGGAACTTTGCAGGACAGTAGTGATTTTAGTATTCTCACTTGAAGTGTTCATTATCTCTCCCTGCTCCGTAACATAAAATTGACGACCTCTTATCAGGATATTCAGGATATTATCATAAGGATATTGCTTAATATTTTGTGGCTGTGATTTATTCATGATGTCTACTATTACTACTCTTGATGAGGCCAAAGATTTTTTGTCAAATGTGCAAACAATGTGTGATGCTCAACAATTGGGAACTCCTGTTCACTCTCATCATTCTAAAGATCAAATTGTTGGCATGATTAATAAAAGCTTGTTTAATGTAACTCCTCCAGATGAGCAAACGCAGATTGAAATAGCTAAGTTACAGCTAGCCCTGCAGGAGGCTCGTGCTAAGGAGGCTGAGTTTCAGGCTCGTGCTAAGGAGGCTGAGTTTCAGGCTCGTGCTAAGGAGGCTGAGTTTCAGGCTCGTGCTAAGGAGGCTGAGTTTCAGGCTCGTGCTAAGGTGGCTGAGTTTCAGGCACGTGCTAAGGAGGCTGAGTCTCAGGCTCGTATTCAGGAGGCACAGGCACAGGCTCAGGCACAAATTGAACTTGCTAGGATTCAGGCAGACCATGAGTATCGCATGAAACAAGGTGGAAATGGATCATCTAGCTCTGATGATTTTGATGTAGCTAAAATGTTAAACTTGTCCCTCCTTTTAATGAATCTGATTTAACAAAGTATTTTCAGTTGTTTGAGAGGGTAGCTACAGGTTTTAATTGGCCCAAAAAGTATTGCCCAGTACTCCTTCAGACTGTTCTCACCGGTAAAGCTCAAGTAACTTCTGCATCTTTGCCTCAGGATCAATCTGATAATTATGATATTGTTAAGAGTTTGATTCTTAAGACCTATGAGCTTGTTCCTGAAGCCTATAGAGTAAACTTTAGGACAACTTATAAGCAAGATAAGCAATCCCATGTTGAGTATGCAAAAATCAAAGAAGATCTGTTAGAGCAGTGGTTAAATTCTAAGAATGTAAATTCTGATTTTCATAAATTTAAGCAGATGATTTTGCTGGAGGACTTCAAAAGGTGTATTAATAAAAATGTAAGCCTATATCTTGATGAGAAAAGAATAGATAATTTGTCTGATGCTGCAGTTTTAGCTGATGAATATGTTCTCACTCACAAGAGATATTCTAAAGAAAAAAGGAAAGCTGAGAGTATGTTCCCTCTACTCAGAGTACAGGTAACAGGAAAGAGAATAAAGATGATGTTTCTCAGGAAGTAAATACCAGCTCCACCTCTAGATTTCAGAAAAGTAAATGTACTTATTGTAGTAAGCTTTGTCATACTACGGAGAAATGTTTCAGGAGACAGCGTGATGTGAACAAAAAGGAGTCTTTAAATATTCAGTCAATTGGTCTAGTGTCCACCCTTGAGAGTTCCCAGAATTCTTTAACCGAGTTAACTGAACCTGCTTGAGGGGTAAAGTAAATTTTCATGATGAAGCTCCTCTTTTGAGCAGTAACGTGGGTGACACTCTCAAGAGTTCATGTGCTAATTTCCTGTCTGATGGTTTTGTCAGTCCTCTGGACAGTAATGACAGGAAATCAGTTAAAATATATCGTGATACAGGTGCTTGCCAATCCCTTATGCTTACCAGTGTTCTAGGCTCTAATGTTAATTCCTCTGATGAAACTGTAATCTTACAGTAGGGAATAATTACTTCTTTGTCCCTCTGTCCCTCTGTGCAGAGTGAATTTAGAGTCTGGTTTTGTTAATGGTTCCGTTATGGTTGGGTTGGTTGAGACACTCCCAATGTCAGGTGTAACTTTCTTACTTGGAAATCATATTGGCGGAAGTCAAGTGTGTCCAGGTCCTCAGTTGTCTAGTATACCAGTGACTGCGGCCCAGGATTGTGATGTCCCTGATGTGTTCTCTGCATGTGCTGTCACTAGGGCTTAGTCTAAAGTTAATGGTGACTTAGAGGATAATGATGATGATGATGATATCCTAGCCGACACTTTTCTTGCTAATTTGGACCACTTACCAGATGAGGCAGTACCCCGTAGTGTTGATAATTTGTCTCGTCAAGAGTTGGTTGAGTTGCAGGTTGCTGACCCTGAGTTGAAAGGTCTAGCTAACTCTGCTTGCAGTGAGGAAGAGTCAGCTGGTGCTTCTACTTGTTATTATATAAAGTCAGGAGTACTTATGAGAAAGTGGAGACCCCCAACAGCATCAGCCGACTGTGAATGGGAGGTTGTATATCAAGTTGTCATCCCTCGTGTTTGTAGGCAGTTTATCATTAGAGTGGCTCATGATTCCAGTTTGGCAGGACACCTTGGAGTGAGGAAGACTTTGGCACGCATTTTGAAACACTTCTACTGGCCAGGTATCTTCAGAGATGTTTCCTGGTATTGTAAGTCTTGTCACACGCGTCAAGTTGTGGGGAAGTGTAATCAGACCGAAAAGGTTGCACCTCTAGTTCCCATTCCTCCTTTTGAGGCGCCTTTCACCCGTGTGTTGGTGGATATTGTGGGTCCTCTTCCTAAGACTTCTTCAGGATTTTCTTATGTGTTGACCCTGACTGATATGGCTACTCGTTATTCTGAAGCCATTCCACTTAGAAATATCTCAGCAAAGAACGTGGTTAAGGAAATGCTAGGGTTCTTCACAAAGTTTGGTCTGCCCAAGGAGGTACAGTCAGACCGGGGAAGTAATTTCATGTCAAATGTTTTCAAGCAGTCTCTGAAAGAGTTGGACATCACCCAGATCATGTCTTCAGCTAACCATCCCCAGACCCAAGGAGCATTGGAGAGATATCATCAAACACTCAAATCGATGCTCAGGAAATACTGTTTGGAACATCAGAAAGACGGGGATAAAGGTCTTCCATTCGTTGTATTTGCCGCAAGAGAATCTCCAAATGAATCACTGGGCTTCTCACCCTTTGAACTACTGTTTGGCCATGAAGTAAGAGGACTCCTTAAGCTATTCAAGGAATGCTGGCTGTCGGAGGAAGATGACGTCAACCTGCTGGAGTGTGTGATGAAGTTCAAAGAACGGCTGTCCACTGCTTTACAGCTGGCGAGAGAGAATTTAGGATCTGCTCAGGAGAAGATGAAGATTTGGTATTGAAAAGAGGTCCAGGTTACGCCACTTTCAGCCAGGAGATCAGGTTTTGATTCTGCTACCGGTGCATGGGCAACCTCTTCAGGCCAAGTTTAGTGGTCCTTATTTCGTGGAGAAGAAACTCAGTGATGTCAACTATGTCATCGCCACACCAGATCGTAGAAAGAACAAGCAACTTTGTCACATCAAGATGCTAAATATATCACAGGGGGGACGAAAATGACCCAGTCTGCACTGTAGCTGTTCCACCCGAGTCTGCAAGTGAAGTTCTTCCATGCAGTATGAGCCTGAGTGATAGTTTGGAGAAGAATCCTGATATCATGAATGATCTCCAGACTAAGCTTTCTCATCTAGCTCTCGAGGAAAGGCAGGAGTTTTCGGTTTTACTACAGGAGTACCCGCAAGTGTCCCGTGCCACTTCAGGAAGAACCACTGTGTTGATACATGATGTCGATGTTGGAGACGCAAAGCCAGTTGAACTCCCTCCTTACCGTATTAACCCAGTGAAAGTTCCTCTCATCCAGAAGGAGCTTCGCTACCTGTTGTACCACAAGATAATTGAGCCCTGTCAGAGCTAGTGGAGTTCTCCTGTCACTCTAGTCCCTAAGCCAGGGGGGTCACAGCGGCTTTGCATCGACTACAGACGTGTTAATCAGATAACCGAAACAGACACTTACCTTCTCCCTCGCGTGGAAGATTGCATAGACAAGATCGGAAAGGCTAGGTACATAAGTAAGTTTCATTTGTTAAAGGGATACTTGCAAGTACCTATGACTGAACGTGCTAGGGAGATCTCATGTTTTCTAACACTAGGAAAGACTTTTGCATGTTCTGTAATGCCATATGGTATGAAGAATGCACCAGCCACATCTCAAAAGCTCATGTATGTTGTAACATACGGTTTGGCAGGTGTGTTGTTTATATTGATGATGTATTAATCTTCAGTGACAACTGGAAAGATCACCTATGCCATGTCAGTAAATTTCTTGAGCATTTGGTTCAGGCTAATCTTGTAGCTAATTTATCAAAGTGTGAGTTTGGTCAAGCTAAAGTTCAGTATCCTGGGTACGTAATTGGTGATGGACACGTTGCACCACCAGGAGCTAAGGTTCAGGTTATAAATGATCTTCCCAGACCTAAAAGTAGGAAAGAGCTACAAAGATTTTTGGGAATGGTAGGTTATTAGAGGAGATTAGTTCTTAACTTTTCAATTCTTGTATCACCAAATTTGTCTGGACCGATAACTGTGAATCCTCTTTCAGTAAACTTAAAGTTATCCTATTAAGTCAGCTAGTGCTCGTTATTCCAAATTTTGGTAGGCCTTTTAAGATGGTTGTTGATGCAAGTGATACAGGAGCTGGGGCTGTTTTGCTGCAAGAGGATGATCAGGGTATTGAACACCCTGTATCTTATTACAGTAAGAAGTTCACTCCACCTCAAAAGAACTACTCAACTATTGAGAAAGAGCTTTTGGCCTTGATTTTGGGTTTACAGCATTTTTCATTTTATTTGTGTTCTGGTTTTGACCCCATAGTCATTTATACCGATCATAACCCACTGAAATTCCTTAGTAAGTTTAATCATAAAAATCAGAGATTGACAAGATGGAGTCTACTTTTTCAGGAGTATTCATTAGACATACAACATGTCAAGAGGAAAGAAAATGTTATTGCGGATTGCTTATCTAGACTTTAGACAGATTGTTTTAGAGTAACAAGAAATTTCTTTTTTTGTATATTTCTTTTTCTTTGTGGGGAGGTGTTACATAACCTATGATTTCAACATCATTTGTATAATTCTAATGTACAATATGATGCATGTTTGATCACGATTCGCCACGTGGCTTCTATAGTGACCAGGCTTGCGTGTTATACCTCACTTCCCCCTTCTCCCCTTTATAGTACAGTAAGTCGTTCTTTCTGTTCTTCAGAGCAGAACTGTCAACTCTACCTCCCCTGTGCCTTCATTTCCGCGTCTTTCTTGCAAGTTGAATCAAGCTCTGCCGGCCCCAATATAATAAGCTCAGTCTTTGCATTAATTACCACTTAGATCTACTTCTCATTTTGTTCACATCTCTGTCCTCCCCTGTATAGTGTATTATTATTTTTGTGAGTGCTCAGGAAGTCTACGACCATCTAGCTCCTGTATAATATGAGTATAAGTGTTGTTACCATTTTTCTTGTACTGTGTGGCCCAAGGCGTTAATTCGTAGGCCTGGTAATGTTTATGTGATTCATATAAAGTTTTTAACGTCAGTCAGTAATAATATTATATCTTACTTTAACTGAGCATTATTCGGTTCTCTCATTTATCAGGGCTGACTTAGATAAATTTGTTCTTGCTAAAATCGTGTTATTAGAGGCTATTGCAGTTAACCATATATGTTACCTGTTTTGCCATTACATTATCCTTATGAGTCCTGAATGTTTAGTTGTTAGTTTGAGCATTAAACTTTAACTTGTAATTTTACCTATGTCTTTTGTTTTGAACCTGGAACTTTGCGGGACAGTAGTGATTTTAGCATTCTCACTTGAAGTGTTCATTATCTTTCTCTGTTCCGTAACATAAAATTGGCGACCTCTTATCAGGATATTCAGGATATTATCATAAGGATATAACTTGATATTTTGTGGCTGTGATTTATTCATGATGTCCACTATTACTACTCTTGATGAAGCCAAAGATTTTTTGTCAAATGTGCAAACAGTGTGTGATGTAGAAAACAGAACAAAGAATGAACTTAAGCTTGTTGCTCAACAATTGGGAACTGCTTTTTGCTCTCATCATTCTAAAGATCAAATTGTTGGCATGATTAATAAAAGCTTGTTTAATGTAACACCTCCAGATGAGCAAACGCAGATTGAAATAGTTAAATTACAGCTAGCCCTGCAGGAGGCTCGTGCTAAGGAGGCTGAGTTTCAGGCTCGTGCTAAGGAGGCTGAATTTCTGGCTCGTGCTAAGGAGGCTGAGTTTCAGGCACGTGCTAAGGAGGCTGAGTCTCAGGCTCGTATTCAGGAGGCACAGGCACAGGCTCAGGCACAAATTGAACTTGCAAGGATTCAGGCAGACCATGAGTATCTCATGAAACAAGGTGGAACTGGATCATCTAGCTCAGATGATTTTGATGTGGCTAACAATGTTAAACTTGTCCTTCCTTTTAATGAATCTGATTTAACAAATTATTTTCAGTTCTTTGAGAGGATAGCTACAGGTTTTAATTGGCCCAAAAAGTATTGGCCAGTACTCCTTCAGACTGTTCTCACCGATAAAGCTCAATTAACTTATGCATCTTTGCCTCAGGATCAATCTGAAAATTATGATGTAGTTAAGAGCTTGATTCTTAAGGCCTATGAGCTTGTTCCTAAAGCCTATAGAGTAAAATTTAGGACAACTTATAAGCAAGATAAGCAATCCCATGTTGAGTATGCAAAAATGAAAGAAGATCTGTTAGAGCAGTGGTTAAATTCTAAGAATGTAAATTCTGATTTTCATAAATTTAAGCAGATGATTTTGCTGGAGGACTTCAAAAGGTGTATTAATAAAGATGTAAGCCTATATCTTGATGAGAAAAGAATAGATAATTTGTCTGATGCTGCAGGTTTAGCTGATGAATATGTTCTCACTCACAAGAAATATTCTAAAGAAAAAAGGAAAGCTGAGAGTAAGTACGTTCCCTCTACTCAGAGTACAGGTAACAGGAAAGAGAATAAAGATGATGTTTCTCAGGAAGTAAATACCAGCTCCACCTCTAGATTTCAGAAAAGTAAATGTACTTATTGTAGTAAGCTTTGTCATACTACGGAGAAATGTTTCAGGAGACAGCGTGATGTGAACAAAAAGGAGTCTTTAAATATTCAGTCAATTGGTCTAGTGTCCACCCTTGAGAGTTCCCAGAATTCTTTAACCGAGTTAACTGAACCTGCTTTGAGGGGTAAATTAAATACTCATGATGAAGCTCCTCTTTTGAGCAGTAACGTGCGTGACACTCTCAAGAGTTCATGTGCTAATTTCCTGTCTGATGGTTTTGTCAGTCCTCTGGACAGTAATGACAGGAAATTAGTTAAAATATATCGTGATACAGGTGCTTGCCAATCCCTTATGCTGACCAGTGTTCTAGGCTCTAATGTTAATTCCTCTGATGAAACTGTAATCTTACAAGGTGTAGAGAATAATTACTTCTCTGTCCCTCTGTGCAGAGTGAATTTAGAGTCTGGATTTGTTAATGGTTCCGTTATGGTTGGGTTGCTTGAGACACTCCCAATGTAAGGTGTAACTTTCTTACTTAGAAATGATATTGGTGGAAGTGAAGTGTGTCCAGCTCCTCAGTTGTCTAGTGAACCAGTGACTGCGACCCAGGATTGTGATGTCCCTGATGTGTTCTCTGCATGTGCTGTCACTAGGCCTAAGTCTAAAGTTACTGGTGACTTAGAGGATAATGATGATGATGATGTTATCCTAGCCGACACTTTTCTTGCTAATTTGGACCACTCACCAGATGAGGCAGTACCCCGTAGTGTTGATAATTTGTCTCGTCAAGAGTTGGTTGAGTTGTAGGTTGCTGACCCTGAGTTGAAAGGTCTAGCTAACTCTGCTTGCAGTGAGGAAGAGTCAGCTGGTGCTTCTACTTGTTATTATATAAAGTCAGGAGTACTTATGAGAAAGTGGAGACCCCCAACAGCATCAGCCGACTGTGAATGGGTGGTTGTACATCAAGTTGTCATCCCTCTTGTTTGTAGGCAGGATATCATTGGAGTGGCTCATGATTCCAGTTTGGCAGAACACCTTGGAGTGAGGAAGACTGTAGCACGCATTTTGAAACACTTCTACTGGCCAGGTATCTTCAGAGATGTTTCCTGGTATTGTAAGTCTTGTCACACGCGTCAAGTTGTGGGGAAGTGTAATCAGACCAAAAAGGTTGCACCTCTAGTTCCCATTCCTCCTTTTGAGGCGCCTTTCACCCGTGTGTTGGTGGATATTGTGGGCCCTCTTCCTAAGACTTCTTCAGGATTTTCTTATGTGTTGACCCTGATTGATATGGCTACTCGTTATCCTGAAGCCATTCCACTTAGAAATATCTCAGCAAAGAACGTGGTTAAGGAAATGCGAGGGTTCTTCACAAAGTTTGGTCTGCCCAAGGAGGTACAGTCAGACTGGGGAAGTAATTTCATGTCAAATGTTTTCAAGCAGTCTCTGAAAGAGTTGGGCATCACCCAGATCACGTCTTCAGCTTACCATCCCCAGACCCAAGGAGCGTTGGAGAGATATCATCAAACACTCAAATCTATGCTCGGGAAATACTGTTTGGAACATCAGAAAGACGGGGATAAAGGTCTTCCATTCGTTGTATTTGCCGCAAGAGAATCTCCAAATGAATCACTGGGCTTCTCACCCTTTGAACTACTGTTTGGCCATGAAGTAAGAGGACTCCTTAAGCTATTCAAGGAATGCTGGCTGTCGGAGGAAGATGACGTCAACCTGCTGGAGTGTGTGATGAAGTTCAAAGAACGGCTGTCCACTGCTTTACAGCTGGTGAGAGAGAATTTAGGATCTGCTCAGGAGAAGATGAAGACATGGTATTAATAAGAAGTCCAGGTTACGCCACTTTCAGCCAGGAGATCAGGTTTTGATTCTGCTACCGGTGCATGTGCAACCTTTCCAAACCAAGTTTAGTGGTCCTTATTTCGTGGAGAAGAAACTCAGTGATGTCAACTATGTCATCGCCACACCAAATCGTAGAAAGAACAAGCAACTTTGTCACATCAAGATGCTAAATATATCACAGGGGGGACGAAAATGACCCAGTCTGCACTGTAGCTGTTCCACCCGAGTCTGCAAGTGAAGTTCTTCCATGCAGTATGAGCCTGAGTGATAGTTTCGAGAAGAATCCTGATATCATGAATGATCTCCAGACTAAGCTTTCTCATCTAGCTCCCGAGGAAAGGCAGGAGTTTTCGGCATTACTGCAGGGGTACCCGCAAGTGTTCTGTGCCACTCCAGGAAGAACCACTGTGTTCATGCATGATGTCGATGTTGGAGATGCAAAGCCAGTTGAACTGCCTCCTTACCGTGTGAACCTAGTGAAAGTTCCTCTCATCCAGAAGGAGCTTGGCTACCTGTTGGACCACAAGATGATTGAGCCCTGTCAGAACTAGTGGAGTTCTCCTGTCACTCTAGTCCCTAAGCCAGGGGGGTCACAGCTGCTTTCCATCGACTAAAGACGTGTTAATCAGATAACCAAAACAGACACTTACCTTCTCCCTCACGTGGAAGATTGCATAGACAAGATCGGAAAGGCTAGGTACATAAGTAAGTTTCATTTGTTAAAGGGATACTGGCAAGTACCTATGACTGAGCGTGCTAGGGAGATCTCATGTTTTCTAACACTAGGAAAGACTTGTGCATGTTCTGTAATGCCATATGGTATGAAGAATGCACCAGCCACATCTCAGAAGCTCATGTATGTTGTAACATAGGGTTTGGCAGGTGTGTTGTTTATATTGATGATGTATTAATCTTCAGTGACAACTGGAAAGATCACCTATGCCATGTCAGTAAATTTCTTGAGCATTTGTTTCAGGCTAATCTTGTAGCTAATTTATCAAAGTGTGAGTTTGGTCAAGCTAAAGTTCAGTACCCTGGGTACGTAATTGGTGATGGACACGTTGCACCACCAGGAGCTAAGGTTCAGGTTATAAATGATCTTCCCAGACCTAAAAGTAGGAGAGGCTACAAAGATTTTTGAGAATGGTAGGTTATTACAGGAGATTTGTTCTTAACTTTTCAATTCTTGTATCACCACTTACAGACCTACTGAGAAAGGGAGTTAAATTTGTCTGGACCGATAACTGTGAATCCTCTTTCAGTAAAGTTAAAGCTATCCTATTAAGTCAGCCAGTGCTCGTTACTCCAAATTTTGCTAAGCCTTTTAAGATGGCTGTTGACGCAAGTGATACAGGAGCTGTGGCTGTTTTGCTGCAAGAGGATGATCAGGGTATTGAACACCCTGTATCTTATTACAGTAAGAAGTTCACTCCACCTCAAAAGAACTACTCAACTATTGAGAAAGAGCTTTAGGCCTTGATTTTGGGCTTACAGCATTTTTCATTTTACTTGTGTTCTGGTTTTGACCCCATTGTCATTTATACCGACCATAACCCACTGAAATTCCTTAGTAAGTTTAAAGATAAAAATCAGAGATTGACAAGATTGAGTCTACTTCTTCAGGAGTATTCATTAGACATACAACATGTCAAGGGGAAAGAAAAAGTTATTGCAGATTGCTTATCTACTGTAGACTTTAGACTGATTGTTTTAGAGCAGGGGTTCCCAACCTTTATTTACCCATTACCCCATTTTCCACACCTCCCTTCACTCATTACCCCTCATTGCTTATGTTTCCACAATTGCATTTTAGCTGGTTGGCATTTTGATGCCTAGATTTTAGTTTGAATGTAGGACTTAATTAAAGGTTAGGCTAAAACCAAGAGAGTTATTGCAAGGAGTAATTTATTTTTATTATTAACACTGATACCAAATAAACATGACTTTAAACATTCATCTCTGAATTTTAGTATAGGTCTGAAAGTCTATCTTAACTGGTATGATTTTCAGATTTTTTTTTTTTTTTTTTGTTACCTCCCCCATTACCCTTCACAAAAGACCAAATTACCCCACTTGGGGTAATTAACCCCTGGTTGGGAACCCCTGTTTTAGAGTAACAAGAAATTTCTTTTGTAAATTTCTTTTTCTTTGTGGGGAGGTGTTACATAGCCTATGATTTCATCATCCTTTGTATAATTCTAATGTACGGTATGCTGCATGTTTGATCACGATTTGCCAAGTGGCTTCCATAGTGACCAGGCTTGCGTGTTCTACCTCACTCCCCCCTTCTCCCCTTTATAGTAGAGTATGTCGTTCTTTCTGTTGTTCAGAGCAGGACTGTGAACTCTTCCTCCCCTGTGCCTTCATTTCCGAGTCCTTCTTGCAAGTTGAATCAAGCTCTGCCGGCCACTATATAATGAGCTCAGTCTCTGCATTAATTGCCACTTAGATCTACTCCTCATTTTGTTCACATCTCTGTCCTCCCCTGTATGGTGTATTATTATTTTTGTGAGTGCTTAGGATCTCTCCAACCATCTAGCTGCTGTATAATATAAGTATAAGTGTTGTTACCATTTTTCTTGTACTGTGTGGCCTAAGGCGTTAATTCGTAGGCCTGGTAAGGTTTTTGTGATTCATGCATAGTTTTTGATGTCAGTCAGTACTAGTAATATTTTGTATCTGTAATAATATTATATCTTACTCTAACTGAGCATTATTCGGTTCTCTCATTTATCAAGGCTGACTTAGATAAATTTGTTCTTGCTTAATTCGTGTTAATAGAGGCTATTGCAGTTAATCATATATGTAACCTGTTTTGCCATTACATTATCCTTATGAGTCCTGAATGTTTAGTTGTTAGTTTGAGCATTAAACTTTAACTTGTAATTTTACCTAAGTCTTTTGTTTTGAACCTGGAACTTTGCGGGACAGTAGTGATTTTAGTATTTTCACTTGAAGTGTTCATTATCTCTCTTTGTTCCGTAACAGTGCTCACACAAATAATAATTAACAAAAAGTTAGCTAAGAGTATCTAGGGTAATGTGTGTATTTAGGTCTCCATATCACTTTCCTCTTCACTGGGATCGTCCACACTACTTTCGTCGGATGCCACATTGCACAGTTTTCAACGTAATGTTCTTGTGCTATGCCCTTGGCCCGGAATTCATTCTTAACTTTCTGTGTGTGGTCGATACAGTTCCGCCAGTATTCAGATGTTCCGTTGTTGATTGCCTCGTAGTCTGTTTCCTCAATTCTCTTCAGGCACTGGTTACCATCAGAATTTCTCTGTTTCACTTCAGTTTTCACTTGTGCCCAAATTAACTCAATGGCGTTCAGAGTGCTGTGGTAGGGAGGCAACCGGAGTACTCATGTACGTGACGAACTGCTATCTGATAAATTTCGTACTCTTGCTTTGACTTGTGTTTTTTACTGATCTGATGTAATTGTAATTTAGTAGCAGAAGGATCATGGAAGATGTTTGAAGCTAACCACTGTGATAATTCATCTTTTCTGCTGCTGGTTGTTGGCACTTTACAGGTAATTTTTGAGTGGTATGGTGCATTCTCTAAAACTACTGGTGATCCTTCATTGGTGGTGGGAAGTAATTGTTCATGGAACCAGGTCTTAAGTCTTTCATGGTCCATAGCTTCATGGTAGTCCCCCTTTGACCCATTCTTGGATCGGAAGATCAAAAGAGTTCCAGGTAAGAACTATGATGAATCTGGCACCTCTCCCCCTCTTCAGTTTAGGGCCAGCTCTTCCGTCTGGATCAGTCCAACAACACTTAACACAGATATTTGGGTTGATCCATGTTTCATCCAAAAAGACCAGTGGATGGGCCGGGAACTTGCTCTGTTATTTATTTTTCGAAGTTATTCTTTTCTTGTCGCCACAATGTCCTTCCTTTCCAACAAAATTTTCCTGCCACTTCGCACTTTCTTATACTTAAATCTCAGCTGCCATATTATACTAAACAGCGAAGTTCGTGACCCCTTGAAATTGATAAGAGGCTCCTGGACTTTCTTTAATAAAGGCGAAAGCGTTGGCAGTTCACCTCGTTCCTAAAACGCACAGTCGTGTGATGCATCCTTGGTCAAAATTGTCCAGATTTCATATGATGGGTGATGGTAGTACACGTTTAGGTTGTGAACACATTACATCGTTAGTTGACATAAGACCCTACTTTAATTGTCTGGATAGTACTGTAGCTGACGCCAGTTACTTTTGCTGTTTCCAGTGTCACTTGCAGTTGTGGTTGACATAGACCCTCCCTTATATAAAATCGATGAACGTTCATTATCATATTTCGATTTTGATTTCCTTATTTGTAAGGACCGTTGCGATTTTTTGTCAGGGCCTGTGTGTTGCTCTGTACTTGCAGTGCAGGTGGCGGTAGTAGTAGTGGTAGTGGTAGTAGTAGTAGTAGTAGTAGTAGTAGTAGTAGTAATACTACTAGTAGTAGTGTAGTAGTTATTATTGTTGTTGTTGTTGTGGTGGTGGTGGTGGTTGTAATAGCAGTTGTGGTAGTAGTGTCATGCTGGTTCCTTGCATGTTGTCCATTACATACCTGCCGACAGACCTTTACTCCAGGCAACACATCAGAAGCAGAAATAATATAAAAAAAAAAAAAAAAAAAAAAAACTACAAATGAAACCGTTATTCGTGAAGATTATAGTATATATAAATAATTTCATGCGTCTAACAAGTAATAAAAAACCTATGCACTAACTAACTCGAGCCTGTTGTACTGCTTTCTATTAAGATATAGGTCATCAGCTAAAACACTCGCTGTTTTAAGTAAGATTTTGGACAACCAAGTCGTTTGACACAAAGATTTTTTCAAAAACTTCATAAATTTTAAAGGATGTTTGTGTAACGTCTGTACCGGTATATAACACACCTAAGTAAACCTACAGATTTTTTTTTTCTTTTCTGCTTACCTAGCAGCCAGGGCTACCAAAAGTTGAGTAGGCGTTTGCAACTAGCCAACAGGTCATATTCGGGCGCTATCACGTTTGCATTAGCAAAGCCTACTGTCTCGCTCCCTGTTACCTGTACGCCAACACTGCTATTAACTAAATTTACTAATTAGTATAATAACTGTTCCTTAATATTTATTAATAATGGAACTACAACCCAAGATTAATATTAGCACGAAGGAACAGAAGGTATTTGCTCGAGAACAATTTTTATGAAGTGTAGCCTACATAATATTTTATCATCATACACTACGGCTAAGTAAGGACTAAAGATACCAAGAAACCCTACAGTGGTTGAGGTAATGAAGGGCATGGCGTAGACTATACTGTGACACCATGTAATAGTGGTGAGAAAAACATTCGAGCCTTCACAAGACCTCGGACCCACCTTGCTCCGAACATATGAATTTCCTGCCACAGTCACTGACTGTTGTCCGTATGCGTGCAGGTATGACTTTACTTAGTTTTATCATTGTCGTTCAGGTTTACCTCTAGTAATTGAAAAGGCACATATTTATCATTAAAGATATCATTTCATCAATTTCTATCTTTATAATCCGGTATCTTACAAATAAATGATGGTTTTGGTAGGAATACAATGTCAATTGTCGCACGTTCAAACACGATGAGGAGTGACCAGCGTCCGAGAGCATTGCGCAGTGTTACCAATTCCGTCTGTTCTCAGCTGGCAAAATCAGTGCGTCAGACTCCCTGATACCGCCTTGAGTAGCAGATTTACTGTCAAATGCAGGAGATAAAGTACCAAACAGGCTCGCCCACTAATTTACTCAGAGTATTAAGAAGAAAATTTCCAAAACATGGTGTAATGCAAGTTACTTTGTTTTTCAAGAAGGGCGACTCGATAGATCTTAGTAACTATCGACCCATTAACTTATTACCAGGTATCAGTAACAAGCTCTTCACTAACTACCTTACAAGTAGGATAACAAAATCGGACGAAAACCAGCCTCACAAGCAGGCAGGATTCCGAAGCGCGTATTCAGCTACTGATCATCTACACACAATGAATCAGTTAAATGAGAAAAATAAAGAATATAATACACCATTGTGCATAGGTTCTGTTCATTACAAAAAGCCTTTCAACACAATGGAGCACAAAGCAGTTATGAATTCATAGCGAGAACAAGAAATAAGTGAGAACATTGTCAGACTGCTCGAAAGCATATGTAAATAGGGAACTGCTACAGTAAAATTTCATAAGGACTCGGAAAATATTAAGATTCAGATGGGCATGTTTGAGGGAGTTACAGTTTCACCAAAATGATTTGCAGCATGACTAGAAAGGATTTTCGGAAAGCAAGACTTGGATAACAAGGAAGTAAACAGATGAAGAAAACCTAAACCATGTAAGATTTGCCAATAACGTAGTCCTAATCTCAGAAACAGCAGAGACACTGCAAGAATTGTTAAATTACCTAAACAGAGAAACTCTCAAAGTACTGTAGGGGTAAAGATGAACCGGTAAACTAATGTTTATTCCAGGTACATCCAAGACGGTCACAAGAATAAGCGATGAAATTCTTGAAAAGTCGAGAAGTAAAATTACTTGGGGCAAATACTAAAACTAACAAAAGACCACGATAGCGAAACAAGAGGACGCATTACAATTGGAGGTAAAGTTTTCGTTAAATATAGAGGCATCATGAAAATTAGCTTGCCAGTATGTATGGAACAAGAAGTATACTGTACTCGTATAACGAATGTATAATCCCAGCTATGGTGTACGGCTGTGATGTGTAAAATGACAGAGTAGATGGAAAATCAATTAATCAGTTCTCTAAGACAAATAGAAAGGTCACTGTTAGGAATATCTTTAGGAGACGAGAAAAGATTAACTTGTGTGAAAGCAGACTGAAGTCAAAGACATTATGGAAGTTAAAAAAATAAATAAATAAATAAATAAATGGATGTGGGCAGGTCATGTAGCAAGAATAAGGAATATATAACCGATGGAGTAAGAGGCTGACTGACTGGACAAGAGATTGTAAATGTTGCAGAAAAAGGCCAGACAGGAGGTGAAGAGATGAGCTGGAGATATTTGCTGGCAAAACGTGGCAGAGATTGGCTCAGACAAGGAATTCGTGGAAAATGATGTGAGAGGCCTTTGTTCTGCAGTGGACTTGCAATGGCAACAGCTGATTCTGCTGCTGATATATATATATATATATATATATATATATATATATATATATATATATATATATTGCCAGACGCCTTAATCCCGTAAGGGGTGGCCACAAACTAATTGCCTCCAATTTTCCCTGTCCCCTGCAGTTTTGTTGCCCTTCCCCATATTTCTCCAATCCATCTCTCCATCTCATCCTTGGCCTCCCCCTCCGTCTCCCCCCCCTCCACCTCACTCACATACACTCTCTTCGTTAGTCTCTCGCTTTCCATCCTCTCCTCATGGCCAAGCCATCTCAATGTATTTCCCAAACGCTTTCTATCACATCCTTATTTACACCACACCGCTCCTTTTCTTCCTCACATGTCAGTCTATCTCTCCATGTAACTCCACATGCTCTGCTCAGGTAACCCATTTCCACTGCTCTCACTCTTGACATGTGTCCTACCAACAAGGTCCAAGCTTCACTTCCATACGTTAGAGTTGGTATCACAATACTTTGACGCACTTGCTCACTTCCCTATTTCTTATCACTGCTTTCAAAGAAACAGCAACGTTTCTTCCCTGCTGTACCCCCTCCAGCACTTCATGCTCCGCCTTCTCTCCTAACTCATTACACAACCCAAGTACGTAAATGCATTCACATTTTTCATTTCCTCATCATCCACCTTACTGTGCATTCAGTGACTTAATTTCTCTCGAAGACCATAACTTTACACTTTCCTACATTCACCTTTAGTTTCCGTTTTTTACACTCTTTCCCAGAACTCATTCACCAATCTCTGCAGTTCCTCTTTGTCTTCACTTAATACATATCATCTGCAAACAACAGAATCGAAAGTTTCCAGACTTCCCTCTCATAAATTATCCACTGCCTAACCTTGTATCTCTTTCGTAACTCCATCCATATACCCCCAGAACAGTATCGTTCGGTCTCTCAGAGTCGGCGGCGTCTGACATTTCTTTTGTTTTATGGGATTATGTTGGTAGTACTGCCTTCCTGTTCTGTTCAGTTTCCACTGAAACATTGCCAAGGGTGGGTGTGCAACTCAGTGCTCCAATTATATCATTCTGTTTCTATGATGTCTGGGTCTATAAAACCCAACTATACCGCTTGGAGGGGTGATATATAACCTTCATGTGCCACTAGTGAAATCGGAAAATGATATAATAACTCTAAATTATGTGAAATATAAGTGTCAGTATGTGTTGTGCAGGATTAGTCTTTGTGAGGCATCCATTTTTACTGGGAGGTGTCGTGACGTCAGTTATTTATCCAACATTCAGACAGAAAAATTCACTCAGTTCACCATCCACACACACTGCAGCATTAGTATCCTCATGCATACTCTTCAAAGTATTAGACAGCTTCCCATTTACTCCATATATTCTTAATACTTTCCACATTCCTTGTCTATCCACTCTGTCATATGCTTTCTCCAAATCCATGAAGGCCACACAACCTTCTTCCCTTCTGTACAAACTTTTCTACTAAAGACCTAGGGATGAATATAAGATCTACACAACCTCCTCCCTTCCTAAAACTTCCCTGTTCTTTTCCAAGTAATTCTTCTGTCATTTAATTATCTCTGTGAATAAGTATTGTACCATATACTTTTCCTATTACATTAAGAAGACAAATGCCCTTACGATTACCACAGACTTCTTTTTCCTTTTTCCTTTGTACAGAGAAATAATTATACCCGACTTTCAATCCTCCGGGACTCTACCTTCCTCCCAGGCCAATCTGCACACCTTCCATATCCATTCTATTACTGTCTCTCCCCCGTGCCTCAGCATTCACCACACACGCCATCATTTCCTGAGGCTCTGCTCATTTTGATTCTCTTCACTGCTTCTGCTACTTCCGTCCTACTGATGTCTTCCTCCCTCTTCTCTTTCCCTCTCCCAGCCATTCCCAAGCCACTTATACTTGCAATTCTTTAATTCTCTATGTTCAACAACTCTTTAAAGGGTTATCTACATCTGCTCACTTTTTCTCCCTTCTCCATTATCAATCTACCATTTATATCTGTCCATCCGTCTATTGCCAGACGCGTCAATCGCGTAAGGGGTGGCCACAAATAAATCGCCTCCATGTCGCCCTGTCCAATGCCACTTCGCTGCCTTGCTCCCAGCTTAACCCCCCCCCTCTCTCATATACCTCTCTACCCCATCCCTTCATCTCATCCTCGGCCTCCCCTTCCCTCTCCCCCCCTCCACATCACTCTCATACACTCTTCTCTTTAGACTTTCGCTCTCCACCCTCTCCACACGGCCAAACCACCTTAGTGTATTTCTCGTAACGCTTTCCATCACATCCACGTCCATACCACAGTGCTCCTTCAATTCCTCATTCGTCAGTCTGTCTCTCCTTGTGACACCACATGCCCCTCTCAGATAGCTCATTTCCACTGCTCTCACTTTTGAATTGTGTCCTTCCAACAAGGTCCAAGCTTCACTTCCATATGTTAGAGTTGGTATGACAATGCTGTCTATTCAGTGACTTTTTTACTTCTGTGCTACTTCCCTGTTCCTTATCACTGCTTTCTAAGAACAAGCAAACCTCTCTTCCCGGATGCACCCTTTCCAACACTTCACCCTCTAAACTTCCATCCTTGCTCATCATACTACACAAGTACTTCAACCCACTCGCATTTTCCATTTCCTCCTCGTCCAGCCTCACTGTTCACTCGACAGGAGTTCCGCCTAGTTCATCTGCCCCAGGATATGGTTAACGTGGCAACAGTGCGCGCGCGTGTGTGTTCGTGTGTACATGACCAACAATTTTTCTTATCGCCAAACTTCATACCTTTATATTATAGTATTATGCTGCCATTGTATTATGCTATGATATAGCCTAATAAATATTGTGTGATTGTTTGGAATAATGAAGTGTTTACTACTTAATAAGTCTGAGTCATAAATTAATTCCTCTTTTGTCTTGTAGAGTGAACCACGACACAGGTTGAGTTGTGGTTCAGACACAGTGGGCAAGTTCACGCACTAACGGCGCGATGTAGGGGGAAGGGAGAAGTATGGGAGTGAGCAGGAGCTTGGCAAGTTAAGGGAAGGGGGGGTGAGGTGGGGTCACTTCGTTTACTGTAACAGTTATACATTCAAAGCCATTGCAATATAATTCGTAAAGTGTCAGTGTTATACTGTATCCTGATTAATAATAAACCTATTTATTTGTACTATTTTTGTTTTATAAACAACCGATTACACACTTCACACCAAACGTAGGGTACCCTGTCCCACGTTAACAGACAACATACAACCTGCTCCACCACCTCGACTCTCAACTCCTCAGCTTCCTATCAGTGGACAAACACACTATCAGTTTGTGCTAATGAGCAATGATGTTGTATATAATATGTTTACCTAAAATTTTATACTGTGTCAAAATACAAGTGCAATACAAAACCAGCTTACATTACCGTTTACGTTAACCAATAAACACTACTTATTTGCGTAGCCTACGTTTTAGTAATCGTCATGGGATAGCCATACCCACAATGTTGTTTTCGTTAATGTTAATGGTAAACATGTGTTGCGTAGTGGATACCAGTCAGAGGGGAAGTGGCCGCTGACACTCCCAGTCTCCAGCTGGTGCATTACAGTGTCACCTTAGTGTTTATTAGGTTCTATTTATCAGTTTATTACGTATTGCATAATTATATATGATTATGATTTGGGATGGAACCTGAAACTCAATATAAAGACAAACACTGAAATATTAGAAAAATGCTTTATGGGTACTATAATATATGAATAACTATTTCAGGAAGAAACATTGCTGTATTAAAACATCCATTTAACAAATACATTGTAGGTGCAGCATTTCCCAAGCTTAGCTTATTGGATTTCCTTTGATCAGTACATTACGTTATACTATGGCTTTGAGTTAAGTAATATATGTGTTATATATTGTATTATAAGTGATGTCATGGTGGCTCACAAAGTGGACGTTCACTTAAAACTACATCGAACAGACAGCAAGTGCAGTTATTAGTAGTTTACCTGTATTTGTTATTGATCGCACACTAACCAACTTAATCCTCAGCTACTTTTTTTTCTTAATATCACGATTAGAAAACAGCACCTTAGGCATGTCAGCAGGTGCCAAGATGTCTAGCAATTTGGCAAGATGTCTAGAAAGTTGTCTTTGTGTCAGTCAAGGAAATCATATTTTATTTTTAAAAATGTGCTGTTGTAACTGAAAAGTTGCGTGAAGAAATGCTCATGAATGTGCATTTAATACAAAGTATGTTAGTGAGCGAAATTTATAATATCGTGTCGTATCAGTTATATTCTCAGATAAGTTCTAGTAAGCTGATAAAGTTATTGTTAGGATGTTATACTGCATGGAGTAATATCCATTATAATCAGAGGATAATCAAAATACACACAAGATTTGTGTGGAACTCATTTATTACTAGGAAGTCCACCCACCCTCCTTCTCGATCACCTCTCGCAATCTGTATGGCATAGAGGCGACGTGGTTCCGTATGAGCTGTTGCTGGTTTCTGAACAGTTCCCACTAGGCATGGATGTGGGCCAGTAGTTCATCTGGTGTCCGATCCCTCTCAGGCTCCCACTAGTTAATTATATTCCCCAATACATTTTCGATGGGGTTCATGTCTGTTCCCTTACTGGGCCAGTCGTGCAGCTGCAGGTTCTCTCGACCTATAAACCATTCCGAGACTCTTCTCGCCGTGTGGATGGGGCAGCGATCCTGAACAAAAATAATAGGGCTGGGAGGAAATGGATAATTCCTCTCTTGAACTGAAGGAAGGAAAAAATCCTGCAAAATTTCAATGTATCAGCAGTGAACTTCCCCTCTATCCTGATGACTTTATCCATACCGTGGATGCACACCCACCCCCAGAAATTGACGGTGCCGTGTCCACCTCTAGCCTCCTCGTAGTGGTTCCTACGGTTCGTAACTGCACGTGAATAGAATATTAACACATCGTCCATGTAGTTTCCTTTCTAATATCTTTGACGCTTCGTGAAAAGCCACCGTTTTTCATGTTATGGTTCATTTGTTTGGTATATTTTATGGGGATTGTAAGGCTTAATAAACAGTGGTGCAAGTGTTTGTAATATGCATTTATCTAGACGTATTATTACCATGAATATCAATTGATGTGCAAGTGTTTTTAATATTAAAATTTTTTAGTGATACAGTATAAAAATATATTTATGTTATCCATATCATCAGTAATTTTATACATGTGCATTTGAGTTGTCTCGCCTCCAGAAATATTTTCACTTATTAAATTTTATAAGTACAAATACCTGGTAATGGTCATACAGAGCAGTGTCAAGCATACGATCAACGCAGCTCCATACTCTGACCTTTATCCTCCTACCACTCTTTTACACTCTTCAATCAGCTGTTTCCCAACCTGCCTGTTTGCCATAATTCTTACAATTCCCCACCATATTTATACTCTCTCTCTCTCTCTCTCTCTCTCTCTCTCTCTCTCTCTCTCTCTCTCTCTCTCTCTCTCTCTCTTTTATTTCTGTATCTAATTTTGTGAACAAACTGTATGTGATACTATAATTTCAGCATAATATATGAATTCAGCGTATGGAAATTGATAAGGAACAGGTAATAAATGATAAAAAAGTGTTGCAAATCTGTGTAATCTGTGGTTCATTAGGTTATAATCTACTTTTTGGAAAGATGAAAACTCATAAAGCTGCTTCATTGGCCGAATGATAACCTGTATTTTAGAATGATGTGAAAAGACCAAGTTTTCTATCTGTGTGTTAGAGTGATAGAGAAAGATGTTTTAGATGCCGGTGATAATGTTTTTGAATGATACAATGAGATACAGTAATTCCGTTGGCCAAATGATAATCTGTGCTTCAGAATGATGGAGGTAGATGAGATATTTCTCGGGTGCAATGTCTAGGCTTCAAAATGCTATAGACCGATCAAGCTGTTAACCTTTGTTTTATGTTGATGCAGTTGGGTAAAGTTGTATATATAGTTTGTAAAGTGAAGTACATGAATATATATACAGTATACTATGTGTGATAAATTTCTGTGTTTTATAATGCTACCAACAGGTACAACCATTTCGTTATTAGAATGCATTTCTGTATTGTTTAAATAATATAGACAGATAAAGACACTAATCTGCGTTTTACTGATGTAGAGAGACAGAGCCATTTCATTGTCTGTGATATAACCTCTGTTTTAGAATGAAACAGACAGGTAAAGGTATTTTGTTGGCCAAGCGATAATCTTTGTTCTAGAGTGAAACGGTAGGCGAACGGATGAAGGGATGTAACGATGTGCAGCCATCCATGATAAACGAATGGTGTTGATTTTAGATGATGGGATTATGTATGTGTTATTGTAGCTCCATGGAGAGCAAATTGTTTATCCATGAATGGAGAACGCTGTTGCATGAGGGAATGAATGCTGATGAGGGAATGTTTGCTGGATGTGCATGGTTGCAACCCATATGCATAGGATGGAACAATGGGAAAGAAAGAGAGAGAGGGAGAAACAGGGAGGAATGGAGGGAGAGAAGGAGGGTCCCCACAGAGAAAAGAGAAAGAGGGGAGAGAATGTAAACAGACAGGAGAGAGAGAGAGAGAGAGAGAGAGAGAGAGAGAGAGAGAGAGAGAGTGTGTGTGTGTGTGTGTGTGTGTGTGAGAGAGAGAGAGGTTGAATGAACGTAGAGAGGAAGGGAATGAATATGGGAAAATTAAATGATTAATATTCTCACACACACACACACACACACACACACACACACACACACACACACACACACACACACACACACACACACACACACACACACACACACACACACACACACACACACAGAGAGAGAGAGAGAGAGAGAGAGAGAGAGAGAAAGCAGACGAGTTGGACGTATCACTGAGCTCCGCTCTGGGAATACCTAAGTTGTATCTATTTATGAGTCAAGTTCGTTTAGGCTAATTTAAGTGAGGATCCAGCATAGCAAAACAAGTAGCTAACAGCCAAAAAAAGTGCAGCCTATAATATGTAAACATCTATAATTCAGTGTCCGGGTATGTGCTGAGTTTCCTTACATTAGCTAGACAGTACCAAGTTGAGAGAGAGAGAGAGAGAGAGAGAGAGAGAGAGAGAGAGAGAGAGAGATGGAGCAACTGTAAGTAGAGATTAACTTTTCTTTAAGATGGATTCATATTTTGGAAAGGTGCCTTTAGAAGGTGCTAAGAGAAGAGACAAAGGCAAAAAACAGGATGAAGACTTCTACCCAAACGTGGTTGAAAGGGAAACTTACAGTAAGTTAGTTGGAAAAGTTGACAGACTAGAGAGATATTTTGAATTGGAATTTGATGAAACTGAGAAGGATCTAAGCTAACAGAAAGGGAAAAATGAAGAATTAATAAAGTAACTAAACAGAAAAGCCACAACAATAGATGAGCTATCAGGTGAGGTAAATTCACTGAGAACCGAAGGCTATTGAAATGGGATGCACAAATGTCAACCATGAGAGAATTATGGATGATTTCAGAAATGACAACGGAGAAAATCAGACAACCAAGCAGTCTGATAGATCAAAGTAGTAATACTGAAAAGAAAATAACACAGGTAAATGAAATGTTGAGAATTGCAAAGATGAGGTACAAACTACGTATGCTGAAATGGTGAAAGTAAAGAATGATTTAGAAACAAAGGTAGAAGAAAAAAACTTAAGAAAATATGTGAGAGAAAGCATTAAAAAAAAAAATAACTAGTCAGGGAAGCTGTACAGACTAACAGATCTATAGTAATCAGTGGCATAGGTGAAGAAGATATCAAAAACAATATCTTAAGGGACAAAAAGGAAATTGGAAAGTATAATGAACATAATGAAGAAAGTATCAGAGGATATGTGTGATAAAGATGTAGAAGAACATAAAAGACTAGGCAAATATGAGAGAAATAAGTCAAGACCCATGAAAGAACAGTTACCTTCCAGAGTGCAACACTATAGAGGAAATATTCAAAAATACCAAGATACTTTTGGAAAAAAAGAAATTAAAAAAAGTATGGATAAAAAGATGCCTAACTGGAGAGGTATGGGGAATAGTAGAGGAGAAGAGCGAGAATGTAAAAACAAAGAACGAGGAAAGAGCTGAGGAAGAGAAGAGTAAATTTTTTTGCAAAGTAATTGGATTGCAGGTACGAAAGTGGTACATAACCAACAGGGAATAAAAAGAAGGAAGGTAGCAGACTCAAGCCATGGCAAGTATGTAAACAAGATGAGTAAGATGATGTACTCAAATGAAGATGGACTGGTATCCAAATCATTACAGATGAAAGGTTATACCAAAGAAAAGGAACCACATATTACTTGCCATACTGAAACAAAATTAACCCCACAGACATCAAACGATACCCTAAACTTAGATACAATATTTGGAAAGAGATAGGAATTTAAGAAATGGAGGAATTATAATATTAACAAAGAAAAATCTACAAGTCAAGGAAATGTAACTAGATATACCTTTACAAGTAGAACTGATTGCAGTAGAGATCAACACATCTGAAGGGAAAGTAATTGTGGCAGATTTATTCATGCCATCCAAAAGAAACACTTGGGAAAGAGGCGAATATCAAGTCCTGGCGGAAAGTACAGTTCAGAGATTAAGAGTATTATTACTTAGAATGGAAGAGAAATCTGGAATTATATTAACTGGAGATTTCGATAAAAATATGTAATGGAATACTTTAGATGTAAGAAGCCCTGAACGCTGTTGGGATCAAAAGCTCCTGGATTTTGTGCAGGAATTTTTCCTAACACAACATGTAAAGGAAAACACCAGAGAAAGTGGACTTGGTGATCCATCGGTATTAGATCTTATATATACTAGACAAGAAAATGATACTGATATAATGTATCACCCTCCATTCGGCAAAAGCGACCATGCAGTATTTAATTGCAACTTCAGGATTGCATATGACATAGTTAACAGTAATGAGAGTTACAAAAAGAGCCTAAACTACAAAAAAGGCAACTACAATGTCCTAAGGAAGTACTTCTTAGAAACAGATTGGAAAAGGAGCTTAGAGAACAAGATTAAAATGTTGTAAATAGAAAATTCTGTGAATTTTATGAAATAGGAGTCCAAAATTACATCCCTCAGCACAAAGAAATAGAAATGAAAATAAGAAAAGGTTTAATACAGAATGTAAAAATCAAAAGAAAAAAGAGACTTGCTGTGGAATAGATACAGAAGACACGATAGTGAGAGGGCATACAACAACTATAAAAAAGCAGGAAACGATTATACAAGGATAAGGAGAGAAGCTCAAAGACGGCTTGAGGAAGACATTATAAAATTTAAAAGTCGTGATCACCAGAAGCTTTTTTACAGCTACATCCGAAGCAAAACCAAGGTTAAAAATAAAATACAGTCCATTACAGCCGAAGTGCTACATGAATTTGCAGAAGAGTTAAACAGACCATTATATTTAATATTCAAGGAATTCTTAGGTCAAGGTAAACTACCTGATATTTGGAAGAAAGCAAACATTGTTCCCCTATTAAAGAAAGAGAATAGACAGAATCCACCCAACTACCGACCAGTATCATTGACCAATGTTGTATGTATGATACTAAAAAAGCTGATAAGAAAAGTTTAGGTAAACCATCTAGAAGAACATAGTATGATAACAGAAAGGCAGTTCAGTTTCAGAAAGGGAAAATCATGTGTTACTAATCTATTAAGCTACTATGTTTCTCAGAAAAAGGGAAATGAGAACAGTACTAAGGGGAAATTACTCATCATGGAGAGACTTGACTAGCGGAGGTCCACTGGGCTCAGTGCTGTCACCAGTTATTTTTTTAGTATATGTAAATGGCATAGACAGTAACACTGGAAATGAAAGCTATCTAAATATGTTTGCCGATGATGCAAAAATACAAAGGAGAAGTACTAACACATATTCTTAGAGAGAGAGCTACACAAAGTATTTAATAAACTTCATGAATGGAGCAATAAATGGCAAATGGAATTCAATGCGGGCAAGTGTTAGGAGTAGTAGACTGTAGCACCAGTCGAGCAGGGCAGTACTCCTGAGGTGGATGGAAAGCTGATGACAGGGAGAGCTGGAGCTCACATTTCATCAGCCCTCGGGACTAGTTCCTGACCATCCCCCTTTGCTGAACTTTTTCAGTGTCTCAGTAACACAGACAGTAGGCCAGCATGCTTTCCAATACAAGTTTCTCTAACTGTCATCATCAGTCTACATGCACAGTACACACTACACTACCTTTTCAAAAAAAAAAAAAAAAAAAAAAAAAATGGCGCACTACAACAACCATTCCTCTGAGTCCCCGGGGGGGGGGGCCATAAATGCTCCCACCATCCGCCCCTCTCCCAGTGATGACTCAGTATGCCTGAAACCACTAACTTTCTCCTCTAACTTTCTCTAACTTTCTCCCTGTCGAACACCACCTCTCCTCCTCTAAACTTCACTTTCTCTTCTTAACTGAGACTCAGCTGTCTGAGGCAACTGACAGCAGACCCTGTTCTGTATCCTCATGCTTCCTCTATACAGTACTCATTTCAAAGCCAAAGGTGGCTGTTGTGTGTAGCCTATGTACGCAACGACCTACCTTGCTCTTGTGTTCCTGAACTTGATTTTTCTGAATTCTCTACTCTCTGGCTTCGGCTTTCCTGTCATTCTCTGACTAAATCTATCTGTGCTGTTTGCTTATCTCCTAAATCTACTATAAAAAATTCCTCAGCTATCATACTTCTACAATGGAACACATTCTATCCGTTTCTCCTTTCTCTGAAATCTCCATTCTAGCAGATTTCAATGTTCACCACCACCTTTGGCTCTCCTCTCCTTTCACTGATCCACCTGGTGAACAAGCCTACATCTTCTCAATCCTTACTCACATAGACCAGCTTGTACAGAACCCTACCCATATCCTTGACCGCCTTGGAGAGAGCTCCAACATGCTTGACCTCTTCCTTACAACTAATCCTTCTGCTTACACTGTTAATCTTTTCTTTCCTTTGGGCTCCTCTGATCACAACCTTATTATCTTAATCTGTCCTATCGCTCTGGTATGGCCTGTGGACCCTCCAAAGGAACGTTGTCTGTGGCACTTTGGAGCCGTTGATTGGGAGGCCCTCAGGCAGTACTTCTTTGATTTTCCCTGGAATGATTATTGCTTCTATGGCTGGCAGCCATCTGAGTGTGCCTTGTGCATTACAGAGGTTATTCTCTCGGGCATGGACGCATACATTCCTTTCTCATATCCTTTGATTAATGCAAGAAAGCCCTGGTTTAATCACTCTTGTTCTAATGCTGTCCGCAACAAGGAGAGGGCCTATAAAAGGTACCGGAGCCAACCAATCCCTGAATCACATCTTTTTTATGTTTCTGCCCGGAATCGTGCTAAGTCTGTTCTTCACTTTGCTAAAAATAATTTCATCCGTACTAAATGCTCTCAACTCTCCAACTCGAATTCTTCCCGTTCCTTCTGGCACCTTGCCAAAAACCTTTCTAACAACTTTACCTCATCATCCTTCCTTCCTCTTTTCAACTCTAATGGCTTTGTAGCTATTTCTTCTACTGATAAAGCAGATCTCTTCGCTCAGACTTTCTCCTCCAATTCCACCTTAGATGATACCTGTGCTGTTCCTCCATCACCTCCCCCCTCTGACTTCCTCATGGCTGACATTAAAATTTCATCAGCTGATGTATTTTCTGCCATCACTGGCCTCAATACTTACAAGGCATATGGGCCTGATGGAGTCCCTCCTGTTGTCCTCAAGAACTGTGCTTCTGTGCTTACATTCTGCCTAAGTAAACTCTTTCGCCTTGTACCTTTCCTGCTTGCTGGAAATTTGCTCTCAGCCAGTCCCAAAGAAGGGTGACCATTCCCAGCCTTCTAACTATCGTCCATTTGCTTTAACATCGTGTGTCTCAAAAGTTTTCGAGTCTATTCTTAATAGAAAAATTTTAATGCATCTTTCCTATTACAACCTTCTTTCTGGTCGTCAGTGTGGGTTCCATCAGGGACGCTCCACTGGCTATCTTCTCACCTACCTTTCATATTCCTGGTCATCCTCCTTTCGGGACTTTGGCGAAAACTTTGCCATTGCACTTGACATCTCAAAGGTTTTCGATCGAGTCTGGCAGAAATCTTTAATTTCCAAACTGCCCTCTTACGGTTTCTGTCCTATCTGCACCTTCATGTATAGCTTCCTTTCTGGTCGTTCTCTAGCTGCTATTGTATACGGCCATTGTTTTTCTCCTAGATCTATCAACGGCGGTGTTCCTCATGGCACTGTCCTATCACAAACTCTCTTCCTTTTATTCATCAATGATCTTCTAAGCTGTACATCTAACCCTATCCACTCATACACTGATGATTCCACCCTTCACCTTTCCGTTCTGTTTCCGCAACGTCCATCTCAGCAGTTACTTAACAAACAAGGGATGAGGCTATGGTACACCTAATGTCTGACTTAGCTCGTATCTCTGACTGGGGTATAAATAGTCTTGTTGTCTTTAATGCATCAAAGACTCGGTTTGTACACCTATCAGCCCGTCAAATTCTTCCACAGGAGTACCCACTAATGTTTAATAATATCCAGCTCAATCCTGCATCATCCTTGAACATGCGTGGGGTTTCATTCAGTCGGGTCTTATCTTGGAAAGATCATAATGCATCTCTTGTAAAATCTGCTTCCAAGAGATTAGGTGTGCTAAGCAGACTCCGTGCCTTCTTTACCCATGCGCAGTTGTTGGCTTTATACATGGGTTTTATTCGCACCTGTATAGGGTTTAACTCTCATGTGTGGGGAGGCTCCCCACATACAACTCTTCTCAATAGGGTGGAGTCAAAGGCTTTTCTTCTCATCAACTCTCCTCCTCTTCCTGGCTTCCTTAAACCTCTGTCTCTTCACTGCACTGTTGCCTCTTTATCTCTTTTCTATCGCTACTTCAGTCGTCACTGTTTCTCTGAACTGTCTACTTGCATCCCTCCACCTCTACGACGGGAGCGTAGCAACCGTCTAGCAACAAACTCTCATCCCTTTTCTGTCCAGCTCTCTAATGCAAGAGTTAACCGTTACTCCCAGTCTTTCATTTGTGCAACAGGTCGACTCTGGAACTGTCATCCTCTGTCTGTATTTCCTACTTCCTATGATCTCTAGTCTTGCAAACGCAGTGTGTCCAGGCATCTCGAAATGAACAGATCTTGAATTTTGCCCTCTTTTATATTGTTTTTGTTTTTTCTTGGAAGGAACTGTTTTGCGGGCACAGCCGTTGATTCCTTCTTCTTCGCATAAACAAAATATTAAGTTTGGTAGAAGTTAAAAATGTCCAGACTGAGTTTATTAGTTAGGAAGTTCAACCTTATACATATAAGAAATGGAGAAGACCTAAGAGTGATTATCATTAACAGACTATCTCCGGCTGACCACACCAGCGAGAAGGTACGTAGCATGTATCCACTGCTTGCCAGTATAAGAATAGCATTTATATATATAAATGAAGACATGCTGAGAAAGATAACATCGTTCATCAGAACAACCTGGAGTGTCCACCAGTGGTCTGGAATCCTTATCTCGAATAACGTAGATAAGATTTTAAAAAAGTACAAAGGGCCACTACAAGATGGGTACCAACCTTAAGGGATTGAAGCTATGAAGAAAGACTAGAAAAAGTGAATCTACCAAGAGTACAGGAGAGAGAGAAAAGAGGAGACATGGTTATGCTATATAAATGCATCTCAAGGAAAGTGAAAATAGATATCAATGAACATATAACCTATGGGGAATCATCAGCAAGAGGACGCTGCAAAAAACAACATAGAGAGGTGATGAAGACGTAAGGAAATTCAGTTTCCTAAATAAGGCAATTGATGTATGGAATGCGCCACCGAATGAAATATTGTATGCTAAAACAATTCATAAATTTAATGTTCTGTATGATAAAAATGGTGTAATACACGGGACAGTACGAGCTTGACTTATTTCTTTAAAGATACAATTAGGTAAGAACACACACACACACACACACACACACACACACACACACACACACACACACACACACACACACACACACACACACACACACACACAAAGAGAGAGAGAGAGAGAGAGAGAGAGAGAGAGAGAGAGAGAGAGAGAGAGAGAGAGAGAGAGAGAGAGAGAGAGAGAGAGAGAGAGAGAGAGAGAGAGAGAGAAAGAGAGAGAGAGAGAACAAAGTAACTCAATCTGATTTCAGTAGGACTCAATGGAGATGCTGAGGGTCAGACAAGATGTTGACCTTTAGTGATTAAGATCACTGATAAGGTCACATGGCAAGATTAGTTTGTACAGTTTTCTTTCTGTTTAGTCCAAACTCGGTGAAGTGCTTGAGCGCAACGGAAGAACTTCGGTGTTCGATTTTGCGAATAATCAGGCTCAAGGTCAAAGTTCGACCAGTGTGAGTCTGTGTGTGAGCAATCAGGCTTCATCTTATTTGGGCCAATGCTCCTGGTACGACTCTGAATCAGTCAGAGGGTTGAACAATAGTTCAAAGATAAAGGTCGCAGCGCAAGGTCAGGTGAAAAGAGTTTTTATCCGATTTAAACCGAACTTTGTGGACGGGTTCATAGTAAGGCAAGGAGAAAGGAGTTCAACTTTGAGAAGAAACAGTATAATGTGAAATTCACAAGAAAAGGTTAAATATCAAAGTCACATTGCAAGATCATCTTAAATGGCTTAGATATGACTTAGACCACTGGATTTTAGGGTGGCCATAGCGGGCTAGCCGACGTAGTATATCAGAGTGTATCTGCCTTTCACACGGGTGAGGGAGGCACGTGTTTAAGCTTGAGCCCTTGCTTCCTCACGCTCCATCGTATACTTGATACGTTTCAAAATCACTGGACCAGTAAGCGGGCAAGAAAAAATCTGGCTAAGTGGCAACAGTTTTTATGCAATATGCAGGAGTGAACTTGTTGTCGAGAAAACCATTTATGAAGCCCTATCCTCCTTTATTGTCTTCATAGAAGAGATTCTTCTAGACTTAGGACTGTGTACAGGGTGCAAGTGTGTCTCCCTCTCTCCCTGTTGTAACCTACCTGTCGGCCATGACCCCAGGTGGTGCCTGCAGATGTAAGATAGTGAGAAATATCTACTTCTTTCTGTTCAGTATTCTAATGTTACTTGCGAGGTATTTAATTGTTATTATTACTGTGAAAGTGACAATATGTTTTTCTTCTATCTATCTATCTAGCTACCTATAGATATACTGTATTTAGATATATAGTTTTGTAGTTTATGTATTCCTCGACCCAGCCTTTGCAGCTCACTGGTGGTCTCCCTATCACACCTCTGCACTCACATACTTGTATTATTCTCTTTGTAATCTCATTTCTGTTCATTCTCTCACTCATTCATCTTTTTTTTATTATCGTTGGCCACTTGCACCGAAAAATACAATACTGATTTAAAATATGCGACAAAAATCAACTAATTTACTTCCACAAAACGATCTGAATTTAACTTTGTGGTAAAAAAAAAAAAAAAAAAAAGACTTTCGCTGAATTTAAATCAAATGGCTTTCACCGCACCCGATATCAACGCAGACTGAGCAGCTCTGATTTGAAATTTACAACAAACAATGTGAAATTTTAATGCAGGGTGGAGTCGGCTACAAATTTAAATCAGTACTTGTTTTTTTGTTATTTTCTTGTAATTATCGATGTTTTTGGATGATTACACATTATGTGATATCTTAAGTTTCTTTTGTTGCGCTTGACGCCTTTTTGCCTATTTTTTGCATCAACACATATTGTTTACTTTCAGAATTTATGACACTGAGAAATGACACGTTAATGAGTAAACATAATTATTCAAAGTGTAATGCTGCATTTGGCAATTTCACATGATACTTCAAATTGTTTTCTTACAGTGTTACCATGATTTTACATAATCTTTGCATAAGTAAAGGCAACGACGGAACCCGAATGCCACCCGCAGAAAATTCGGAGAATTTCATAGTTATTATGATGCCAGAAGAATTTTGTTTCATTTGGGTTAACGGTATCATCTGCGTTATTAACTCGAAAGATTCTGTAACGAAATTAACTAACTTATCTGAAGCAAAACATATCAGACAAATGAATCCAATATTGTTTGCAAAAAAATCAAATATTGAAAACTAATTACCTCATGCTGCATAAATTCACTTGGGTGTAGTTAAAGATAAATTATGCTAGTTTGGTAAAAGTCGTTTGACGCTGGTGATTTTCGTCGACATTAATTTTGAATCAGTGTACTGAATTAATTCTTTTTGGTGCAAGTGTCCACATAATTTTAACCTTAATCATTCGTATTTTTCCATCTGTTTGGCTTCTTTTTATAGAGATTTCCAATGGCTGCCAGTGTTGTTAAGAAGCGAATGTTCGATGATGAATACATTAACTACGGATTTACATCAATCCTCGCTGATGGCATCGAGAAACCTCAGTGTGTGCTGTGCTTCAAAGTCCTGGGGAATGATTCTGTGAGGCCTAGTAAGCTGAAACAACATCTGACGACAATCCACCCTCAGTATGCGGAGAAGAACAATAAGAACCTAGTGCCAAAATCCAACAAAAGTTGTGTACGCTGAGTGGGTCGGGAGCACAGACGCTGCGTGGTGAAAGAAATGGGTCAGTGGAAGAAGTATATCATATTACAGATGGGGCTACTGAAGTAGGGAACGGAAATAGATGTCAGAAAGTAGACCAATAGAGGTAAGGCAGAACATGATATTATGGAAGGAAAAATGCGGTGATTCTCGGAGGAAGTCTGCAAGAAGGGGGGAACGTTGGAGGTGAGACAAGAAAGGAAAAGAAATGCGTCGCTGTAGAGCGTAAAGAGGACATTCAAGAAAAATATTGCGTACGGAGGGGATGGTATTTCAATGATTGGAGAGAGGAGGGCGGTCACCAGACCTCAAATAGGAGTAGGTAAGTCTAGTATGACCAATTCTAAGACGAGCAAAAGCAGTCTCCGACCTCCTATTACGGTGGCAAGGGGTCAACCAGGGGGAAATAAAGGGTTTAACAACACGGAGTTTATTATTAGTGACAGATTCCCAACAAGACTGCCATCAGTGTTGAACAAAGATAGGGCGGGAAGAAAACCGGAGACTGGAAAGAGGAAGGAAGGAGAGGCATCCCTGGCAACAGCCGTGCAAGCCCGCGATGCCCACGTGTCATAGGACCCAACAGAACTGGACTGTTTTACGACGAGAGGAGATATGGAACATCCATTCCAAGATACGAAGGACTAAAGGGTGAGAAGCAGAAGGTGACTGAAGAAGGGACAGAGCACTGTGTGAATCAGATAATATCACAATGAGGGAGAGGAGGCACGACAAATATACCGCAACGCAAACAAGAGGGCATATAACTCTGCTGTTAGAACACTCGCACAAACAGAAAAGCTAAAATGATACAAGGCGTCAGGAAAGAGAACCACGAACCCAACACACACACATGGGTTTTTGAACCATCAGTGTGTATAGGGACTTCAGACGAATGGCGGGAGAGATGGTCAGAGAACTAGGAACGAAGAATGAATGAAGAAGAATTGGACTTGGAATAAGGGAAAATGGAAGGACAAACTTGTGGTCGCGGAAGTAGCCACGGGGGAAAAGGACATGTGCGGAAAGAAAAAAAGCATTTCTAACAGTATGGGAGGAGTGCGAGGGGAGTACGAGCTCGAACTGGAAAAGGTGGCTTGATCCTAGGATGTGAGGAAACGTTTCTAAGTCAGGACTTTAGAAGGTACAGAAGGGGTATGAGGGAAACAGTGCAACTTAGCATAGGCACGAAGAGAAAGTAAAGCACGATGGCGGAAAAGTGAAGGAACTCCTGATTCAGCACGGAGACTCACAACTGGTGAAGATTAAAAAGTGACAAGAGCCAGACGCAAACCATGATGATGCACAGAATCAAATTGCTGGAGGACGGTATCTGAAGCAGAAGAATAAACTTGGCAAGCATAATCAAGTTTGGAGAGACCGAGAACAATATGGAGACGAAGGGGAGTAGTCCGATCGGCACTCCACGACACATGAGACAAAGTTTGTAAAAGACGGAGGCATTGCAAGGCTGAAAATTTCAAGGAGGCAAATACGATCCTTCCAAGTAAGACGGGAGTCGAAAAGAAAGCCAAGAAAGGAAGCGAAAGTTTTGTATGGGAGAGGAGCAACAGAGAAAAAGATGCAGGTGAGAAATGAGACTTAACAAGTGAGAACCGAAAACCATGAGAAGTAGCTCATTCTGAGGCAGCAGAAGCCGCACGTTGAATAAGAGCACCAGGGGCAGAGATATCAGAGTTTGAGGCATATATTGCAGTCATCTACGTAAGAAGAGCGAGCTCCAGCTGGGAGACAAGAAACAATCCCATTAATAGCCAATAAAATGAGAGTAGTGCTAAGAACACTGCCTTCGGGGGCACCTTCAGATTGTGGGAATTGATTGGAAAAATTATGCTGAACACAGACTCTAAAGAATATAGTTGATAGAAAATTCTTTAAGAAAACACAAAGATTACCATCAATACCATATGAGCGAACTGTGCGTAAAGTATGGTAGCGCCAGGCTGTGTCATAACCCTTCTCAAGGTCAAAGAACACTGCGGCAACAGATTTTTGGGTGGCAAAGGCCGAGTGGATATAAGTCTCTAGATTTAGAAGGGGGTAAAAGTACTGTAAGCCTTTCGAAAACCAAACTGTGATGATGACAAAAGCTGCTTGGACTCTAGGAGCCACATAAGACGATGATTTATCATACCCTCGAACAATCTGCAGATACAACTAGTAAGAACAATGGGGCCATAATCTTGAGGGGCATGGCCTTGCTTTCCCGGCTTAAAAAACGGTAGAATGATGGCATTACGAAAAGAGGGAGGAAAAACATCCTTTGTCCAGATACGATTATAAATAGCTAATAATAAGGCGAGGGCCTGGGGGAAAAGATGATGGAGCATGTTATACTGAATGCCATCAGGACCCTCGCAAGTGTTCTTACAAAGACGGAGGGCAGAGGACAATTATTCATGAAGCGTGAAAGGTGCGTTATAGGAATGACTAGACAACAGCTGGAAGACGACAGGCATACATTCAGTAGTAGTTTTAAGGGCGTGGAATTCAGGTGAGAGATGAGAGCAGCTACTAACATTACTAAAATGAAGACTTAAGCCATTAGCAACTAGATGAACATCTGCAACTGACTCCCCATCCAAATGGAGGACAGGGGAAGGCATGGGAAGATGCTTTCCTGCCATTTTGCGTATACATGTCCAGACGGAAGCAATGGGCGTATTGGTTGTAATAGCAGAAACACACTCTGTTCATCCGGGGTGTTTCGTTTATGTAGGTAACTTTTCCAAAGTGCGCGTTTAACACGGAGTGTCACAATACAATCAGAATGCCACCAAGGCCCACAGAAGTGAAAGGACGGAACGACCTAGGAATCGCAGTCAAAGATGCACTCAGAACTAACACATTAAGTAAGGTGAGCGTATGTAAAATGTAGTGGTAGGTGGTGGCGACCATCATCCACTCACTTGATGTAGTGCTACGTACTTCTTCCTTAACCTTTAACATTCTTTTTCTGTGCCTGCCCTCCTCTATTCCCACTTCTCCCATCTTTCCAGTCCTTATTGCTTTTCTTTCCTCTACAGGTGGCTTTACATTGAGTGACAAGCCAAATGGTTTCCTGTAAGCCAAGAAACCATTTACAACACTGGGTGGTAACCACATAACCAAACCATATGTGCTCCCTACGTGTCAACAAATGGGTTGGTGGAGGGTTAGTGCCCCTCCCCGTAAAACATATAAATCAAAGTCAAATGGCCACCCCTTACGGGATTAGGGCGTCTGGCAATAGATAGATAGATATGTAAAACAGTAGAGAAGAAAGAAGGGGGTATAGAAGGAACCACTAAAGAAGGAAATGACGGACAGTCAGCCTTCGGAAAACACCACCGAGGAAGTCTGAGTATGGGACAATATGACGTAAGAGTAAGTTTGATAGGAAAGTGATCACTATATACAGCATCAGAAAAAATCAGACCAATGGAAATCTAGAGAAAGGGAAGGAGAGCAGAGGGAGAGATTCAGACAAGGGAAAGCACGAGTTCTCGCATCAAAATGAGTTGCAGCTCCCGTATTCAAGAAAGATAAATCATTACTAAAAACAAAAGACTCAAGGCAGCGGCCACGAGAATAAATAACAGCATCGCCCCATAAAACGTGGCGACAGTCAAAATCTCCCAACAATAAAATTGAGATATGTAACTGGGACAATAATAGAGATAAAGCAGGGAAACTAATAGGCTGGGAGGGAGAGAAATAAATAGAAACCATCGTAATCCAGCGTCCGAGAAAAACACGAATAAAATGACATGGAACCGAAGTGTGAAGGGATAGACGTTCAAGAGAAATGGTGTATTGAACTAAAATAGCTGAAACAGGAGGCGTAGCAGAAGAAAACAAGAAACATCAGTCAGGTATGGGTACTGGAGGGGAAGACAAACGGGGCTCTTGCAAACAGACTAAGGAAGAACAGTGAACCGAGAGAAGATAAAGAGGGTCATTACGATGGGCCGTAAAACTTCGAAGGTTCCACTGTAAAACAGACACACTAAAGCTTACAACACAAAATAAAAGTAAAGCCAAAGAAAAGTAAACAAGCTAAGAAAGATTACAAAGGATAAAACATGTTACACAGGAAATAAAATTTACGACAGACGAGTACCATCCATCACCGAGTCGGTCCGACAGTAGGAATAGGAGCAGAGGATGGAAGAGGTGAACAAGTGGGACAGTCACTATAGCCCGGTGGCACAGGGAGGGATAAAGGAGAGGGAGTAGAACAAAAAGAGAGGGGAGCAGGAGGGGAAGGGGGGAGGAGAGTAGGAGGGAGATCAGGAGCTGAATGGACTTCGGCTGTATGAATCACGATTTCAGGACTGATAGGTTCCTGTAAAGGAGTCGCCGGAAAATCCATGATGTCAGTGAGGGTTTCACCCTCAGCAACTGCTGGGGGTGTCGTCTACGGTGTCGATAAGGGAGCAGGAACAGGTTGTAGAGTGGCTTGTGGAGTTGGGGAACTGGTGGGACCAGACCATGGAGTCACGCAGCGATCTTCGTTGGAGTAGGCGTCGCAGAGAGAGAGGGATGAGCGGTACGCATCTTACGAGTTGGGGGAGAATGTGAGGGTTTCTGGAACCCTTGGTATCCAATGTGGTGGATGGCAGCTCACGTTTACCAGAGGAAGGTGGACGGCGGGTGCCATGCTGTGGCAGAGTTAATAGTTGTTGATGGAGAGAAGAGGAAGAGCGAGGGGGAGCAGCAGAACGGGAAGGGCGATAAGGGGAAGAGAAAGGAGTGGACAATCAAGGCGACAGGGAGGAGGTAGGAATAGAGAAGTCTAGAGCAGAGAATGAGGTGGAACGAGAAACAGAAGGGGCCTGAAAGTAAGGAATAGAACAAGAAGGGGGAGAAGGGGAGGAGGAAGAGGGGAAAACAGAGACAGAGGGAGAGGAGACAACAGTGACAGTTGGAGGGATAGGTGAGGAGAAGGTATGAGTAGAGACAGGAAAAGAGGCTGAGACAGTAGAGGAGCTGGAGATTAGCAACACCAAGGGAGCAGGTGTGTCAGATAGAGAGATGATTGCAGAAAAGGAGTTAGAGGTTGTGACAGTTGCAATGCGGCAGGACTGGGAAACAGTAGAGGTAATGGAGTCAGGACGGGCCACTCGAGCATAAGCGGTACAAGATGTGCATCCTAAGTCACGGGCACATTGATGGGCAGCACGGAGGGAGAGACGTTCTTTTCAGCGAATCCTGGAGACTTCAGTTTTGAAGACGTACGAGTACAGAGGACATTTCCGGGACAAGGTAGCATGAGAGCCTTGGAAATTCGGGCAGACTTGTGTCACAGCTACGCAGGCTGAGGAGGTGTGGCAGGCTTGAGCACAGGCAGGGCAGACTGCCTCTGACTTACAGTATTTAGCTGGGTGACCATATCGCCAACAGGAAGAACATTGTCGAGGACAAGCCGTGTACTCCTTGACCCGAGGTAATGTACCACTAACAATCACAGAGGTGGGAAGGTCGCGACCCTTGAAGATGATCTTTCCTATACTGGCTGAATATTTGCCACGCCCCTGAGGAGGAAGCGTATAGCACTGAACAGATAAGTACTGCAAGGTGTTGAGCAGACAAGATTGCTTGGATATCAGCAGAACATTCAGAAAACTTGTGGTCACCTATGGATATATAGGACGGGATCAGAACAGTTCTGATGGAAGAGTTTAGGTGAACATCTGGAACAGCAGTGATAGGGTGACCAGAGGGATCAGTAAGTGATGAAACCTTCTCAGCCTGTGCAGCAGTTTGAACTCCCAAGAGGCAGTCGCTATTAGGACGTGACGAAAATGTCATATCGTAACCTATTTGTCAGAGGAGAGAGAGATGGAGAGTGAGGTCGTACGTCGTCGGCTGGATGTTGAAGTGCCTCGGCCAAATCTGGCCGCCGAATATCGACGATATTGAGGGACGGTTCGGAAAGAGAGGAGGAGGAGGAAGGAGAGGAGGGGAGAAGAAGAAACAGAAGGATAGGAGGAGAAGGAAAGAGGCGGAAAAATAAGGAAGGGGGGGATCCACCTGACTGGGAGAAGGTTTTGGAGGAACATCTCCCGTTGCTCCTTGGTTTAAGGAAGTATGTTCATGACTGGCAATGGTGAGCCAAATTGTGCAAAGCGGGAATTAAAATGGTCCTCTCCTGAGAGCCAAAGTCAGGAGTAAGGGAGAAAGAGACAAGAGCTACCATACCCATGGTTCCCTGAGGCCGTTCACGACTGACACAAAAGAGACAGCCTTACATCCCATCAGCACGGCTCTCACACCTTAGGAAGGTGAGAAGAAAAGATAATGAAAGAAGAAAAGGAAAGGACCAAGAAAAATTAGTAGGGTCAAAGACTGGGGCGCGAGGGCAGAGGAAGCAGCACAGAGCGACACCACCCCCACCATCAGGCCTCAGCCCCAGACCCCAGAGCCCTCTCACGACTGCAACGGGCTTGGTATTGGGGGGGGGGGGCTCAGTATGGGGAGAAAAACCCAGTTTCTTCAAGTGCCATGAACAGAATTTGGGAAAACAGAGACTGGATGGGAGTGGTGCTTTCCAGCAACAGAACTTAAGTGTAGTAGAGTGAAATAGCAAGGAAGAAAACGGCCCACATGATTGGTGAAATTTTAATTAAGCCGTGTGTCATGAAGATGGTCAAGTGTGGTCTTGGAGAGTCAAGTGCACATAAGATTCAGAAGATTTCCTTGTCAAACGACACAATGAATCGGAGAATTAGTGAAATGTCAGTCGATATCATGGATCAAGTGAGAGAGGAAATTAAATTATCTCCAGCCGGTATGTTAGCAGTGTAGTTGGACGAGTCAACGGATGTGAGTTCTTGTGCACAGCTACTCGTGTTTGTTAGGTATGTATTCTTGCATGACATCGAAGATGAATATCTGTTCTATACATAGCTTGAAACTACCACAAAAGCTTTTCATGTGATAGAAAAGTTTACCTATCTTCACACCTAATGGAATAGTCTGGGAAAATTTTTGTGGAGCCTGTACTGACGAGGATCTGGCAATGCTGGGATCAAAATCGGGACTACAGAGGCATGTCAAGGAAGTAGCTCCGAATGCGAAAGTGGTACAACGTATGATCCATCGCTTTCCACTGGCGTCAAAAACCCTCCCTGACGCCCTTTGCAAGATCCTGGAGGCAGTGGTAAAATGTGTCAACTTGTGAAAATAGGATATTTGAATTCTCGTCCTTTCCAGAAACTCTGTGACGACATGGATTCAGAACATGAATCCTTCCTCTTTTACTCCAAAGTGCGATGGATCTTCAAGGGCAATGTGGACAGAGTATCTGAGCTTCAGAGAGAACTTAAACTTTTACTGGAAATGAAAGGGATAGATGGTCTCTTCAGGCAGGTGTTGTGGGAGTTACGTCTTGATTACCTGGTCAACAATTTTGAGCAGCTAAACAGGCTGCATCTTAAACTACAAGGCAAGGAAAGAATTCCATTCACCTCACGGACTGTATGCCAGTTTTTCTTGCTAATCTCCAGAAATGGCCAAGGAAAGTGAGCGCAGCATATGCTCCCATATTTGAGAATCTTTCAACTGTTCTTGACGTGATTAAAGAGGATCACTTACTTGATCCATCACTCAAAAGTAAAATAATTCAGCGATTGAAATCTTTGGAAAGTGAACTCAAAAGATACTTCCCAGAATTCAAGGAAGAAGTGAATAATCCTTTTTCTGACACTCTTGTTATTGCTGCCATTGCCGATGATGTTCAGGACGAATTCCTTGACTTGAAGAATGATTCTGCTGGTAAAGACCTTTATGAAGAAAAATATCTGTGTTCTGGTGCTCCATGTATCAGTCACATCCAAAAGTTAGTGAAATAGCACGTAGAATCCTCTTGCCATTTTCCACAGCGTATTTATGTGAATCTGGTTTCTCCACCTTTCTAGACATAATAAGTAAAAGCCGGGAACAGTTGGATAGAGACCCAGGTATGAGATGTGCATTATCCGTGACTCAACCTCGAATCAGTCGACTGACTGAAAACAAACAGTGTCATCCATCCCACTGATATGTAACAAAATACGCATTTTGACTGATAATTGTAAGCATTAAAATAAATGACGAGCACCAAAACAGTTATATTTAACATTCTTTGCGAGGGGCTTCAAAGAAAACTGAGTGGGGCCATAAGGATGTTACGATCCCCACAAGTGGGGAATAAAGTGGAAAAAGTTTAAGGAACACTGGCTTAGACCAAACATTGTGGGGAGCTGCAGAGTAAAGCGATTCGACTTCAAGAGCAGTCCATCAATGGTCAAGGTCACAAGGTAAGATTCGACCTTACAGCTCAACTCATGCAGGTGTTATTTGCTTTGGATCAAACTTGGTGGAAGCTTTGAGGGTTATCCAAGAATGAAGATATTGAACTTTGAGAATAATAGGTCAAAGATCAAGGTCACAAGTCGAGGTCAACTCAAGCGTTCCGATCCGATTTGAACCAAAGGTTGTTTGGAGGGTAGAGGGTCAGGCAAGAATGATAAAATTCAGTTTTTCAAACAACTGGTGGAAGTTCATTATCAACAAGTTCAGCCTTAAGATTATTGGGCATGGGTAATGCACTGTCTGAGTGTTCTTTATTGTACTCAGAATTTTCAAAGAAGTTGTACTTACTATGCTCTGAGGCAGCTTATTCCTCCAGTCTACAGCTCTATTGGTGCTGCAGAGAGACACATTCAATTGATGGCTCTGCTGGCTGTTGATACAAAAGTCCCTTAACTCCCACTCTATCCCCCAAAAGGATGGTAAGTAGTAGGACGAGGGCATTTTCAGCTTACAATCCACCAGGATTTCATCTAGGTAAGCCTGGGATTGCAAGTACTAATACTTCCAGTCTGTTTTGAGCAGGGTTGGCATGGGGAGCCTCCCAGGTACGTACCCAGTTACCCGCCCGGGCAGGGTTTTTTAGTTTAAACAACCCGGGTGGATATTTAAAAAATAATAATAATAGCAAATAATTATATTAGTCATTTAACTATCTACTTGTATACATATACATACATACACAAATTTAAAGACCGAGTGCTCCACATAAAGTGCTTTTCCAATCTCATGCCTAATGGCGGCGCTCTAGCGCCAGGCAGCCCTATATAGTCAAAGCTACCTTGCTTGTCAGGTTTTTAAATTCAAGATCAGATCGAACAGTCTGATCCCACGTTTTTCTAGGTCTAACCCTTGGTGCAGCTCCCTCCACGTTCATCGTCTTGCATCTTTTCACCCAGCTGTTTTTTAATGCAAGGAAGAAAGAACCTAAGGCCAGGGGGCGGCAAATTGTTCCCTCCAAGAAAAAACTAAAGCAAGACAACAGGGAGCCAAATTCAAGATCAGTACATTTCAACACGCCTGGACACAATGAGTTTGAAAGACTGAAGATCATAGGCAGCAGGAAATACAGACAGAAGAAAACAGTTCCAGAGTTGATCCGTTGCCCATATGAAAGACTGGAATAACGGTTAATTCTTGCATTAGAGAGTTGGACAGAAAAGGGATGAGAGTTTGTTGCTAGACGGGTGTTACATGCTCGTCGTAGTGGTGAAGGAATGCAAGTAGACAGGTCAGAGGAGTAGAAACCATTGTGGTAGCGATAGAAAAGAGATACAGATGCAACAGTGAAGCAAAGAGACAAAGGTTGAAGGGAGCCAGTAAAAGGAGGAGAGTTAATAAGACGAAAAGCCTTTGACTCCACCTTGTTGAGAAGAGCCTCCCCACACATGTGAGTTGTACTCTACACAGGGGCGAATAAAACTCGTGTATAAAGTCAACAACTGTGCAAGGGTAAAGAAGGCACGGGGTCAGCCTAGCAAACCAAACCTCTTTGAAGTAGAATTTACAAGAGAGATAATAATCATGTTCTTTTCAAGATAAATCTCGAGAGAATGAAACCCAAATTATATTTAAAGATGATGCAGGATTAAGCTGGATAATATTAAAAATTACAGTGTACTCCTGTGGAAGATGATGTCGGGTTGGTAGATGTAAGAACTGAGTTTTTGATGCAGTAAAAACAAGATTACTTTTATCCCAATGAGAGATATGAGCCAAGTCAGATATTAAGTGTACCATAGTTCATCCATCATTTCCATACGCCCAAACCAAACTTGCCTGCCTGAGCTCATCTCATCGCTGATACTTTTGACACCTAACTGTATCCCCAGTTGTTCATTAGATATCCAGTACCGCAGTTTGACCCCACACATTAATCTCACCAGTCTCATCTCATTCCATTCCATTCTGTAGATATCATCTGCGTTGGCCGGCCACGTTTCTGAGACATATGTCATTGCGCTTTCAACACATGAAGCATATCCATCTATTTAGTATATATATATATATATATATATATATCCCTTTGGCATCCAGTGCCCTCAGTATAGGACGAAACTGGGCATTTTCAAAATTTAATAAAGAAAGGAACCCCCCGGTAGGGACCTATGAGCTTCGCGACTACGAGCCAACAGGCAGAAGGCGGTACGCCTAGCACACTTCCAGCAAAATCCCTCGCACAGGAGTTCCAGGACCCAGTCGGTTAAATATATATATATATATATATATATATATATATATATATATATATATATATATATATATATATATATATATATATATATATATATATATATATATATATATATATATTGTTACGGAACAGAGAGAGATAATGAACACTTCAAGTGAGAATACTAAAATCACTACTGTTCCGCAAAGTTCCAGTTTCAAAACAAAAGAGTTAGGTAAAAATACAAGTTAAAGTTTAATGCTCAAACTAACAACAAAACATTCAGGACTCATAAGGATAATGTAATGATAAAAGCAGGTTAAATATATGGTTAACTGCAATAGCCTCTATTAACACGAATTTAGCAAGAACAAATTTATCTAAGTCAGCCCTGATAAAATGAGAAAACCGGATAATGCTCAGTTAATGCAAGATATATTATTACAGATACAAAATATTATTAATAATGGCTGACATCAAAAACTCAACATGAATCACAAAAACCTTACCAGGCCCACGAATTAACACCTTAGGCCATACAGTACAAGAAAAATGGTAACAACACTTATACTCAAATTATACAGCAGCTAGATGACTGGAGACTTCCTGAGCACTCACAAAAATAATACACTATACAGGGGAGGACAGAGATGTGAACAAAATGAGGAGTAGATCTAAGTGGCAATTAATGCAGAGACTGAGCTCATTATATAGGGGCCAGCAGAGCTTGATACAACTTGTAAGAAGGACGCGCAAATGAAGCCATAGGGGACAAAGAGTTGACAATCCTGCTCTGAACAACAGATAGAACGACTTACTCTACTATAAGGGGGAGAACGGGGGAGTGAGGTAGAACACTCAAGCCTGGTCACTATGGAAGCCACGAGGCGAATCGTGAACAAACATGCAGCATACAGTACGTTAGAATTATACAAAGGATGATGAAATCATAGGCTATGTAACACCTCCCCACAAAGGAAAAGAAATTTACAAAGGAAATTTCTTATTACTCTAAAACAATCTGTCTAAAGTCTAGATAAGAAATCTGCAATAACATTTTCTTTCCCCTTGACATATTGTATGGCTAATGAATACTCCTGAAGAAGTAGACTCCATCTTGTCAATCTCTGATTTTTTTCTTTAAACTTACTAAGGAATTTCAGTGGGTTATGATCGGTATAAATGACTATGGGGTCAAAACCAGAACACAAATAAAATGAAAAATGCTGTAAACCCAAAATCAAGGCCTAAAGCTCTTTCTCAATAGTGGAGTAGTTCTTTTGAGGTGAAGTGAACTTCTTACTGTAATAAGATACAGGATGTTCAATACCCTGATCATCCTCTTCCAGCAAAACAGCCCCAGCTCCTGTATCACTTGCGTCAACAACCATCTTAAAAGGCTTAGCAAAATTTGGAGTAGCGAGCACTGGCTGACTTAATAGGATAACTTTAAGTTTACTGAAAGAGGGTTCACAGTTATCGGTCCAGACAAATTTAACTCCCTTTCTCAGAAGGTTTGTAAGTGGTGATTCAAGAATTGAAAAGTTAAGAACAAATCGCTTGTAATAACCTACCATTCCCAAAAATCTTTGTAGCTCTTTCCTACTTTTAGGTCTGGGAAGATCACTTATAACCTGAACCTTAGCTCCTGGTGTAGCAACGTGTCCATCACCAATTACGTACCCAAGGTACTGAACTTTAGCTTGACCAAACTCACACTTTGATAAATTACCTACAAGATTAGCCTGAACCAAATGCTCAAGAAATTTACTGACATGGCATAGGTGATCTTTCCAGTTGTCACTGAAGATTAATACATCATCAATATAAACAACACACCCTGCCAAACCCTCTGTTACAACATTCATGAGCTTCTGAAAGGTGGCTGGTGCATTCTTCTACCATATGGCATTACAGAACATGCAAAAGTCTTTCCTAGTGTTACAAAACATGAGATCTCCCTAGCACGTTCAGTCATAGGTACTTGCCAGTATCCCTTTAACAAATGAAACTTACTTATGTACCTAGCCTTTCCGATCTTCTCTATGCAATCTTCCACGCGAGGGAGAGGGTAAGTGTCTGTTTTGGTTATCTGATTAACACTTCTGTAGTCGATGCAAAGACGCAGTGACCCCCCTGGCTTAGGGACTAGAGTGATAGGAAAACTCCACTCGCTCTGACAGGGCTCAATCATCTTGTGGTCCAACAGGTAGCCAAGCTCCTTATGGATGAGAGGAACTTTCACTGGGTTCACACGGTAAGGAGGCAGTTTAATTGGCTTTGCGTCTCCAACATCGACATCATGCATCAACACAGTGGTTCATCCTGGATTGGCACGGAACACTTGCGGGTACTCCTGCAGTAATGCCGAAAACTCCTGCCTTTCCTCGGGAGCTAGATGAGAAAGCTTAGTCTGGAGATCATTCATGATATCAGGATTCTTCCCCAAACTATCACTCAGGCTCATACTGCATTGGAGAACTTCACTTGCAGACTCGGGTGGAACAGCTACAGTGCAGACTGGGTTATTTTCGTCCCGCTTGTGATATAACTTTAGCATGTTAATGTGACAAAGTTGCTTGTTCTTTCTACGATCTGGTGTGGTGATGACATAGTTGACATCACTGAGTTTCTTTTCCACGAAATAAGGACCACTAAACTTGGCTTGAAGAGGTTGCCCATGCACCGGTAGAAGAATCAAAACCTGATCTCCTGGCTGAAAGTGGCGTAACCTGGATTTCTTATCATACGAAGTCTTCATCTTCTCCTGAGTAGCTCCTAAATTCTCTCTCGCCAGCTGTAAAGCAGTGGACAGCCGTTCTTTGAACTTCATCACATACTCCATCAGGTTGACGTCATCTTCCTCCGACAGCCAGTATTCCTTGAGTAGCTTAAGGGGTCCTCTTACTTCATGGCCAAACAGTAGTTCAAAGGGTGAGAAGCCCAGTGATTCATTTGGAGATTCTCTTGCGGCAAATACAATGAATGGAAGACCTTTATCCCAGTCTTTCTGATGTTCCAAACAGTATTTCCTGAGCATTGATTTCAGTGTTTGATGATATCTCTCCAACGCTCCTTGGGTCTGGGGATGGTAAGCTGAAGACGTGATCTGGGTGATGCCCAACTCTTTCAGAGACTGCTTGAAAACATTTGACATGAAATTACTTCCCTGGTCTGACTGTACCTCCTTGAGCAGACCAAACTTTGTGAAGAACCCTAGCATTTCCTTAACCACGTTCTTTGCTGAGATATTTCTAAGTTCATAGACCCAATCTTCAGAGAATGGATAATGAGCGATTGGTGAAAAAGATAACTAGATCTGATGTGAGAGGTGTAAGACTGAGAGGAAGACCACGAATAGGATGGATGGACAGTGTGAAGAGAGCGCTGGATGCGAGAGGGATGTCTGTTGAGGAAGGAAGAGTGGCTGTGCGTGACAGAAATAAATGGAGAGAAATTGTGAATGAATAAGTGATGACGCAGCCCTGAGGGGATATTCTCCCGCATTTGATCTGATCAGCTAGTCAGGTCAGGTGCGGGTAAGGGGATGGGTCTGTTATGATGTGGTAGGGATAAACCAGTTCTGCTGTTGGGCCCTGCTGTGGATGTCACTGATTGCATTGCGCAGTTGACCCTTGTGCGGTGTGATGCTATGAGGATCTGTCCGTTCTCCCCTTTGGGGCTAAGATGCGAATGAATGTGTTTGAATGGATGAGTAAATGGAGAGTGAGTCGTCCTATCTCGGCTACCTCCCTTTCCTTGGGGGAAGCAGCCTAGGTATATAGATAGATAGATAGATTTCTAAGTGGAATGGCTTCAGGATAACGAGTAGCCATATCAATCAGGGTCAACACATAAGAAAATCCTGAAGAAGTCTTAGGAAGAGGGCCCACAATATCCACCAACACACGGGTGAAAGGCGCCTCAAAAGGAGGAATGGGAACTAGAGGTGCAACCTTTTCGGTCTGATTACACTTCCCCACAACATGACTGGTGTGACAAGACTTACAAAAACAGGAAACATCTCTGAAGATACCTGGCCAGTAAAAGTGTTTCAAAATGCATGCCACAGTCTTCTTCATTCCAAGGTGTCCTGCCAAACTGGAATCATGAGCCACTCTAATGATATCCTGCCTACAAACACGAGGGATGACAACTTGATGGACAATCTCCCATTCACAGTCGGCTGATGCTGTTGGAGGTCTCCACTTTCTCATAAGTACTCCTGACTTTATATAATAACAAGTAGAGGCACTAGCTGACCCTTCCTCACTGCAAGCAGAGTTAGCTAGACCTTTCAACTCAGGGTCAGCAACCTGCAACTCAACCAACTCTTGACGAGACAAATTATCAACACTACGGGGTACTGCCTCATCTGGTGAGTGGTCCAAATTAGCAAGAAAAGTGTCAGCTAGGATAACATCATCATCATCATTATCCTCTAAGTCATCAGTAACTTTAGACTTAGTCCTAGTGACAGCACATGCAGAGGACACATCAGGGATATTACAATCCTGGGTCGCAGTCACTGGTTCACTAGACAACTGAGGAGCTGGACACACTTAACTTCCACCAATATTATTTTCAAGTAAGAAAGTTACACCTGACATTGGGAGTGTCTCAACCAACCCAACCATAACGGAACCATTAACAAAACCAGACTTTAAATTCACTCTGCACAGAGGGACAGAGAAGTAATTATTCTCTACACCTTGTAAGATTACAGTTTCATCAGAGGAATTAACATTAGAGCCTAGAACACTGGTCAGCATAAGGGATTAGCAAGCACCTGTATCACGATATATTTTAACTAATTTCCTGTCATTATTGTCCAGAGGACTGACAAAACCATGAGACAGGAAATTAGCACATGAACACTTGAGAGTGTCACCCACGTTACTGCTCAAAAGAGGAGCTTCATCATGAGAATTTAATTTACCCCTCAAAGCAGGTTCAGTTAACTCGGTTAACGAATTCTGGGAACTCTCAAGGGTGGGCACTAGACCAATTGACTGAATATTTAAAGACTCCTTTTTGTTCACATCACGCTGTCTCCTGAAACATTTCTCCGTAGTATGGCCAAGCTTACTACAATAAGTACATTTACTTTTCTGAAACCTAGAGGTGAAGCTGGTATTTTCTTCCTGAGAAACATTACCTTTATTCTCTTTCCTGTTATCTGTACTCTGAGTAGAGGCAACGTACTTACTCTCAGCTTTCCCTTTTTCTTTAGAATATCTCTTGTGAGTAAGAACATATTCATCAGCTAAAACTGCAGCATCAGACAAATTTTCTATTCTTTTCTCATCAAGATATAGGCTTACATCTTTATTAATACACCTTTTGAAGTCCTCCAGCAAAATCATCTGCTTAAATTTATCACAATCAGAATTTACATTCTTAGAATTTAACCACTGCTATAACAGATCTTATTTGGTTTTTGCATACTGAACATAGGATTGCTTATCATGCTTATAAGTTGTCCTAAATTTTACTCTATAGGCTTCAGGAACAAGCTCATAGGCCTTAAGAATTAAGCTCTTAACTACATCATAATTATCAGATTGATCCTGAGGCAAAGATGCATAAGTTACTTGAGCTTTACCGGTGAGAACAGTTTGAAGGAGTACTGGCCAATACTTTTTGGGTCAATTAAAACCTGTAGCTACCCTCTCAAACAACTGAAAATAATTTGTTAAATCAGATTCATTAAAGGGAGGGACAAGTTTAACATTTTTAGCCACATCAAAATCATCAGAGCTAGATGATCCAGTTCCACTTTGTTTCATGCGATACTCATGATCTGCCTGAATCCTAGCAATTTCAATTTGTGCCTGTGCCTCCTGAATACGAGCCTGAGACTCAGCCTCCTTAGCACGAGCCTCCTGCAGGGCTAGCTGTAACTATGCTATTTAAATCTGTGTTTGCTCATCTGGAGGAGTTACATTAAACTAGCTTTTATTAATCATGTCAACAATTTGATCTTTAGACTGATGAGAGCGAACAGCAATTCCCAATTGTTGAGCAACAAGCTTAAGTTCATTCTTTGTTCTGTTTTCTACATCACACACTGTTTGCACATTTGACAAAAAATCTTTGGCTTCATGAAGAGTAGTAATAGTAGACATTATGAATAAATCACAGTCACAAAATATCAAGCAATATCCTTATGATAATATCCTGAATATCCTGATAAGAGGTCGCCAAATTTATATTACGGAACAGAGATAATGAACACTTCAAGTGAGAATACTAAAATCACTACTGTCCCGCAAAGTTCCAGGTTCAAAACAAAAAAGTTAGGTAAAATTACAAGTTAAAGTTTAATGCTCAAACTAACAACTAAACATTCAGGACTCATAAGCATAATGTAATGGAAAAAACAGGTTAAATATATGGTTAACTGCAATAGCCACTATTAACACGAATTTAGCAAGAACAAATTTATCTAAGTCCTGATAAAATGAGAAAACAGGATAATGCTCAGTTAATGCAAGATATATTATTACAGATACAAAATATTATTAATAATGGCTGACATCAAAAACTCCACATGAATCACAAAAACCTTACCAGGCCCACGAATTAACACCTTAGGCCATACAGTACAAGAAAAATGGTAACAACACTTATACTCAAATTATACAGCAGCTACATGACTGGAGACTTCCTGAGCACTCACAAAAATAATACACTATACAGGGGAGGACAGAGATGTGAACAAAATGAGGAGTAGATCTAAGTGGCCATTAATGCAGAGACTGAGCTCATTATATAGGGGCCAGCAGAGCTTGATACAACTTGTAAGAAGGACGCGCAAATGAAGCCATAGGGGACAAAGAGTTGACAATCCTACTCTGAACAACAGAAAGAACGACTTACTCTACTATAAGGGGGAGAAGGGGGGAGCGAGGTAGAACACGCAAGCCTGGTCACTATGGAAGCCACGAGGCGAATCGTGATCAAACATGCAGCATACTGTACGTTAGAATTATACAAAGGATGATGAAATCATAGCCTATGTAACAATATATATATATATATATATATATATATATATATATATATATAATATATCTATATCTCTGTTTATATTTATCTATCTATCTATCGATAGATAGATAGATAGATAATAGGTAGATACATAGATAGACAAATAGATAGTTAGATATGTGTATGTATATATAATAGAGAGAGAGAGAGAGAGAGAGAGAGAGATTTTATAGCTAGATAGACAGATAGATAGATATAGATAGATTGATAGATAGATACACAACGACTTATCTTGCGCTCGTGTTCCTGAACTTGATTTTCTGAATTCTCTGCACTCTGGTTTAGGCTTTCCTGTTATTCTCCGATTAAATATATCTGCGCTGTTTACTTATCCTCTAATTTTACTATCAAAAATCCTTTGACCATCTTACTTGTACGATGGAACACATTCTATCCATTTCTCCTTTCTCTGAAATCTCCATTCTACGAGATTTCCATGTTCACCACCACCTTTGGCTCTCCTCTCCTTTCACTGATCCACCTGGTGAACAAGCCTACATCTTTTTTATCCTAAATGACCTACAGCATCTTATACAGCATCCTACCCGTATCCCTGACCGCCTTGGAGAGAGCTCCAACATACTTGACCTCTTCCTTACAACTAATCCTCCTACTTACACTGTTAATCTTTTCTTTCTGTTAGGCTCCTCCTATCACAACCTTATCACCTTAACCTGTCTTATCACTCCAGTACGGCCTGTGGACCCTCTAAAGAAAAATCGTCTGTGGCATTTTGGAGCTGCGGATTGGGAGGCCCTCAGGCAGTACTTTTTTGATTTTCCCTGGAATGATTACTGCTTCCATGGCCGGGAGCCATTTCAGTGTGCCTTGCGCATTACGGAGGTTATTCTCTCGGGCATAGAAGCATACATTCCTTTCTCATATTCTTTGACTAATGCAAGAAAGCCTTGGTTTAATCACGCTTGTTCTAATGCTGTCCGCAACAAGGAGAGGGCCTATAAAAGGTACCGGAGCCAACACACCATTGAATCAATCATTTTTACCATGGGTGTACATAGAGATTTGGGGGCCCGGGGGGCTAGGTTCTTTGTGGGGCCCCCTTCCTGGAGGGGGGCCCTACAAAGAACCTAGCGCCCCTCATGCTCAAAACTTATCTAATTTTTCAGCTGGGATTGTCGGGACGATAAACATACATATTTTTGAATATTAATAAAAAAGCTTATAAGTTTTTAAGGCTTTGGGGGGCTCCCCTCCACTTGGAGCCAGGAGGGCAGTTTCAAACAGTCCCCCCCCCGCCCCCCCTCAGGTAGGCCACTGATTTTTACATTTCCTCCAGGAATTGTGCTAAGTCTGTTTTCGCTCTGCTAAAAATAATTTCATGCGTACTAAATGCTCTCAACTCTCCAACTCGAATTCTTCCTGCTCCATCTGGCACCTTGCCAAAAACCTTTCTAACAACTTTACCTCATCATCTTTCCCTCCTCTTTTCTACTCTGATGGTTCTGTAGCTATTTCTTCTACTGATAAAGTAGATCTCTTCGTTCAGACTTTCTCCTCCAATTCCACCTTAGATGATTCCTGTGCTGATCCACCGTCACTTCCTCATGGCTGACAAAATTTCTTCAGCTGATGTATTTTCTGCCATCACAGGCCTCAGTACTTACAAGGCATATGGGCCTCATGAAGTCCTTCCTGTTGTTCTCAAGTACTGTGCTTCTGTGCTTACACCCTGCCCAGGCAAGCTCTTTCGCCTTTGCCTATCAATTTCTACCTTTTTTCTTGCTGGAAGTTTGCTCTCATTCAGCCAGTACCAAAGAAGGGTGACCATTCCCAGCCCTCTAACTATCGTCCCATTGCTTTAACATCCTGTATCTCAAAAGTTTTCGATTCAATTCTTAATCGAAAAATTTTAAAGCATCTTTCCTATCACAACCTCCTTTCTGATCGTCAGTATGGGTTCCGACAGGGACGCTCCACTGGCGATTTTCTCAACTACCTTTCAGACTCCTGGTCATCCTCCTTTCGGGACTTTGACGAAAGCTTTGGCATTGCACATGACATTTCAAAGGCTTTCGATCGAGTCTGGCATAAATCTTTAATTTCCAAACTGCCCTCTTACGGTTTCTGTCCTTCTATCTGTGCCTTCATCTATACCCTTCTTTATGGTCGTTCTATAGCGCTGGTGTAGACGGCAATCGTTCTTCTCCTAAATCTATCAACAGTGGTGTTCCTCATGGCTCTGTCCTATCACCAACTCTCATTTATTCGTCAGCGACCTAAGTTGTACATCTAACCCTATCCACTCGTACGCTGATGACTCCACTCGTACGCTGATGACTCCACTCTTCACCTTTCCATTCGGTTCCCGCAACGTCCGTCTCAGCAGTTACTTCAACAAACAAGGGATGAGGCTATGGCACACCTAATGTCTGACTTGGCTCGTATCTCTGTTGGGGTAAAAATAATCTGATTCTTTTTAATGTATCAAAGACTCAGTTTGTACACCTATCAACCCGGTAAAATCTTCCATAGGTGTACCCACTAATGTTTAATAATATTCAGCTTAATCCCGCATCATCTTTGAACATGCTTGGGGTTTCATTCACTCGGGACTTATCTTGGAAAGATCATATTACATCTTTTGTAAAATCTGCTTCCAAGAGATTAGGTGAGCTAAGCCGACTCCTTTCCTTCTTTACCCCTGCACTATTGTTAACTCTATACAAAGGTTTTATCCGCCCCTGCGTGAAGTACAATTCGCATGTGTGGGGAGGTTCCCCACACATATCTCTTCTCAATAAGGTGGAGTCAAAGGCTTTTCGTCTCATTAACTCTTCTCCTCTTACTGGCTCCCTTCAACCTCTGTCTCTTCACCGCACTGTTGCATCTTTATCTCTTTTCTAACGCTACTTCAATTGTCACTGCTCCTCTGAACTGTTTGCTTGCATTCCTCCACCTCTACGACGGGCGTGTAGCACCCGTCTAGCTGCAAACTCTCATCCCTTTTCTGTTCAACTCTCTAAGGGAAGAGTTAACCGTTACTCCCAGTCCTTCATTTATGCAACAGATCAACTCTGGAACTGTCTCCCTCTGTCTGTATTTCCTGCTTCCTACGGTCTGCAGTCTTTCAAAGGCAATTTGCCCAGGCATCTCGGTATGATCTAATTTTGAGTTTGGCTCTCACTTGTATTTTGTTGTTCTCTTGGAAGGAACAGTTATTGCGGGCTCATGGCCTTTGGTTCCTTCTTCCTAGCATAAGATATATATACTGTATATATATATATATATATATATATATATATATATATATATATATATATATATATATATATATAGATAGATAGATAGATAGATAGATAGATAGATATTGTATAATATTATGAGCAGTAGTATTTTACAATTACCAGCATGAATGTCTGCACCCCAGGTTTCATCATCTTTGTACTAAATGTTTCAACCTGTAGTCCAGTACTGAAAGAAATGACAGTGTGGTGCTCTGCTATGAAATATATTTTGTACGATATGTCGTTAAAAGGAAATAAAAATATTTACTGTATACAAATCTCAATGTTTGTAAGAATCCTGGCTTTGGTTTTTTTCATAAAACCCTGGCAGGTTCGGTAAAAAAAAAAAAAAAAAAAATGGCAACCCTGATTTTCAATCCAAAATTTACTAAGTTGCTTTCGAAAGTGAAATGGGCTATTTTAAATCAGTTTGAGCATTATTTTTTCCTAATAACTCCTGCGTTCTTTCCGTTATCTATTGAAGCATCTCTGTTAATCTCCTGTACTCATCTTTATAAGGCAAATTTCAAATGGCATTAACCATTTTTGTTCTTATTTTCTTAACATTTTTAAGTGAAGGTAGGATCCATCTTTGAATAAGCTGTTCAGAACTGTTCTGCATATCACAGCTGTGGCCTGACCAGTCTCAATGAGTTGCATTTTGCACCTATATAATTCTCCTCATTCTTAGGCAGAAAAAGTTAAGTGTACGATGATGATGACGATGATGATGAAGAGGAGGATATTATAACCATCACTCATTTCTGGGAAGAAGCATGAGTCTTAAACACTAGCTGGGTCTTGTCACGTTAGGGACCCTAAGACGATATTTTGGATAATCCTTGCCGTGTACAAAGCACCGACCTGGTTACCTGTCTGCCAACCTACTTCCCCTCCTACTTACGCACCTACCTCCCTGCGTTCCTACTTACCTGACTACCCAGCTCCCTGCTTCGCTGGATTTCCTCTTATCTCCCTGCCTACCTTCTTTCCTGCCCACCTGCCCCTTTACCTGCCTATGCACCCTAGTCCCTGCTTGTCTACTGTCCTATTTATCTCCTTGCCTACGACCTCCCTACCCACCTCTCCATTTACCAGCCTATCTCCCTGCATACCACACTGCCATGTCCACCACCTGATGAGTTAACTGTACAAGAGCGGCTTTTTTGTTATTTATTTGTATACTTATTTATGTGCTAATTTATTGTAATTTGCTACTTTCTAGTAGGTTGTGTCACAACGGTGATGAGGGGGTAAGTTGCTACTTTTCGTGTGCCCTTTCCATGATACTAATTTCAAATGGCATTAACCATATTTTGTTCTTTATTCTTGTCAATAAAACATTTTCGTCACTGTGAGCTTCAAAATTGTTCTGAGCGTGTTGGCCACTCCAAAGAGTGCACACGTCAGGTGGAGAGGATTCATTCCACCTCAGCCGTTAAAACAGGTCCATCCTTGCCGCCACAAGAACGCGAACAAATGGACAGACGGCTGTACGCAAAATTGTCAATCTTGCTCAAGCGCTGCATGTTCCTCGATATCGTCATCGGGAAAAGGCACGTACAAGTTCCTTGAACTGGAATTAATTAGACTAATACCACTCCACACTAGTGATGGCAAGATACATAGGAGAGATGTCAGTCATATGACAAAAGATTAAACCCAGACAGATGGATCTAGAGCAGTGATTTTCAACCAGTGTGCCGCGGCACACTGGTGTGCCGCGAAACAACTGCAAGTGTGCCGTGGGAATTGGGGAAGGAAGATTGATCCTCCCTCAAACAACGTGCACATGGCAAATGTGACATCTATGAGTATGACTATCATTTGTCACGGCTTAATGACAATGAATTTAATTAATTGTGAATTTATATTATACCCTATTTCTGGGGGGCATATCACACTGTATGTACGAACTGGTAACCTTTATTCCGCCGGGCCTCCGGGCTAACGGATTTTCTCAGCCAGACGGGCCTTCACCACAGCGGCACTTGGACGCGCTGCCCGGCGCCCCTCTTCCTTGTATAAGTCTTAAAAGTAAAGATCAGGAGATGTAATTATGAAACGAACGTTAGAAGATGAGGACAGTGAAGCTAGTGTGGCCGGAACTAGTTCTGGAAGCAAGACAATTAGGACAGACAGTATTACTTCCAAATCAGTTGTGCGACTGTATAAAGAAGACTACTTGTCCTTAGGATTCACTTCATCTGGAGAAGAGGAACCACGTCCTGTCTGTGTAGTTTGTGGCGAAAGACTAGCGAATCAAGCGATGGTTCCAAGTAAACTTAAAAGACATCTTCAGACAAAGCACTTTCATTTATGTGAGAAATCAACTGAATATTTTAAAAGGCTTATCACTGACCAAACACGCCAGTCTCAACAAATCACCAGTATCACGACTGTATCTGCCAAAGCTCAAGAAGCAAGTTATTCTGTTGCAGAAATAGTTGCCAAAAAAATGAAAGCACATACAATTGCAGTCAGTAAAATTACCAGCATGTAGCATAATTGTGAACATCATGTTTGGTGAAAAATGTGAAAAAGAGATTTTGAAAATCCCAATGTCAGATAACACCATCAGTCGTCGTATTTCTGATATGTCTCAAGACGTTGAGTCACAAATCATAGCTCGTATCAAAGATGTGAGAATTTTTGCCATCCAGTTGGATGAGTCAACTGACATCACTGGAAAAGCTCAACTTTTACCATTTATCAGGTTTGTTTGTAATGAAGACATAATTGAACAATTTTTATTTTGCAAACCACTTCCAGAAACAACACGAGGTCAAGATATTTTTGAGGTGGTTGACAGCTATTTCAGCTCAAATGATTTGTCATGGAAATCATGCATGAGTATCTGAACAGATGGTGCCCCTTCCATGTCAGGGAGAATAAAAGGATTCATTGCACTTGCAAAACAGAAGAACCCTGGCATTGTTTGTACACATTGTTTCCTGCATAGAGAGACCCTTATTTCAAAATCATTAGTTCTTGAGTTGCAGCAAGTATTAGATGAGACAATCAGAATAGTTAACTATATCAAAAGTAGACCATTAAAATCAAGGCTTTTTTCAAGTCTTTGTTCTGCCATGGAATGTACTCACATACAACTGCTACTGCACACAGAAGTGAGGTGGCTATCTCGAGGGCGAGTTCTTTCAAGGTTTTATGAACTAAGGGGATCTTCTTATATTTTTAACTTCAGAAGGGTCTCAACTGCCTGACCTACTTAGTGATGAAACCCGGTGAAATAAAGTGGCATTCCTAGCTGACATTTTTCAAGAACTGAACACTCTCAATAAGAGTATGCAGGGAAAGAACGAAAACATTCTTACTTGTACAGATAAAATTTATGCATTTAAGGAAAAACTAACGTTGTGGGGATCCAGAATAAAAAAAGAGAACATAGTTGAAGTGTTTGAATTAACAAAAGATTGAAGACTGGACAAAAATCTTCTTACGTTGATTCAACAAAGCTTGTCGCTACTGAGTAAGAACATTGAAAAGTATTTTCCATCACTTGAGATATCGTGTTTGGACTGGGTAAGAAATCCGTTTGTGGCAAGTACGTACGAGTCAGCAGAGCTAACAGTTACCGAAGAGGATGAGCTGATAGAAATCAGGAATGACAGAGCACTAAAACTAAAGCATGGATCCACAAACATGACTACTTTCTGGTTGTCCCTTCGAGACGAATACCCTACCATTACTAAGAATGCAGTTGGAGCTCTTCTTCCTTTCTCAACTTCCCATCTGTGTGAGACTGGCCTCTCTGCAATGAACAGAGTAAAAAACAAGAACAGGTCGTGGCTTCAGACACTGGAGGAGGACTTGAGGGTATGCCTCTCCACCATTCGACCTCGGATGAGGCACATTATGAAACAACACCAAGGTCAAATTTCCGATTGATATCTGTATGTATGGAGAAGGCTTTTATTTTTAGTCATGTTTTTACTTAAATGAAATAAATATCTTCAGTTTTAAATTTTCATGTACATTTCTAATGGCTACTAACTTTATTAAGGACATCATGTTTCATTTCCCACTGATATTTCTGTTTGAATTGGCCTTTTATTTTTAATGGTTATTGTGCTCGAATAAAATTAGTATCTTTAGTTTCAAATCTTCATATTATTTCCAATGGCTAGTAACTTCATCAAGGACATCATGTTTCATTTCCCAATGGTATTTGTATCCATGAAAAGGCCATTTATTTTTACACATGCTTGTGCGTGAATAAAATCACTATCTTGTGTTTTAAATCTTCATAATTTTTATTGTGTTTGATAGCTGGTAACTTTGTCAAGGACATCATATTTCACTGTAATTGTGGAGTAATAAATATGCAGAAGAAAGTAATATTGTGAAAACCATGATAATCCATAAAAAATAATAAATAATTAACAGTAATTAACATGCTTGACGTATGAAGGTCATTAGTTCTACTTTGAAATACTGATGGTGTGCCTCGCCCATTTTACGCCTGGCTTGGTGTGCCGTGAGAGAAAAAAGGTTGAAAACCACTGATCTAGAGGCTTGATCTCAGAGATCTGATATCAACACGTGTGATGGTGATGGGATGTATATGAATACAACATTATCCAGGGAATGGATCTGAGAAAAGTGATACCACCTTACACATAGCTGGTCAGAGACACATCATTACTTGACAGTGATTCGAACGTGAACGAGTTGAAACCAGCACACAATATATAACTGTGGTAAGAATACAGGTTACATGTCTATAACTGACAATATATACAGCACAAGACAGATATTGATGGATTATCAAAACACACAGGTACATAGGTCTACATAAATTCGCATAATTTTCTAGGGGCTGTAACCAAGATACTGTCCATTTTCTTCCTGAACCATCACCGCTGTTATCAGTTATCGTTTTCCTCCTGAACCATCACCGCTGCTCCTCGTGAACCATCAACGATATCAGTTATCGTCTTCCTCGCTGAGAGCCTTATCTCCTTCCATCACCCAGGTCACCAGCAAAACACTACTCCACTGTAACTGTTGTTGTTCACTTACCGCCTTCATTTCTGGGTCACCACTCGTTCACCTCATCCTCGTCGCACTGAACTCAATGACTCCTTCCTCATCCCATTGTAACCATCATCCTCTCTACCTCCGTTCTCATCGTTACTTTCCCCCTCCCCCCACTTTTGTGGAGGATGTAGCGAGGCTGTTAGGGAGAAAATGGAGGGGGTATATAGGTAGTGGACGACCAATAATTTTCTTTTTTCTGGGCAATTCAGCGGCTTCGTCAGTTTCGTACTGGCCTCACATTCGAAAGATGTCCTAGAGAGGTGGGTTCGAGCCTCACAATCTGCCACTGTATTTAAGGACAGACGTTCACAAACTATCGCCTGTTTGCAACGATGAAAGATAGACCTACCCCAAACTACCATTTGCATAAACTGTTTTTTTTTTCCACTATCTGTGCCTTGTACCTGTCCTCCTCTTTTCCTAACCACTCTTTGACTTTACCTCTCTTCACCTTTTTATTAAAAGACCAGGGTATCAGTGTTCCAAACTATTCTATGCTACATATCCCAATATTGTTGGTTCTTCACTAAGACACATGCACAGTATAGGCAAACTGCAAGTTAATTTCTGCTCATGCTTATGCAGCAGATCTCTGACCGATATATGTCTCATCTAACAATCTTAAAAGTAGAATATGCGTATTAACCCCCTTGTTCTAATCCAGTGATCTTTTCTCAGTCTCCTACTACATAGGTGGTCTATTCTTTTCGCTGATATTATTGTTATTCCGGCCTCAAAGTCTCGCAACGATTCCAGGAGAACCGGAGACTGCGAAAGGAATATGAATAACCCATGTTATGTGCCTTATGTGCAGTGGAAAGGCGTGGCAGAAAGAATCATATCAGTATTATGAGCGAATTAGATAAGTTGCTTGTGTCTACTGGAGATTTCATCCGACCTGCTCAAGGAATCTGAAGGGTGAACTTGGACTAATTTCCACCGCATTACTACAGAATGTACAGTCACGATCCCTAGTTTCTTTATCCCCCTGGCTAGAGGAGGGTCGAAGCCAATGTTGAAGAAATGACGGGCCACCGAACATTGGCCAGTTCATAATGGAGGGGTTCACTAAACTGAACCTTAATAAGACTCTCTCCGACGGAACGCACGAGCCCAGTTTTGAAACACGATTGCATTCACTGTTATAAAAAGTCATGTTATGACTTCAGTGACAGGTTTGTAATATACATGGAGTCCAGAAATACCTGCTGGTTTTTTCATAGCTTATTGCTCTGTAATTACTTTAGATATGGAGATGCAGTATTGTGTATATGGAAAAATAACGCCTCATTTTCATATGGTCAAATAAGAACACAGCACTGCACCTTTTATATCATAGCCACTTAAAACTTATTGTATTGAACTCTGTAGGAAATTGTTGATACCACGGGGAGAGCGAAATAGCAAATATTTCGACAGATAGTTCGGTAATTGTTATTGCATTAATTATGTAGAGTACTGTTATCCACACTGATATTTGGAGATTATGTAATAATGTTTTGGTTGGTAGCGTTGGTGGAGACATAATTTATAACCTTTAGCGTTTGTGGTAAGAGGAACTCAATAATGTGAGGGACGAATGAAATAGATGTAGTAAGTGCTGAGAGAGAAAATGTCGGGATAAAAAAAAAAGGCAGGAGAGGAAGGGAAGTACACTCTAGTAGAACAAAAAAAAAAAAAGAAAAAGAAAAAAGAAAGAAATTAAAACTAGGTGTAGGAAGACACAAATTAAGTTTTTTTTTTTTTCCTCAGAATTACCCACTTAGATATCAAAATTTTCAGTTTTATCTATGCAACTATGGTCATTACTAGTACTGTGGGACCTATATTATTACTGACTGAACAAAACCCCAAATGATATTATACTGTAGAGCATCTAATTTCTGGAATAGATATAAATCTTTATGAAGAGTCATACTATAAAACAAGGACACAAAACTACTGTGCCAATGTGTCCTAATATTTAATCCATCCACCTTAGGCATCCAGGACATTTCGCAGTCTGGTCGGATGAGAGTCCGCCAGGTTGCTGCATATATTTGGCCTACGTCGAATGCTCTCCCATACCGCTCTCGCCTTTGTTTCTACAGCCTCCCGTGTCTGCTCTGGAACATCCCATTCCTGAACCAAAATTCCCCATAACTTTTCAATGGGATTGCAGTAGCACCCTTTTGCAGGCCAGTCAAGAATCTCAAACTGAGGATGACGATTGAGCCACTCCCTGACAGCCCGGCTGGTATGTATCAGGGAAAGGTCTTGCACTAGTCTGATTACATAAGGTTCGGGAAGAGCATATGCTCTGACAGAGGGCAGGAGAGATGTTTCGAGAATATTTACATACTGCTCAGCATTCAGATGTCCGTCAATGGTTACTAACTCCCCGGGACCTGCTGCCCACATCCAACCAAGGAAAGTGACAGTAACCATACCACTCTGGGCAGTCTCGTGGATGTTTTGACTCTCATGCTGTGTGTTCATCAGTCTCCAGCAATGCCTGGTTGATCTTTCCATAGATGTAAAACATTTCTCATCTGTGAAAATTACAGTCCGCCAAAAGTCTAAGCCTAAATGACTATAGTTTTGTGCGAACCTCAGCCGTGACTCTTCGTTGACTTCTGTTAGTTTCTGTTTTGCAGCTGGAACATGGCACTTTAGGCCCGCCTCATGTAGCCGACGTCTAGAGGTGACAGGGTGGAATGGGAGATTTAATTCCCGTGTCAAGGACACCGCTGTTGTTATGGGAGTTTGTCTAGCTGTAGCAACGAGAATTTCATCTTGTAGTGACGTTACCCGAGGACGACCACACCTATGTCTAGTCGTCACGTGTCCCTCTTCCTCATATCGCCTAATCCATAATCTTACGGTCAGCTTATTGATGCCCCTAAGCCGGCTGATTTTGTTTATTGACCTCCCAGCTTCATGGTGGCCAACAATCCTAGCCCTCCTTGATATTACCTCGGGACGATCGGCCATGGTGCGACGCGGATGCCGTCCACGTCTTATCATATCTGTATATTTATAATATGTATTACAGTATTACAGAAATCAGCTGTGACGATTTTTTTTTTACTTAACTGATTTTCAGATACATGTGCGAAGCCAGTGTAATGTAGATGCAGGCAACGATTATATATATATATATATATATATATATATATATATATATATATATATATATATATATATATATATATATATATCCATCATCCAATCCTACACTGCCCCATGAGGAGTGAAGGAGCCCGGGGCTAGGCACTTGGTCCCGACATTTAAGATGAGAGTGACCAGCCTCACTCATCGCTGAGTGGCATTACGTGAGCAATAAACCCCAACCACCCCTTGGATATAAACCTTCACCGGCTGAATCCAATTGGAGCACCTTAATTACCCACTAAACCACCAGGAGCCAAAATTTGGTTATATGGTTACCACCCAGCATAGTAAATGGTTTCCTGGTGCACAGGAAACCATTTGGCTTGTCACTCAGTGTAGAGTCAGCCACAGGCAGAAGGAAGAGGAAAGAATGAAGGAAAGAAAGACAGAAGAGGGAGTGTAAAGGCATCCGCAGGCAGAAGGACAAGGAAAGAATGAAGGAAAGAGAGAGAGAATGGAAGGAAAGCAGGATGGAGAGGAAAGGGCAGACCCCCGAGAGCAGCACTACATCGAGTGAGTGGATGGTGAGCGCCCCCACCTACCACAATATATATATATATATATATATTGTTTTTTCTTTCTATCTATCTATCTATCAATCTATCTATCCATCTATATATATATATATATATATATATATATATATATATTGTTACATAGGCTATGATTTCATCATCCTTTGTATAATTCTTACGTACAGTATGCTGCATGTTTGATCAAGATTCGCCTCGTGGCTTCCATAGCGTGTTCTACCTCACTCCCCCCTTCTCCCCCTTATAGTAGAGTAAGTCGTTCTTTCTTTTGTTCAAAGCAGGATCATCAACTCTTTGTCCCCTATGGCTTCATTTGCGCGTCCTTCTTACAAGTTCTATCAAGCTCTGCCGGCCCCTATATAATGAGCTCAGTCTCTGCATTAATTGCCACTTACATCTACTTATTTTGCTCATATCTCTGTCCTCCCCTGTATAGTGTATTATTATTTTTGTGTGCTCAGGAAGTCTCCAGCCATCTAGCTGCTGTATAATTTGAGTATAAGTGTTGTTACCATTTTTCTTGTACTGTATGGCCTAAGGCGTTAATTCGTAGGCCTGGTAAGGTTTTTGTGATTCATGTAGAGTTTTTTAATGTCAGCCAGTATTAGTAATATTTTGTATCTGTAATAATATTATATCTTACTTTAACTGAGCATTATCCGGTTCTCTCATTTATCAGGGCTAACTTAGATAAATTTGTTCTTGCTAAATTCGTGTTAATAGAGGCTATTGCAGTTAACCATATATGTAAAATGTTTTGCCATTACATTATCCTTATGAGTCCTGAATGTTTACTTGTTAGTTTGAGCATTAAACTTTAACTTGTAATTTTACCTAAGTCTTTTGTTTTGAACCTGGAACTTTGCAGGACAGTAGTGATTTTAGTATTCTCACTTGAAGTGTTCATTATCTCTCTCTGCTCCGTAACATAAATTTGGCGACCTCTTATCAGGATATTCAGGATATTATCATAAGGATATTGCTTGATATTTTGTGACTGTGATTTATTCATGATGTCTGCTATTACTACTCTTGATGAAGCCTAAGATTTTGTGTCAAATGTGCAAACAGTGTGTGATGTAGAAAACAGAACAAAGATGAACTTAAGGTTGTTGCTCAACAATTGGGAATTGCTGTCCGCTCTCATCATTTTAAAGATCAAATTGTTGACATGATTAATAAAAGCTTGTTTAATGTAACTCCTCCAGATGAGCAAACGCAGATTGAAATAGCTAAGTTACAGCTAGCCCTGCAGGAGGCTCGTGCTAAGGAGGCTGAGTTTCAGGCTTGTGCTAAGGAGGCTGAGTTTCAGGCTCGTGCTAAGGAGGCTGAGTTTCAGGCTCGTGCTAAGGAGGCTGAGTTTCAGGCTCGTGCTAAGGAGGCTGAGTTTCAGGCACGTACTAAGGAGGCGGAGTCTCAGGCTCGTATTCAGGAGGCACAGACACAGGCACAGGCTCAGGCACAAATTGAACTTGCTAGGATTCAGGCAGACCATAAGTATCGCATGAAACAAGGTGGAACTGGATCATCTAGCTCTGATGATTTTGATGTGGCTAAAAATGTTAAACTTGTCCCTCCTTTTAATGAATCTGATTTAACAAAGTATTTTCAGTTGTTTTAGAGGCTACAGGTTTTAATTGGCCTAACAAGTATTCAAGTAACTTATGCATCTTTGCCTCAGGATCAATCTGATAATTATGATGTAGTTAAAGGCGAATATTATATATCAGTCTTGGACGTCCTTAGCCACGTATGCACACTCCCATATTACCATTATGACACACATTTCATACTCACTACACTCCCCCCACCCTCACCACACGTATTGTTCTCCCCCCCCCACACACACACATACTGTATTTGGCATTCTGTGTGCTGAATGAAATCCTGCTTTGAATTATGTTGTTCCAAATGTAAATAAGCATATAGAACTAACATTAATAGCATTTTCATTAACACTGCACACTGTCAGGCTGGTAATACTGAAACAAACGGACCAGGACTGTGACTGGTGCGTGAGAGCTGCAAAATTCCCACAATATGCACCGTAATGTATTTTGAGAGTTCCATGTAGGGTGTTTCTATTTGCCATAAGAAATGGCTCTTCATCAGTATGTTAACTTTAGGTATTGACATAACTGGAGGAACAGGAACCTCTGCAGTAAGACAACAACTCACCAGCGTAGCTATGAAGATTGGGGGTGTCAGCAGCCACCTTCCCTGTAATTGGTATCCGCCACTGAACACATGATTACGTTTAACATTAACGAAAATATCACTGTGGTTCTGGCTACCCCATGACTATTACTGAAACTTAGACTATGCAAATAAGTATTGATTATTGGTTAACGTAATCCGTAATGTCTATCTATCTATCTATTGCCAGACGCCTCAATCCCGTTTGGGGTGGCCACAAACAAATCGCCTCCAAGTCGCCCTGTCCCCCGCCATTTCACTGCCCTGCTCCCAACTCACACCCCCCTCTCTCATATACCTCTCCACCCCATCCCTCCATCTCATCCTCGGCCTCCCCCTCCCTCTTCCCCCCTCCACCTCACTCATATACACTCTCTTCGTCAGTCTTTCACCCTCCATCCTCTCCACATGGCCAAACCACCTCAGTGTGTTCCTCACAACGCTTCCTATCACATCCACATCCACACCACAACGCTCCTTTATATCCTCATTCGTCAGCCTGTCTCTCTACGTGACTCCACAGGCTCCTCTTAAATAACTCATTTCCACTGCTCTCACTCTTGACTTGTGTCCTTCCAACAATGTCCAAGCTTCACTTCCGTACGTTAGAGTTGGTATCACAATACTGTCATGTAGTAACTTTTTCACTTCCATGCTCACTTCCCTGTTTCTTATCACTGCTTTCAAGGAACCAGCAACCTTTCTTCCCTGCTGTACCCTTTCAAGCACTTCACCCTCCAAACCTCCATCCTTACTCATCACACTACCCAAATACTTAAACGTACTCACATTTTCCAATTCCTCACCATCCAACCTTGCTGTACATTCACTAACTTCACCTCTCTCAAAGACCATCACTTTACTCTTCCCTAAATTCACCGTTAGGTTCCGTTTCTTACACACTCTTTCAAACTCATCCACCAAGCCTTGCAGCTCCCCTTCGTCTTCACTCAACAACACAGTATCATCTGCAAACAACAGTACAGGGAGTTTCCAAACACTATCCTCTCTCACCAGGGCCACTCCAACATCCACTACCCTACCTTGTACCTCTTTTATTACCCCATCCATGTACAGATTGAAAAACCATGGAGACATGACACATCCCTGTTTCAAACCAACTTTCAAAGAGAAAAATTCACTTAATTCACCATCTACACGCACTGCAGCCTTCGCACCATCGTACATACTCTTCACAGCATTCAACAACTTCCCATCTACTCCATATATTCTTAACACTTTCCACAATCCTTGTCTATCCACCCTGTCATATGCTTTCTCCAAATCCATGAAAGCCGCATACAACTTCTTTCCCTTCTCTAGAAACTTTTCCACTAAAGATCTAAGAATGAATATCTGATCTACACAACCTCTTCCCTTCCTAAAGCCTCCCTGTTCTCCAACTAATTTCTCTGTTCTTTCTCTAACTCTGTCTATAAGTATCCTACCATACACTTTTCCTATTATACTAAGAAGACAAATGCCCCTATGATTACCACACACTTCTTTTTCCCCTTTTCCTATGTACAAGGGAATAATTATACCTGACTTCCAATCCACCGGGACTCTACCTTCCTCCCAGGCCAATCTGCACATCTTCCACATCCATTCTACTACTATCTCTCCCCCATGCTTCAGCATTTCACCACACACTCCATCAATTCCTGGGGCTTTCCCCGATTTAACTTTCTTCATTGCTTCCACAACTTCTATCCTACTGATTTCTTCCTGTCTTCTCACCTCCGTCCTTCTCCCAGCCATTCCCCAGCCACTTATACTCGCATTACTTCCATCCTCTACGTTCAACAATTCCTTAAAGTGTTCTCTCCATCTGCTCACTTTTTCTCCCTTCTCCACTGGTAATCTACATTTTTATCTTTCACTCCCCTGCTAACTTCACTTCCACCCTGCCTTACTCTTTTCACTTCTCTCCAGAACATTTTCTTACAGTCCCTCCACTTTACACTCAAATTCCTTCCAAATTCCTCATCCACTCTCTTCTTACTCTCTCTTACTAATCTTTTCACCTCTCTCTTCCTTTCCACATATAACTCTCTCTTCCGCCTCTCATCTTCTTCCACGCCCCTATTTCTCATTCATTCATTGTATGCTTTCTTCTTTTGTGCCACAGCCTGTTTCACCTCTTCAGTCCACCACGCTGTTCCTTGCACCCCCCTCCGTCTTCTCTTCCTTCCACACACCACATCACATGCTGCACATATTTCTTCTGTAAATATCTTACACATGCCTTCCACGTCTCCCATCTGCTCCAATTCATATTTGCCCAATCGTTCCTCCACTTCTCCCTTATACTCTGCCTTTTTCTTATCCTCTTGTAGCCTTTCCACTCTCCTTGCAACTACTCCTTCCTCTCGTCTTTCCCTTCTTCTATTCCTCCATCTTACTTGCATCCTAATTCTGGCCACAACTAAGTAGTGGTCAGAAAGTCCACTCCCCCAACCTCTATACACTCTTGCATCCTTTACACATCTTCGCATCCTTTCATCCACACACACATAATCAATCATTGCCTTCCTTTCATTCAGTTCACCACCCACCCTTCTCATCACTCGCCATGTATACCTGTGGATCATTTTATGCCTGAAGAGGGTATTGGCTATCACCAACCCCCTCCCAGCACAAATGTCCACTAACGCACTCCCATTCTCATCTATCTCAGCAGGCACACCCCACTCACCAACTATTCCATCCACCGTCACATTCCCAACTTTACCATTCATATCACCAATCAAAAACACTCTCTCATTCCTTCCAAACTTTTCCATGCACACTTCCACATCCGCAATGTTAGGTGGTTTTGATACAGTATTACATTTTAGTTAAACATATTAAATGCAATGTCATTACTTATTAGCAGAAACTGATAATGTATGTGTGTGTGTGTGTGTCTTCTGATAGCCACCTGAGAGAGAGAGAGAGAGAGAGAGAGAGAGAGAGAGAGAGAGAGAGAGAAAGTAGTTGTGGAGCAGGCTGCATGTTTCACATTAACGAGGGAGGGGGTATCCTATGTTTGGTGTAATTTAAAGTGTGTAATCGGGTTTATATAATGATGATATAAATTTATAGGTTTAGTATTATTTAGGATACAGAATATCATTGACACCTTAATAACTATACTGTAATGGCTAAGAATGTATAACTGTTGGCCGCTCAGTCCCATACTTCCCCTTTTCCCCTACACCGCCCCATTTGTGGGTGAACTTGCCCTCTTTTTCTGAACCACAACTCAACCTGTATCGTGGTTCACGCTACAAGGCAAGAGAATTATTTTATATAACTCAGACTTTATAAATAGTATAGTGCACAGCCCATTATCCCAAACAATCACATATTTATTAGCCTACAACATAGCATTATCCAATATCCATATATTATAATTCGGAGGATGAAGCTTTGCGATTCGAAAAATTGTCTGGCATTTACACACACACGCACACACACGGGCGCGTTCTGTTAGGCGGAACTCGTGCCGAGTGTACCATTTGGTGAAGATTCATTATTGTGGCTACACATAAATGGATAAGTAACTAGTTATTATTAAGAGTTTTCTTTGGCTCTTTTGTTTCTTCGATCTTGATGATATTAGACATGAAGGTAACCTACTGTAGGGTAGCCTACGTCCTTATGCCAAATATAAATGAGCTTTACCTGTATTTGAAGGTGATATACTCATTTTTATTATAAAATTTGCATACTTCAAATTTAAATATCTCAAAAACTAATTGAGATACAGCTATTTGGTTGAAAATTCTGATAAAATTGTTTGCTGAATAATTTTGGTTTAATATTTTCCCACTTAGCCTAGTAGAAATTATCGAATTCTAATATGCTCAGTGTTTTTCTGTGCAACAAGTTTTAGAAAAAAACATAAAGCTTTAAAATTATAGCTTTCCAGATAGATAGTTGTGATCCCTGTTATTGTCTAAAAGGAATATGATTACATTTGAGCGTGCTGTTAGCTAGTTATTGAGACAAACATAAATTTTACACATGCGGTCTTCGTTTTGATCTCTTTTTGATGTTACACAAGAAGTTACCTTAGGGTTAGCATATCTTGCTTATATTAAACATAACTTTCATACAATGCAGTAAAGCTTTCTCACTCTTCCTATATATATATATATATATATATATATATATATATATATAAATATATATATATATATATATATATATATATATATATATATAAATATATAGGAGCATTCAACAACTCCCAAAAGTTGCCAATATTCACGTGATATCTTAGTTTGAAAAATAAAAATGCAGTCAACTAAACTACTGTTTTGTAAATGTTTAGTTTATCACGTCGTTCATAAGGATAATTTGATTAACAAATTTACTCAGTAAAATGAAGAAAAGAAACTTCATTATGACAAAGTTGAAGGAAATCACTAAACTAACAAAACTGTTTAAACGACCGGACAAATATTCTTCGTAACTTAAAAATGACTACTTACATTCCCAGCCATGCCTTTTACTATAGTTTTAATCAAATAAAACCTTCATACATACATGTCTATACATAATGCTATCACAAAGTCGTTTGGCTGCAAATTATTTGTAGGAATCAGATGAAGATTGTATGCACTCGCACACACCAAGTTTTGTTGCTGTCTTCCCTAAAACATATACTTGGTTTTTGGTCGGTGGCTTCATTTTCGCCTGATTTCGGTTTCATAAATTGCACCTTTTTTTTTTTTTTTTAATGTATGGTCGGTATATTCTCTTCAGCATTTGCTAGATGAAACATTAATCTCTTTGATAACTAAATGACAATCGTTTCAAATTAAACATGCAGCAAGAAATTTATTAACATGTGATGAATGCTAACAAACCACTTGTCGTTTTATGCATTCTAGTAATTGTTCTTCAGTATTTTACTTAATAGATCATTTATAGAAAATTGGCATAATAACCAGTTATAACAGTATTGAAAAATGTATGTATTCTTCATCACTAAATATCATGGAAGGGATTGTAGAAAAAATATGGCTGTGCGAGCTGGGAGTAGTTGACCTATTCTTTGATTATATTACCTGGCGATCAGTGACAATTGAGTTTGTGAGTGCACCCATTGGTAACTAGTAATTGTTATAGTTTCTTTCCACTTTTTTTTGTTTGGATCTTGATTTTATACATGAATGTCCTTGTGCAAAATATATATCACCTTGACCTATTTTTGAGAGTCATATACTCATCTTTATTAATAAAATTGCACATTCAAATTGAAATATCTCAATCTAGTTGAGATACAGCCATCTGGTTGAAAATTACGTGTTAAAAAAAAAAAAAACTGCTGAATAATTCTGGCTTAATATTTGTCATTTAGCATAGAGGAAAATACCGAATTCAAATCTGCTTAGTTTCTTCTTTGCAACACGTTTTAGAGAAAACCAAGAAAGCTTTAAACCTGTAACTTTCCGGATATATTTTTGTGATCCCTCTTAACCCTTAGCCGCCAGGGTGTAAACCACCGCGGCTCACTCCTCCCTACGGGGATGTTCCGAGATTTTGGGAAAAATACCCTTACTTCAAACCCTCATATCTGACAAACTATAATACCTAGAGATTCAAATGAAAGTTCATTTGAATCTTTCCAATGATGGTATCCCGAGGTCTCCAGGTGGTCCCGTCGATGAGTAAGAATGAGTTGAAGACGAGTGGTTTTTCATGTTTTGGCGCGCAGCTCCGAGCGTGTGCCAGTGGCCGCGGCCTCGGCCCAGACGGCTAGCGTTGGCAGCACTGCGTGGAGTGGTGATTGTAACACTGCCCGTGCATCCTTGGAAGGAATGCGGAATATTCCACTCGTTTTTTCCACTGCTCCTTACTCACCGCCGTGAGAGTGAGTTTTCACCCGGTTCCTGTGGCTCACCCAAGGGTTTACCGCCCACTCCATAATGCCTCTATGCCCTGTAGGAAATATATCGTCGTGTTTCTGTACTATTCCTCCTTTACCTCGTTTTCCTGTTCTCACTTCTTCCGTAAATAATCATATTTCTCCTTTACACTGACACTTTGAACTGCACTGTACATCACCATTACGCGTCATTACACTTTGACAAGTAAATGTTGTTGCTCTTTCACGCATTATCGTAGAGTATGAGGTAATTATTTGTACTGTAAATCATACTGCTTTGTACTATTCAGGGTTATAGTGAAAATCATATAAATGTTTCACACAACTAACATTATTTGTACGTCACATCACAGATACACTGATGCTAATATTTGGCACAATCTCCTTGAGTATTGATTGAAATAATTTAGGTATAGCCAAGCAGGTATTTTTCTTGTGGCACGCTCACAAGTGGTATTCTTTCAGGTAACACGTAGGCAAAAGCAACGTATTTTCAATAATTTTCAAACCAATATCCAATACACAGTATCAATTTCTCTATTTCACTTACTATAAATCAATTACTTGCACCTGTTGATCTTATTATAAATAACTTACATCTTAGCACATACTATACTTCACTTATACTATCACACTTTTCACTCATGAAAATAAAAAAAAATTGTGCATCACTGTACATTATTTACACTTCCCCACACACCTGCTCAGTACTCACGCTCGGAGTGATACTCTGACAAGTATTTGGGGCATAGAGGAACCTTGCATTCTGTACATTGGTACGAGATCTCTTTTCGTGCTGGGGGACGGCGTTTGGTTGTGCGGCAGACGTGGCACCGCCTGTATGCGAGACGACCTCCTGCTGTTCTCCCGATCTCCACAATCTTGTGCCGACTGAAATACTCAGCACAGCTGAGCCTGTCAGCCGGAGCCGCTCTCCCCCGCCTAGCACCTGTCACCTGACCAGTTGAATATTGCTCAAGGAGTTCGCATGCAAGCTCTCTCTCAAACTCTCGTAAAGAGAGAGGTTTCCTTACAAGTTCCTTGAACAGTATGAAACTGTTCAGGACGGCGATATCAAGGTGTAAGAACGCCTTCTTGTACCACCTGCAGGACTTACGTAGGCAATCTACCTCACCAATTTGCACGTCCGATTTATCAACCAGCCGCATGTTGATATTGTAATCATTGATTCCATCTGGCTTTACCACGGGTTCCCTGGTCCTGTAGTCTGTTTTACCAGTTTCCTCCGTCACACCCTTATGAACTGTAGACAACATGTTAACCCGTCTCTTATCATGCCAGAGAAGCGCTAACATGTTCCCACATTTCTTTGTCAGAAGGGCTCCTTTCTCAGTATTTGCAGGAAATACGGGGAAATTCTTTCTGTTGGTCTTAACAGTTCCACAGGACCCAGTACCATGGTCAAGCAAATACTTTGTCAATGCCGGGGCTGTGTAATAATTATCGGTGTACAGAATGTGGTGCCTGTTGAAATACCTTTCCATCAGCACTTTCACTACTGATGCCGAGAATCCATGAGGATCATCGCTAGGTATATCAACATTTGTCACCGAGTAAACTATTACATCCAGCACATATCCAGTTTTACAGTCACAAAGCACAAAGAATTTCAGGCCAAATCTGTGACGCTTTGATGGCACATACTGAATAAATGCAAGCCTGCCCCTGAATAACACCAGCGACTCGTCAATAACCACTTTCTGGAACGGACGGAAAACCCTGGAGAATGACTCTTTCAGCACTGTCAGGATTGGTCTTATTTTCCATAACCTGTCGTTCGGTGCAGGCCCGTAATTTCTCTTGAAATGTAGAAACCTTAGGATTGCCAGGTACCTATCACGGGCCATGTACTTTCCGAAGACAGGTGTGCCAACGAGTTCATCCACCGACCAATAATCGTGAAGCACGTTTTTTTACGTGCGCCATCAGCATGGTCAGGGCGAGCCACACAAACATCTCTCCCACCTCCACAGGTATCCATTCACGCATGTGCATGCTCTCGCTAGCAGGTACGTCAAGCCAATGCACACACATGGCCTGGTGGAAATTAATTTCATCCACCAGGTACTGCATAATTGCAGTCGTGAAAATTGCCTTGAATAGACTACTAATAGTCCAAGGCCTGGGGGGAAGTGCATCCTCCTGCACACCTGCACCCTCCTCATCAAATGCCGGCACAGACGGCTCAAAGCCGGCACCATCCTCCCACACAAAAGTATCCAGTCTACCCACGCGTGGTAGAGCAGGCCGTCTGGCAGTTGCACTGCCTTTTGCAATCACTCGTGCACGACATGTGCACAGCCACGGGCAGGGGGGAGGGGAGGAGAGGGAGAGGGAGAGCGAGAAGGAGAGGGAGAGGTGGGGGAGTACGCGGGTGATGACTCACCTGACGCGGAACTTTCCTTTGAAGACACTCGGCGCTGCGTATCACCACTTGGCTCCCGTCTAGGTAACACAACACCTGGAGGGCCGGGTTGAGGTGATTCTGCCCTTGAAGTGGTAGGCTGAGGTGTGGGGGAGTGGTGGAGGAAGATACGTCGGCGAGCAGGCTGGGAGAGTGTGGGGGAAATGGCTCTGTGGCGTTTTTTCTGCAGATGTCCACCAGGTCCACGGCCACTTTCCTGATATCCTGGGTCATCTACCGCCTCCTCATCAGCAAAAGCATTGCTGTCATAGGCTCCCCCTTCCTCCTGTAGGAGTCGGAGAGCCCTCTCTAGTGTCGGAGAGCGAGTAGCAGATGGAGGGCGAGAGAGCTCGCTCTCCATGTGGTAGCTTTCTTTACCCTCAGACGACATACTTTCACTAAATGTTCTAGAGGACACAGTTTCATCTAGGGCACGTCCTATGGCACTATCATTAAGCCCTTTTCCTGGCACAGAAGGCATGACTTTAGCAGGGGTCGATGAGGCGATCGGCCCTTCACGTAGTGGAACGGAATCGGACGATGTAGAGGAAGACGACATGGCTCCTCACGCTACACTGCCGAGTACAGACTGGATCGTGCAGCCACGGGGTACCTGTGGGTCCCACCTACCCCGTAGGTATCACAGAAAACGGTAGTGTACTCAATCAGTGGCGGGAAGGTGAGTCCGGTATAGCAAGGCAACCGGCGGCCCTCTGCGCGCTCAATCCTGTAGTGCATACATGTCAACCAGTGGATAAGGGTTAAGGTCTGAAAGGAATATGGTTACAATTAAACATACAGATAGCCAGTTCATGAGACAACGTAAAATTACACATGCTTTCATGTACACCTTTTTCTTCAGAGCCTGTTGAAGTTAAGCAAGACGTTACCTTTGGGCCTTCAGATCTTGTTTATATCACACATACATTATATACTATTTGGCAAAGCTTTTTTTATTAAGGCTAAAGAATAACATTAGTTTTTTTTTTTTTTTTTTTTGCAATGTCTATTCTTCAGTCTTGATGGTGTTATATTTGAAGGTACCCTAGGGTTACCGAAGTCTTTGTGCCAAATATAAATGACCTTGACCTATTTTTAAAGGTCATATAGTCATTTGTATTCTAAAAGTTGCTCATTTGAAATATCTCCGAAACTAACTGAGATGCAGCTATTTGGATGAAAATCTTACGATAAAAAAGTTTGCTGGATTATTTTGGCTGTTTTGCCATTTAGCCCAGTTGAAAATGCCGAGCTCAAGCTCCTCAATTATTTTCATTTGCAACACGTTTTAGAGAAAACCACAAAAGCTTTAAAGCTGTAACTTTTCTAGATATATACCTTCGGTCCTTCTTGTGTTCTGAAAGTATTATGGTTATAGTTAATCATACAGTTGGGTCGTTGTTGATACAAGAGTAAAATTTACACATACGTTCTTTGACACCTTGTCTTCAGATCTTGTTAATGATGCACAAGATGTTACCTTAGGGTCTTCAGATGTTGTTTATATTGTACATACCTTATTATACCCTAAATGGTTCTGGCAGAGCTTCTTTATTGTGGCTACACAATATCAGTGGGAAACTAGTTATTATTGTTAGTCTCCAAAAATGGAGTGAGATTAGTGATTTTGCTGGTATTATTATTTCAGCCTCAGTGTCCTGGCATGGGTCGCTGCTGATACAAAAAAGAATCCGAATCCTTTATACGCAGTGGAAGGGCATGTCAGAAAGTGTCATATCAGTATTATGTTGTGAATAAGTTGGTCGTATCTATTGGAGATTTCAATGGGACCTAAGCAAGGAATCTGAGCTGCCCAGTTTATGTGTCCTGGTATGGGCCATACCTGATACAGAAAAAGTCCAAATCTCTCCACTTGGACCAAGGCCATTGTAAGAAACAGTAGGTGAAAGCTAGTGACTGTCTACAGGACACTTACAGAGTTTTAGTTACGAAGCTTCGCCATATGAATAGCAAAGCTTCTCGTTGTCACTATTATTGTTATTATTTTTATTATTATTAAAAACTGTGGTAGGTGGTGGCGACCATCATCCACTTCCTTGATGTAGTGCTACCTACTTCTTCCTTAGCCTTTATCATTCTTTTTCTGTGTCTGTCCCCCTCTCTTTCTATTTCTCCCATCTTTCCTGTCAATTTTTAGTGCTTTTCTTTCCTTTACAGGTGGCTTTACATTGAGTGACAAGCCAAATGGTTTCATGTAAGCCAAGAAACCATTTACAACGCAGGGTGGTAACCATATAACCAAACCATACGTGCTCCCTACATGTCAGCAAGTGGGTTGGTGGAGGGTTAGTGCCCCTCCCCATAAAACAAATAACTCAAAGTCAAATGGCCACCCCTCATGGGATTATGGAGTCTGGCAATAGATAGATAGAGAGATTATTATTATTATTATTATTATTATTATTATTAGGTATACAAGCGTGGGCGATTGTATGTGTGTATGCCCGGACAGAGGATCGAGTGGCAAGAGTGAAAGATGAGTTTTGGGCGAGAGTAGAAGCATGTATGGACAAGTTTGAGAGGAGCGAGAGAGTGCTGTTGACTGGAGACATGAATGGTAAAGTTGGGAATGTACGAGTAGATGGAGTGGTTGGTCAGTGGGGTGTGCCAGCTGAAGTAGATGGGAATGGTATTGCTTTGGTGGACCTCTGTGCTTGTAAGGGGTTGGCAATAGCCAACACCTACTTTCGTCATAAGATGATCCACCAGTATACATGGAGAGTAATGAGGAGGATGGATGATGAACTTGTTGAACGAAAGGCAATGATAGACTACGTGTGTGTGGATGAACTAATGAGAAGACAAGTGTTGGATGCAAGAGTGTGGAGAGGGTGGGGGAATGGAGTCTCGGACCATCACTTAGTGATGGCCAAGGTAGAGCTGCAAAGAAAGTGGTTGAGGTGATGAAGGGGAAGACAGGAGGAAGCAGTTCCTGTGAGAAGAGTGGAGAAATTGCAAGATAGTGAGAAAATGACAGAGTATAAGAGCATTGTGGAAGAAAGATTGGGAAGGTATGAGCTAGAGCAGATGGAAGGGGTGGAAGGCGTATGTAAGATATTCATGGAAGAGATAGGCTCAGCGTGTGAGGCGGTTTGTGGAATGAGGAGGAGATGCAAGGGTGTGCAAGGGACAGCATGGTGGAATGATGAGGTGAAACGAGCTGTGGAACAAAAGAAGAAGGCACATAGTGAATGGTTAGCGAGTAGAGGTAGGGGAGATGAGAGAGAGAAGAGAGAGATATATGTGAGCAGGAGAAGGGAAGTTCAGAGACTGGTGAAGGAGAGTAAGAAGAAAGTGGATGAAGAGTTTGGGAGGAATCTGAGTGTGAAATGGAGGGAGAGTAAGAAATTGTTTTGGAAGGAGGTAAAGAAAGTAAGGCAGTGTGAAAGGGGAAATAGTAGGGGAGTGAAAGATAGGAATAATAGATTGTTGGTGGAGAAGAGAGAAAAATTGAGGAGATGGAAGGAGCACTTTGAGGATTTATTGAATGTAGAGAGTGAGAGCAGTGCGAGTATAAGTGGTTGGGGAATGGCTGGGAGAAGAAGATATGAGAGGAGGGAGGAAGAGATCAGTAGGGCGGAAGTAGTGGAAGCGATGAAGAAGATTAAGTTGGGAAAGGCCCCAGGAATTGATGGAGTGTGTGGTGAAATGCCTAGGTATGGGGATGAGATTGTTGTGGAGTGGATATGGAAGTTGTGTAGATTGGCTTGGGAAGAGGGAAGGGTTCCAGAGGACTGGAAATCAGGTATAATTGTTCCATTATACAAAGGAAAAGGGGAGAGAGAATTATATGGTAACCATAGGGGTATTTGCCTTCTTAGTGTGACTGGTAAAATATATGGTAGAATACTCATTGATAGGGTTAGGCATATGACAGAGGAGCTAGTTGGAGAAGAACAAGGGGGATTTAGGAAGGGAAAAGGAGGTGTAGATCAGATATTTGTTCTAAGATGTTTAGTGGAGAAGTATCTAGAGAAGGGAAGGAAAGTGTATGTTGCCTTCATGGACTTGGAGAAAGCTTATGACAGAATAGATAGGTAAGGTATGTGGAAGGTATTAATAATATATGGAGTGGAGGAGAAATTGTTGAGTGCTGTGAAGAGTATGTACGAAGGAGCTAGGGCTACAGTGCGAGTGGATGGTGAGCTGAGTGAGTTCTTTGATCTCAATGTGGGACTGAAACAGGGTTGTGTGATGTCTCCATCGCTGTTTAATATATACATGGATGGGGTTGTAAAGGAGGTGCAAGGTAGGGCAGTGGATGTGGGGGTGGCTGTAATGAATGAGGGTGAGATTTGCAAGATCCCGGTGTTGCTGTTTGCTGATGATACAGTATTGTTGAGTGAAGATGAATGGGAGTTGCAAAGTTTGGTGAATGAATTTGGGACAGTGTGTAGGAGGAGGAATCTGAAAGTTAATGTAAACAAAAGTAAAGTTATGGTGTTTGAGAGGAATGAAGTCACAGAGTGTGCAGTGAGGTTGGATGGTGAGGATATGGAGAATGTGAGTGCATTCAAGTATTTGGGTAGTGTGATGAGTAAGGATGGAACTTTAGGGGATGAAGTGCGTGAAAGGGTACAGCAGGGAAGGAAGGTTGTTGGTACACTGAAAGCAGTGATGAGAAATACGGAGGTGAGTATGGAAGTTAAGAAGTCACTGCATGATAGTATTGTGATCCCTACCCTGACATTTGGAAGCGATGCGTGGACCTTGCAAGAAGGGAACAAGTCAAGAGTGAGAGCAGTGGAAATGAGTTACTTGAAAGGAGCATGTGGAGTGACGTGGAGGAACAGGTTGACGAATGAAGAAGTGAAGGAACGTTGTGGGGTGGATGTGAATGTGGTTGAGAAGATTAGGAGAAATATACTGAGGTGGTTTGGACATGTGAAGAGAATGGAGAATGAAAGACTGACTAAGAGGGTGTAAGTAGGTGAGATGGAGGGAGGGAGAGGGAGGGGTAGACCGAGGATGAGGTGGAGGGATGGAGTAGAGAGGTATATGAGGGAGGGGGGGGTGAGTTGGGGGGAGGGTAGTCAAATGATGGGTGACAGAGCGACTTGAAGGCGTTTTGTTTGCGGCCACCCTTTGCGTGATTAGGGCGTCGGGCTATAGATAGATAGTTAGACAGATTATTATTATCATCATCATCATCATCATCATCACTATTATTATTCTCATTATTTTCCCTTTTCGTCGTCGATCTTGATAATTATTATTCATGAAGGTACCCTAGGGTAACCCTGGTCCTTGTGCCAAATATGAATGACCTTGACCTATATTTGAAGTTGTTATACAAATTTTCATTCTGAAATTCGATATTTGAAATTGAAATATAAACTAACTGAGATAACAGCTATTTGGCTGAAAATACTATGATTATAATGTTTGCTTCATAATTTTTTTTTAATGCTTTGTCATTTAGCCTAGTGGAAAATACCAAATTCAAATCGGCTCAGTTTTTTTCTTTGCAATACGTTTGAGAAAAAAACACAAAAGCTATAAACTGTAACTCTCTCTCTCTCTCTCTCTCTCTCTCTCTCTCTATATATATATATATATATATATATATATTGTTACATAACCTATGATTTCATAATCCTTTGTGTAATTCTAACGTAAAGTAAGCTGCATGTTTGATCACGAGCGTGTTCTACCTCACTCCCCCCCTCCTCCCTTATGATAGAGTAAGTCGTTCTTTCTGTTGTTCAGAGCAGGAGTGTAAACTCTTTGTCCCCTCTGGCTTCATTTGCGCGTCCTTCTTACAAGTTGTATCAAGCTCTGCCGGCCCCTATACTGTATAATGAGCTCAGTATCTACATTAATTGCCACTTAGATCTACTCCTCATTTTGCTCACATCTCTGTCCTCCCCTGTACAGTTGTTATTATTGTGAGTGCTCAGGAAGTCTCCAACCATTTAGCAGCTGTGTAATTTGAGTATGAGTGTTATTACATTTTGTTCTTGTGCTGTATAGCATAAGGTGTTGATTCGTAGGCCTAGTAAAGTTTTTGTAATTCATATTGTCAGCCATTGGTAATAATATTTTGTATCTGTAATAATATATCTTGCATTCACTGAGTATTATCTGGTATTCTTATTTTCTCAGGGCTGACTTAGATAAATTTACTCTTGCTAATTTCGTGTTAATAGAGGCTATTGCAGTTAACCATATATGTAAAATGTTTTGCCATTACATTATCCTTATGAGTCCTGAATGTTTACTTGTTAGTTTGAGCATTAAACTTTAACTTGTAATTTTACCTAACTCTTTTGTTTTGAACCTGGAACTTTACGGGACAGTAGTGATTTTTAGTATTCTCACTTAAAGTGTACATTATCTTTCTCTGTTCCGTAACATAAATTTGGCGACCTCTTATCAGGATATTCAGGATCTTATCATAAGGATATTGCTTGATATTTTGTGACTGTGATTTATTCATGATGTCTACTATTACTACGCTTGATGAAGCCAAAGATTTTTTGTCAAATGTGCAAACAGTGTGTGATGTAGAAAATAGAACAAAGAATGAACTTAAGCTTGTTGCTCAACAATTGGGAATTCCTGTTCGCTCTCATCATTCTAAAGATCAAATTGATGACATGATTAATGAAAGCTTGTTTAATGTAACTCCTCCAAATGAGCAAACGCAGATTGAATTAGCTAAGTTACAGCTAGCCCTGCAGGAGGCTCGTGCTAAGGAGGCTGAATTTCAGGCAAATGCTCGTATTCAGGAGGCTCAGGCACAAATTGAACTTGCTAGGATTCAGGCAGACCATGAGTATCGCATGAAACAAAGTGGAACTGGATCATCTAGCTCTGATGATTTTGATGTGGTTAAAAATGTTAATCTTGTCCCTCCTTTTAATGAATCTGATTTAACAAAGTATTTTCAGTTGTTTGAGAGGGTAGCTACAGGTTTTAATTGGCCCAAAGAGTATTGGCCAGTACTCCTTCAAACTGTTCTCACCGGTAAAGCTCAAGTAACTTATGCATCTTTGCCTCAGGATCAATCTGATAATTATGATGTAGTTAAGAGCTTGATTCTTAAGGCCTATGAGCTTGTTCTTGAATCCTATGGAGTAAAATTTAGGACAACTTATAAGCAAGATAGGCAATCCCATGTTGAGTATGCAAAAATCAAAGAAGATCTGTTAGAGCAGTGGTTAAATTCTAAGAATGTGGATTCTGATTTTGATAAATTTAAGCAGATGATTTTGCTGGAGGCGCTTTATTTGCTTTTTTAGTTAGTTCTTTTTACGGGGTGGGGCACTAACCCACCACCAACCCTTTTAGTCGCCTCGTACGACAAGCAGGGATACTGGGGGAGTATTCTTGAAACCCCCCTACCCCCAGGGGGTGTATGAAGGTGAGGTGGAGGGAGGGAGAGGGAGGGGTAGACCGAGGATGAGGTGGAGGGATGGAGTTGAGAGGTATATGAGGGAGGGGGGGTGAGTTGGGGGGAGGGGAGTCAAATGGTGGGTGACAGAGTGACTTGGAGGCGTTTTGTCTGTGGCCACCCTTTGCGGGATTAGGGCGTCGGGCTATAGATAAATAGATAGATAGATTTTGCTGGAGGACTTCAAAAGGTGTGTTAATAATGGTGTAAGCCTATATCTTGATGAGAGAAGAATAGATAATTTGTCTGATGCTGTAGTTTTAGCTAATGAATATATTCTCACTCACAAGAGATATTCTAAAGAAAAAAGGAAAGCTGAGAGTAAGTACGTTGCCTCTACTCAGAGTACAGGTAACAGGAAAGAGAATAAAGATGATGTTTCTCAGGAAGTAAATACCAGCTTCACCTCTAGGTTTCAGAAAAGTCTATCTATCTATCTATCTATTGCCAGACGCCTCAATCCCGTTTGGGGTGGCCACAAACAAATCGCCTCCAAGTCGCCCTGTCCCCCGCCATTTCACTCCCCTGCTTACAATTCACACCCCCCTCTCTCATATACCTCTCCACCCCATCTCTCCATCTCATCCTCGGCCTCCCCCTCCCTCTTTCCCCCTCCACCTCACTCACATACACTCTCTTCGTCAGTCTTTGACCCTCCATCCTCTCCACATGGCCAAACCACCTCAGTGTGTTCCTCATAACGCTTGTTATCACATCCACATCAACACCACAACGCTCCTTTATATCCTCATTCGTCAGCCTGTCTCTCCATGTGACTCCACAGGCTCCTCTTAAATAACTCATTTCCACGGCTCTCACTCTTGACTTGTGTCCTTCCAACAACGTCCAAGCTTCACTTCCGTACGTTAGAGTTGGTATCACAATACTGTCATGTGGTAACTTTTTCACTTCCATGCTCACTTCCCTGTTTCTTATCACTGCTTTCAAAGAACCAGCAACCTTTCTTCCCTGCTGTACCCTTTCAAGCACTTCACCCTCCAAACCTCCATCCTTACTCATCACACTACCCAAGTACTTAAACGTACTCACATTTTCCAATTCCTCACCATCCAACCTCGCTGTACATTCACTGACTTCACCTCTCTCAAAGGCCATCACTTTACTCTTCCCTACATTCACCTTTAGATTCCGTTTCTTACACACTCTCTCAAACTCATCCACCAAGCCTTGCAGCTCCCCTTCGTCTTCACTCAACAATACGGTATCATCTGCAAACAACAGTACAGGGAGTTTCCAAACACTATCCTCTCTCACCAGGGCCACTCCAACATCCACTACCCTACCTTGTACCTCTTTTATTACTTTTATTATTTCAGAAAAGTAAATGTACTTATTGTGGTAAGCTTGGTCATACTACGGAGAAATGTTTCAGGAGACAGCCTGATGTGAACAAAAAGGAGTCTTTAAATATTCAGTCAATTGGTCTAGTGTTCACCCTTGAGAGTTCCCAGAATTCTTTAACTGAGTTAACTGAACCTGCTTTGAGGGGTAAATTAAATTCTCATGATGGAGCTCCTCATTTCAGCAGTAACGTGGGTGACACTCTCAAGAGTTCATGTGCTAATTTCCTGTCTGATGGTTTTGTCAGTCCTCTGGACAGTAATGACAGGAAATCAGTTAAAATATATCGTGATACAGGTGCTTGCCAATCCCTTATGCTGACCAGTGTTCTAGGCTCTAATATTAATTCCTCTGATGAAACTGTAATCTTACAAGGTGAAGGGAATAATAACTTCTCTGTCCCTCTGTGCAGAGTGAATTTAGAGTCTGGTTTTGTTAATGGTTCCGTTCTGGTTGGGTTGGTTGAGACACTCCCAATGTCAGGTGTAACTTTCTTACTTGGAAATGATATTGGTGGAAATCAAGTGTGTCCAGCTCCTCAGTTGTCTAGTGAGCCAGTGGCTGCGGCCCAGGATTGTGATGTCCCTGATGTGTTCTCTGCATGTGCTGTCACTAGGGCTAAGTCTAAAGTTACTGGTGACTTAGAGGATAATGATGATGATGTTATCCTAGCTGACACTTTTCTTGCTAATTTGGACCACTCACCAGATGAGGCAGTGCCCCGTAGTGTTGATAATTTGTGTCGTCAAGAGTTGGTTGAGTTGCAGGTTGCTGACCCTGAGTTGAAAGGTCTAGCTAACTCTGCTTGCAGTGAGGAAGAGTCAGCTGGTGCTTCTACTTGTTATTATACAAAGTCAGGAGTAATTATGAGGAAGTGGAGACCCCCAACAGCATCAGCCGACTGTGAATGGAAGGTTGTACATCAAGTTGTCATCCCTCGTGTTTGTAGGCAGGATATCATTAGAGTGGCTCATGATTCCAGTTTGGCAGGACACCTTGGAGTGAGGAAGACTGTGGCACGCATTTTGAAACACTTCTTCTGGCCAGGTATCTTCAGGGATGTTTCCTGGTATTGTAAATCTTGTCACACCTATCAATTTGTGGGGAAGTGTAATCAGACCGAAAAGGTTGGACCTCTAGTTCCCATTCCTCCTTTTGAGGCACCATTCACCCGTGTGTTGGTGGATATTGTGGGCCCTCTCCCTAAGACTTCTTCAGGATTTTCTTATGTGTTGACCCTGATTGATATGGCTACTCGTTATCCTGAAGCCATTCCACTTAGAAATATCTAAGCAAAGAACGTGGTTAAGGAAATGCTAGGGTTCTTCACAAAGTTTGGTCTGCCCAAGGAGGTACAGTCAGACCGGGGAAGTAATTTCATGTCAAATGTTTTCAAGCAGTCTCTGAAAGAGTTGGGCATCACCCAGATCACGTCTTCAGCTTACCATCCCCAGACCCAAGGAGCGTTGGAGAGATATCATCAAACACTCAAATCGATGCTCAAGAAATACTGTTTGGAACATCAGAAAGACTGGGATAAAGGTCTTCCATTCGTTGTATTTGCCGCAAGAGAATCTCCAAATGAATCACTGGGCTTCTCACCCTTTGAACTACTGTTTGGCCATGAAGTAAGAGGACCCTTTAAGCTACTCAAGGAATGCTGGCTGTCGGAGGAAGATGACGTCAACCTGCTGGAGTATGTGATGAAGTTCAAAGAACGGCTGTCCACTGCTTTACAGCTGGCGAGAGAGAATTTAGGAGCTGCTCAGGAGAAGATGAAGACTTGGTATGATAAGAAGTCCCGGTTACGCCACTTTCATCCAGGAGATCAGGTTTTGAGTCAGCTACCAGTGCATGGGCAACCTGTTCAAGCCAAGTTTAGTGGTCCTTATTTCGTGGAGAAGAAACTCAGTGATGTCAACTATGTCATCGCCACACCAGATCGTAGAAAGAACAAGCAACTTTGTCACATCAACAGGCTAAAGTTATATCACAGGCGGGACGAAAATAACCCAGTCTGCACTGTAGCTGTTCCACCCGAGTCTGCAAGTGAAGTTCTCCCATGCAGCATGAGCCTGAGTGATAGTTTGGGCAAGAATCCTGATATCATGAATGATCTCCAGACTAAGCTTTCTCATGTAGCTCCCGAGGAAAGGCAGGAGTTTTCGGCATTACTGCAGGAGTACCCGCAAGTGTTCCGTGCCACTCCAGGAAGAACCACTGTGTTGATGCATGATGTCGATGTTGGAGATGCAAAGCCAATTAAATTGCCTCCTTACCATGTGAACTCAGTCAAAGTTCCTCTCATCGAGAAGGAGGTTGGCTACCTGTTGGACCACAAGATGATTGAGCTCTGTCAGAGCGAGTGGAGTTCTCCTGACACTCTAGTCCCTAAGCCAGGTGGGTCACAGTGGCTTTGCATTGACAACAGACGTGTTAATCATATAACCAAAACAGACACTTACCCTCTCCCTCGCGTGGAAGATTGCATAGATAAGATCGGAAAGGGAGTTTGATTTGTTAAAGGGATACTGGCAAGTACCTATGACTGAACGTGATAGGGAGATCTCATGTTTTGTAACACTAGGAAAGACTTTTGCATGTTCCGTAATGCCATATGGTATGAAGAATGCACCAGCCACATTTCAGAAGCTCATGAATGTCGTAACAGAGGTTTTGGCAGGGTGTGTTGTTTATATTGATGATGTATTAATCTTCAGTGACAACTGGAAAGATCACCTATGCCATGTCAGTAAATTTCTTGAGCGTTTGGTTCAGGCTAATCTTGTAGCTAATTTATCAAAGTGTGAGTTTGGTCAAGCTAAAGTTCAGTACCTTGGGTACGTAATTGGTGATGGACATGTTGCACCACCAGGAGCTAAGGTTCAGGTTATAAGTGATCTTCCCAGACCTAAAAGTAGGAAAGAGCTACAAAGATTTTTGGGAATGGTAGGTTATTGCAGGAGATTTGTTCTGAACTTTTCAATTCTTGTATCACCACTTACAAACCTACTGAAAAAGGGAGTTAAATTTGTCTGGACCGATAACTGTGAATCCTATTTCAGCAAACTTAAAGCTATCCTATTAAGTCAGCCAGTGCTCGCTACTCCAAATTTTGCTAAGCCTTTTAAGATGGCTGTTGATGCAAGTGATACAGGAGCTGGGGCTGTTTTGCTGCAAGAGGATGATCAGGGTATTGAACACCCTGTATCTTATTACAGTAAGAAGTTCACTCCACCTCAAAAGAACTACTCAACTATTGAGAAAGAGCTTTTGGCCTTGATTTTGGATTTACAGCATTTTTCATTCTATTTGTGTTCTGGTTTTGACCCCATAGTCATTTATACCGATCATAACCCACTAAAATTCCTTAGTAAGTTTAAAGATAAAAATCAGAGATTGACAAGATGGAGTCTACTTCTTCAGGAGTATTCATTAGACATACAACATATCAAGGGGAAAGAAAATGTTATTGCAGATTGCTTATCTAGACTTTAGACAGATTGTTTTAGAGTAATAAGAAATTTCCTTTGTAAATTTCTTTTTCTTTGTGGGGAGGTGTTTCATAGCCTATGATTTCATCATCCTTTGTGTAATTCTAACGTACAGTATGCTGCATGTTTGATCACAAGCGTGTTCTACCTCGCTCCCCGCCTCCTTCCTTATGGTAGAGTAAGTCGTTCTTTCTGTTGTTCAGAGCAGGAGTGTCAACTCTTTGTCCCCTCTGGCTTCATTTGCGCGTCCTTCTTACAAGTTGTATCAAGCTCTGCCGGCCCCTATATAATGAGCTCAGTCTCTACATTAATTGCCACTTAGATCTACTCCTCATTTTGCTCACATCTCTGTCCTCCCCTGTACAGTTGTTATTATTGTGAGTGCTCAGGAAGTCTCCAACCATCTAGCAGCTGTGTAATTTGAGTATGAGTGTTATTACATTTTGTTCTTTTGCTGTATAGCATAAGGTGTTGATTCGTAGGCCTAGTAAAGTTTTTGTAATTCATATTGTCAGCCATTGGTAATAATATTTTGTATCTGTAATAATATATCTTGCATTCACTGAGTATTATCTGGTATTCTCATTTTATCAGGGCTGACTTAGATAAATTTACTCTTGCTAATTTCGTGTTAATAGAGGCTATTGCAGTGAACCATATATTTAACCTGTTTTTTGCCATTACATTATCCTTATGAGTCCTGAATGTTTTGTTGTTAGTTTGAGCATTAAACTTTAACTTGTAATTTTACCTAACTCTTTTGTTTTGAACCTGGAACTTTACGGGATAGTAGTGATTTTTAGTATTCTCACTTAAAGTGTACATTATCTTTCTCTGTTCCGTAACAATATATATATATATATATATATATATATATATATATATATATATATATATATATATATATATATATATATATATATATATATATATATATATATGTGTGTGTGTGTGTGTGTGTGTGTGTGTGTGTGTGTGTGTGTGGTCACCTTTTTTATCTGAAAGGAATATGGTAACAGTTAAGTATACAATTAGCCACATACTGAGACAAACCCAAAATCTTCACAGGCATTCTTTGACACCTTTTCCTTATGATCTTGTTGATATTACACAAGAAGTTACCTATGGGTCTTTAGATCTTTTTTATATTCTACATACCTTCAATACTATAGTTATATCAAAGCTTGCTGATCGTGGCTTCATGCTAAGATTAAGTAACTAATTTTGTTTATAAATCACCATAGCAGTGGTGAGTTATAGTGTTCTTGGCATTATTATTATTATTATTATTATTATTATTTTTATTATTTCTAATGATGATGTAAATAGCCTCTATTCGCTCAGTTTCAGAGCTATGGCCATCACACTTGGCCATCTTAGTCCCCCACTTGGCAGCTTCATATGACCCAGTATCATCCAGTTCTAAGTACTTGTTTTCCAGTTACATCCAATAACTTTTAAAAATAGTCTGTTCATTAATTCTCAGAAAGCGCTAAAGATATAAACTTGAAATTTTTGTGGGACATAGCCAATGTAGGGGAACAAGTCTGAAATGACGATGGGTCCATCTGGGCCAGTAGTTTCTGATGTCTCCCAAGGGTCAATAGAAAGTAGTTTGGGCTCCACCATTTGTGCCCTGCGAGGATTTTGTTGCTTTCACCCTCGCTTTACTACTGCACCAGCACTTCACTTCGATTTGCTCACTGTATAAAGTGCATTGAAATCACCAGGTCCAGTGATAACTTGTCATGTGGTGCATTATTGAAAGTGCTAATGGCAATTTCCATTTCCTAGTTATAATCATCATCATTATTATTATTATTATTATTATTATTATTATTATTATTATTATTAAACTTCACCATATAAATGACGAAGCTGATTGTTTTTGTCAGTATTATTAGCTTCACCATATGAATGAAGAAGCTTATTGTTTTTGTCAGTATTATTAAGCTTCATCATATCAATGGTGAAAATTCTTTTTTTCTCTATTATTATTATTATTATTATTATTAAACATCGTAATATAAATGACGAAACTTATTGTTTTCGTCAGCTTCGCCATATAAATGTTAGTGTTATTAAGATTCCCCATATGAATGGAGAAGACTCTTTTTTGCATCATCATCATCATCATCATCATTATTATTATTATTATTATTATTATTATTTTCTTCATTCATGATATAATACATGAAGATACGCTACGGTAACCCAAGTCCTTGTGCCAAATATGAATGACCTTGACCTATTTTTGAAGGTAATATACTCATTTTTATTCTTAAAGCTACCTAACTGAAATTGAAACACCTCAGAAACAAATTGGACACAGTTATTTGGTTGAAAGTCCTAAGATAAAAATGTTTGCTGAATTTTTCTTAATATTTGGCCAGTAAGCATTATGGAAATTACCGAATTCAAATCTGCTCAGTTTATTTTTTTTTCCTTTAAAACACATTCTAAAGAAAACCACAATAACTTTAAAGGTGTAGAGTTTAGGATTATACTTACTAATGACTTTAGAATAAAGAATTTTTTTCAATCACAAAGACAGAGTGTTTACTCTTTCATGTTCAGATGTTCAAAAATTTCAGCAGAAAACGTCAATAGAGGAAATTTTAATATCAACCATGAGGAAGTCAGAGGGGGAAGGGGAAGTGATGGAGGAACAGCATCGGAATCGTCTGAGGTGGAATCAGAGAAGAAAGTCTGAACAAAGAGTTCTGCTTTATCAGTAAAAGAATCAGCTACAGAGCCATCGCAGAGGAAATGAGGAGGGAAGGATGATGAAGTAAAGTTGTTAGAAAGGTTTTTGACAAAGTTCCAAATCAATGGGGAGAACCAGAGTCAGAGAGTTCAGAGCATTTAGTACAAAAGAAAGTATTGTTATGAAGGGAGATTTTGCCAGTTAGGTAGTCTCGTACACCATCGAGACCTTTCTCATACCGTAAGTTCGGTACAAGTCAGAGTTGCCAGTTTGCCTGGTGTTTGTAAACATAGTTGTTTCGTAAGTTATGCATTAATTTTTCTGTTCTTTTTCTTTAACATGTTTTATTTAATTGATTGCTTGTTAAATTATGTAGTTTAAGTTCGTATAGTAAATGATTAGAGTGCTACGTATTGTGAGACAATACATGTTTTGATGTGTCTGAGTTGGCAACTGTTGCCCATCAAGAGTATACTTGTAAAATGTAGACGTTTCTCGAATAATGCAAGCTTATATAAGATGGGGTGGAGATTATTACAAGTTTAGTGAGGTGTCAAGTCAGTTTGAGTAACGTGCAGTCGGTTTTGGTTCAGTCTGAGTGTAGTGCAGTGTCAGTGTCAGTGAAGATTGTATATTTTTGGTACTTGTGAAAACTGGCAAACAGTGATGGGTTACTGAAGTTTGTATATCATTGGAACTTGAGAAAACAGTGAAGTGTCAAGCATTAAGTGTAATAACTGTGAAGTGTTGTAAAGCATCAAGTGTAATTGCAATTAGAATAGGGTGTATAGCTCCAGTGCTTGTGAGAACAGTGAAGTGGAAAGCATGGAATGGAATACTAGGAAAATAAAGACAGTGAACTTTAAGGAGCCAGTGTTTATTTTTACCTCAGCTGATCTTGTGTACTGCACACCTGAATGCTGACCATAGGAAGAACAACTCACTGAGCAACGTCCTTCCTGTACTGAACTACTGCTGTTGGAGCCTGTCCAGTGTGGGGACTGGGACGTAACAGTATTTTTACCAGGGCAAAGGACAAACTTGGTCACGTTCCGGGCAGATAAGTAAAAGAGATGAGGTTCAGGGGTGGTTGGTTCCTGTACCTTTCACAGGCCTTTTCTGTGTTGTGGACAGCATTAGAACAAGAGTGATTAAACCATATATATATATTGTTACGGAACAGAGAAAACTGTCCCGCAAAGTTCCAGGTTCAAAACAAAAGAGTTAGGTAAAATTACAAGTTAAAGTTTAATGCTCAAACTAACAACTAAACATTGAGGACTCCTAAGGATAATGTAATGGCAAAAAACAGGTTAAATATATGGTTAACTGCAATAGCCTCTATTAACACGAAATTAGCAAGAGTAAATTTATCTAAGTCAGCCTTGATAAAATGAGAAAACCGGATAATGCTCAGTTAATGAAAGATATATTATTACAGATACAAAATATTATTAACAATGGCTGACAGAAAAAACTTTACATTAATCACAAAAACCTCACCAGGCCTACGAATTAACACCTTATGCTATACAGTACAAGAAAAAATGTAATAACACTTATGCTCAAATTACACAGCAGCTAGATGGTTGGAGATTTCCTGAGCACTCACAAAAATAATAACAACTGTACAGGGGAGGACAGAGATGTGAACAAAATGAGGAGTAGATCTGAGTGGCAATTAATGCAGAGACTGAGCTCATAATATAGGGGCCGGCAGAGCTTGATACAACCTGTAAGAAGGACGCGCAAATGAAGCCATAGGGGACAAAGAGTTGACACTCCTGCTCTGAACAACAGAAAGAACAACTTACTCTACTATAAGGGAGGAGGGCGGGAGTGAGGTAGAACACGCAATATGGAAGCCACGAGGCGAATCGTGAACAAACATGCAGCATACTGTACGTTAGAATTATACAAAGGATGATGAAATCATAGGCTATGTAACACATCCCCACAAAGAAAAAGAAATTTACAAAGGAAATTTCTTATTACTCTAAAACAATCTGTCTAAAGTCTAGATAAGCAATCTGCAATAACATTTTCTTTCCCCTTGATATGTTGTATGTCTAATGAATACTCCTGAAGAAGTAGACTCCATCTTGTCAATCTCTGATTTTTATCTTTAAACTTACTAAGGAATTTTAGTGGGTTATGATCGGTATAAATGACTATGTGGTCAAAACCAGAACACAAAAAAATGAAAAATGCTGAAAACCCAAAATCAAGGCCAAAAGCTCTTTCTCAATAGTTGAGTAGTTCTTTTGAGGTGGAGTGAACTTCTTACTGTAATAATATACAGGGTGTTCAATACCCTGATCATCCTTTTGCAGCAAAACAGCCCCAGCTCCTGTATCACTTGCGTCAACAGCCATCTTAAAAGGCTTAGCAAAATTTGGAGTAGCGAGCACTGGCTGACTTAATAGGATAGCTTTAAGTTTGCTGAAACAGGAGTCACAGCCATCGGTCCAGACAAATTTAACTCCCTTTTTCAGTAGGTCTGTAAGTGGTGATACAAGAATTGAAAAGTTAAGAACAAATCTCCTGTAATAACCTACCATTCCCAAAAATCTTTGTAGCTCTTTCCTACTTTTAGGTCTGGGAAGATCACTTATAACCTGAACCTTAGCTCCTGGTGGTGCAACATGTCCATCACCAATTACGTACCCAAGGTACTGAACATTTAGCTTAACCAAACTCACACTTTGATAAATTAGCTACAAGATTAGCCTGAACCAAACGCTCAAGAAATTTACTGACATGGCATAGGTGATCTTTCCAGTTGTCACTGAAGATTAATACATCATCAATATAAACAACACACCCTGCCAAACCCTCTGTTACAACATTCATGAGCTTCTGAAATGTGGCTGGTGCATTCTTCATACCATATGGCATTACAGAACATGCAAAAGTCTTTCCTAGTGTCACAAAACATGAGATCTCCCTAGCACGTTCGGTCATAGGTACTTGCCAGTATCCCTTTAACAAATCAAACTTACTTATGTACCTAGCCTTTCCGATCTTGTCTTTCCAATCTTCCACGCGAGGGAGAGGGTAAGTGTCTGTTTTGGTTATGTGATTAACACGTCTGTAGTCGATGCAAAGCCACTGTGACCCACCTGGCTTATGGACTAGAGTGACAGGAGAACTCCACTCGCTCTGACAGGGCTCAATCATCTTGTGGTCCAACAGGTAGCCAAGGTTCTTCTTGATGAGAGGAACTTTCACTGGGTTCACACGGTAAGAAGGCAGTTCAACTGGCTTTGCGTCTCCAACATCGACATCATGCATCAACACAGTGGTTTTTCCTGGAGTAGCATGGAACACTTGCGGGTACTCCTGCAGTAATGCCGAAAACTCCTGCCTTTCCTCGGGAGCTAGATGAGAAAGCTTAGTCTGGAGATCATTCATGATATCAGGATTCTTCCCCAAACTATCACTCAGGCTCATACTGCATGGGAGAACTTCACCTGCAGACTCGGGTGGAACAGCTACAGTGCAGACTGGGTTATTTTCGTCCCGCCTGTGATATAACTTTAGCCTGTTGATGTGACGAAGATGCTTGTTCTTTCAACGATCTGGTGTGGCGATGACATAGTTGACATCACTGAGTTTCTTCTCCACGAAATAAGGACCACTAAACTTGGCTTGAAGAGGTTGCCCATGCACCGGTAGCAGAATCAAAACCTGATCTCCTGGCTGAAAGTGGCGTAACCTGGACTTCTTATCATACCAAGTCTTCGTCTTCTCCTGAGCAGCTCCTGAATTCTCTCTCGCCAGCTGTAAAGCAGTGGACAGCCGTTCTTTGAACTTCATCACATACTCCATCAGGTTGACGTCATTTTCCTCCGACAGCCAGCATTCCTTGAGTAGCTTAAGGGGTCCTCTTACTTTATGGCCAAACAGTAGTTCAAAGGGTGAGAAGCCCAGTGATTCATTTGGAGATTCTCTTGCGGCAAATACAACGAATGGAAGACCTTTATCCCAGTCTTTCTGATGTTCCAAACAGTATTTCTTGAGCATCGATTTGAGTGTTTGATGATATCTCTCCAATGCTCCTTGGGTCTGGGGATGGTAAGCTGAAGACGTGATCTGGGTGATGCCCAACTCTTTCAGAGACTGCTTGAAAACATTTGACATGAAATTACTTCCCCGGTCTGACTGTATCTCCTTGGGCAGACCAAACTTTGTGAAGAACCCTAGCATTTCCTTAACCACGTTCTTTGCTTAGATATTTCTAAGTGGAATGGCTTCAGGATAACGAGTAGCCATATCAATCAGGGTCAACACATAAGAAAATCCTGAAGAAGTCTTAGGGAGAGGGCCCACAATATCCACCAACACACGGGTGAATGGCGCCTCAAAAGGAGGAATGGGAACTAGAGGTGCGACCTTTTCGGTCTGATTACACTTCCCCACAACTTGACAGGTGTGACAAGACTTACAATACCAGTAAACATCTCTGAAGATACCTGGCCAGTGGAAGTGTTTCAAAATGCGTGCCACAGTCTTCCTCACTCCAAGGTGTCCTGCCAAACTGGAATCATGAGCCACTCTAATGATATCCTGCCTACAAACACGAGGGATGACAATTTGATCTACAACCTCCCATTCACAGTCGGCTGATGCTGTTGGGGGTCTCCACTTCCTCATAAGTACTCCTGACTTTATATAATAACAAGTAGAAGCACCAGCTGACTCATCCTCACTGCAAGCAGAGTTAGCTAGATCTTTCAACTCAGGGTCAGCAACCTGCAACTCAACCAACTCTTGACGTGACAAATTATCAACTCTACAGGGTACTGCCTCATCTGGTGAGTGGTCCAAATTAGCAAGAAAAGTGTCAGCTAGGATAACATCATCATCATTATCCTCTTAGTCACCAGTAACTTTAGACTTAGCCCTAGCGACAGCACATGCAGGGAACACATCAGGGACATCACAATCCTGGGTCGCAGCCACTGTCTCACTAGACAACTGAGGAGCTGGACACACTTGACTTCCACAAATGTCATTTCCAAGTAAGAAAGTTACACCTGACATTGGGAGTGTCTCAACCAACCCAACCATAACGGAACCATTAACAAAGCCAGACTCTAAATTCACTCTGCACAGAAGGACAGAGAAGTAATTATTCCCTACACCTTGTAAGATTACAGTTTCATCAGAGGAATTAACATTAGAGCCAAGAACACTGGTCAGCATAAGGGATTGGCAAGCACCTGCATCACGATATATTTTAACTAATTTCCTGTCATTACTGTCCAGAGGACTGACAAAACCATCAGACAGGAAATTAGCACATGAAGTCTTGAGAGTGTCACCCACGTTACTGCTCAAAAGAGGAGCTTCATCATGAGAATTTAATTTACCCCTCAAAGCAGGTTCAGTTAACTCAGTTAAAGAATTCTGGGACCTCTCAAGGGTGGACACTAGACCAATTGACTGAATATTTAAAGACTCCTTTTTGTTCACATCACGCTGTCTCCTGAAACATTTCTCCGTAGTATGACCAAGCTTACTACAATAAGTACATTCACTTTTCTGAAATCTAGAGGTGAAACTTGTATTTACTTCCTGAGAAACATCATCTTTATTCTCTTTCCTGTTACCTGTGCTCTGAGTAGAGGCAACGTACTTACTCTCAGCTTTCCTTTTTTCTTTAGAATATCTCTTGTGAGTGAGAACATATTCATCAGCTAAAACTGCAGCATGAGACAAATTATCTATTCTTTTCTCATCAAGATATAGGCTTACATCATTATTAATACACCTTTTGAGGTCCTCCAGCAAAATCATCTGCTTAAATTTATCACAATCAGAATTTACATTCTTAGAATTTAACCACTGCTCTAACAGATCTTCTTTGATTTTTGCATACTCAACATGGGATTGCTTATCTTGCTTATAAGTTGTCCTAAATTTTACTCTATAGGTTTCAGGAACAAGCTCATAGGCCTTAAGAATCAAGCTCTTAACTACATCATAATTATCAGATTGATCCTGAGGCAAAGATGCATAAGTTACTTGAGCTTTACCGGTGAGAACAGTTTGAAGGAGTACTGGCCAATACTTTTTGGGCCAATTAAAACCTGTAGCTACCCTCTCAAACAACTGAAAATACTTTGTTAAATCAGGTTCATTAAAAGGAGGGACAAGTTTAACATTCTTAGCCACATCAAAATCATCAGAGCTAGATGATCCAGTTCCACCTTGTTTCATGCGATACTCATGGTCTGCCTGAATCCTAGCAAGTTCAACTTGTGCCTGAAACTCAGCCTCCTTAGCACGAGCCTCCTGCAGGGCTAGCTGTAACTTAGCTATTTCAATCTGCGTTTGCTCATCTGGAGGAGTTAAATTAAACAAGGTTTTATTAATTATGTCAACAATTTGATCTTTAGAATGATGAGAGCGAACAGCAATTCCCAATTGTTGAGCAACAAGCTTAAGTTCATTCTTTGTTCTATTTTCTACATCACACACTGTTTGCACATTTGACAAAAAATCTTTGGCTTCATCAAGAGTAGTAATAGTAGACATCATGAATAAATCACAGTCACAAAATATCAAGCAATATCCTTATGATAATATCCTTAATATCCTGATAAGAGGTCGCGAAATTTATGTTACGGAACAGAGAAAACTCTCCCACAAAGTTCCAGGTTCAAAACAAAAGAGTTAGGTAAAATTACTAGTTAAAGTTTAATGCTCAAACTAACAACTAAACATTGAGGACTCCTAAGGATAATGTAATGGCAAAAAACGGGTTAAATACATGGTTAACTGCAATAGCCTCTATTAACACGAAATTAGCAAGAGTAAATTTATCTAAGTCAGTCCTGATAAAATGAGAAAACCGGATAATGCTCAGTTAATGCAAGATATATTATTACAGATACAAAATATTATTACTACTGGCTGACAGTATAATCTGTGAAAAATGTTGAGTAACTCTGGTAAACAAATCGGGGCCCTCTTTTTGGGCACCAAAATGTGAGAAATGTTTAATGTATCCAAGTCGGTATCCCTGCCGGGACACCGCTATGCAAGAATTTTCTCGGTTCACAACTCGTAGGTCGTTACTCTTCCCTAAAGTTGTCTAAGTAAATCAAAGAAGTCTCATAGAGTTAGGTGAAACGTAACTTAAATTTAACTCACCTACAGTACTATCTTCTAATCTATCTCTTCGCTAATCCCCCCTTGAATTGGCCAATTCGTAAAGGTTACTTAGCTATATGAAGAAGGAGTGATCGTTAACCGATGACGATGAAGCTGCCTGGTATATTTGCTTGGGGAAGCAAGCGTCCTTATGGTGTATATACAATCGTGCTAACTCCACGAGAGCTAGGAGCAGAGTCAGTGAACGCGGCAAGCCCCAAATCTTCATCGAATTGTGGGTTGCCAACTCTTTTTTAATTACAGTACTAAATACAGTTAAATTACATCATGATATGTACAGGGCAAATCTAACAAATTAATCTTAGTTCCACTTAAACTAAAGTTAGACCAAATATTCCCTTTAACTATTTAAATATATTAATTCCACATCTGCCTTAACAGGGGAATCTTTCCCTGCTTGCCACGTCACCTATCGCGCAGACGCAGTTTAGGTCAGTGGAAAATACCACATAATTACATGTATACAATGCATAGTTGTCCACGGGGGTTAAATGCAGTAGCATTTAATTTATCAATAACAAGAATTATTAAAGAGAACGTCATTTCTGGGTTATTAAAACCGCTTGAACAATTAACAACAGTCTCTATATATTTCCTCTGCCTTTAACCAGGGATAACTATGATAGATTTAGAGAGCGCAACTGCTCTGGGGGAAGATATTTCCCACAGTTTTGGGGCCGGCGGTAAATGATACGTTGTATCATGTAATATGACCCTTAGCCAAGAGTTCCCTCCATAGTTCTCGAGAACCCTGTGCTGCGGCCCTACTAGGTCGCGCCTCTTGACCCGTTTGATCTTCACCATTCTCTGGATCCGGAGTGGCTGATAACTCAAGGGGTACCAGTTTATCAATAGTTTTTATACTGGTATGTCCCCTGCATTTTATTTTTACGAGTCTCAGCACCCCTTCAGAATCTGGGTGTGTGGAGATCACTTTAGCTAATGGCCACTGGGATCTTGGCTGTTCAGTCTTCACTAAGACCACATCTCCTATGTTAATAACTGATTTGTTGCTGGCAGCTTGATCTCCATAAAACCTCTCGCGTAGGCTCAAAAGATACTCTTCGCTCCAATGTCTTTTCCAAGTATCCAGCACCCTTTTCAGATGTTGATATCCCTCTCGCAGATGTTGTCCTAAATCATTATTTTCTATCTTAGGATCATCAACTTCTTCCTGGATATCCACACAAGGCATCGGATGGAGCTTCCTGCCATATAACATGTGAGCCGGTGTTAAGGCCTCTAGCGAGTCGCTAGTGTCATCTTGATAAGTCAGAGGTCTATTATTAATCCTGGTTTCAATTTCAGTTATTACTGTTCTTAAATCTTCTCTCGTGATCTTAGTTCTATGTAATGTTTTCCTCAGGCAGTTCTTGACAATACCAATCATTCTTTCGGTAAATCCATTTTGCCATGGAGCTCTTGGAGCTGTGAACTGCCAAATACAATTTCGGATTCCCAGCGCCGACTTAACCTTTGGGTCGTTCATTATATTCAACAGTAAGGGTACTGCTCCAACGAAATTAGTTCCGTTGTCGCTTATTAACTTGCCAGGACAAGACCTTCTAGCAGCAAATCTGTGAAAGACATTGATGAATGTCTCTGAGCTTAGGTCTTCCGCTAATTCTAGATGGACTGCCCTTGTGTAGGCACAAGTAAATAAACAAATGTAAACTTTATGAGGAGTTTCCTCACCCGTAACAGTTATTGCCCCTGTGTAGTCCACTCCTGTTATATGGAAGGGCCGACCTATGTTCACCCTATCCTTCGGTAGGGCTGGTGGTCCTGGGTAGATATAAGGTCGCTGCTCATACCTCCTACAAATGATGCAGTTTTTGAGATATTTTTCAATAACCTGTCTACCCTTAGGAATCCAGTACCTTTCCCGAATTTGGGCTAAGGTCTGCGGTACACCTCCATGGAGAGTGGAATCATGGGCTTCCTTTATAATAAGTTGTACAAAGCATCCACTCTTAGGTAATAAAATGGGATGTTTGGTTTGGATGGGCAAGTCAGCCTTTACCAATCGGCCTCGACATCTTATCAGACCTTTTCCGTCTAAGAACAAGCCTAAATTCTTCATCAGCTTATTCCTTTTTCCAGTGTCTTGGCCTAAAAGTTTATATGTTTCCCCGTAAGAATTTTTTTGTACTCTTTTCAGCCAGTATTCTAGGGGATCTAATTTCTGAAACCCCACCTTCTTATTCAAAAATTCAACAACCAATTTAGTAGTATTTAGAAGTTGTCTTATCGATGAAAATCGGCTGATGTCAATTACTTCTGGCTCAGGTACTACAGGATCCAAGTTCACTACACTAACCTCGGCAATACTGTACTGTTTCTGTTCAGGCCAATCCTTAGTGAGTAACCATTTAGGACCTTTAAACCACAAGTTATCTTTGATCAGTCTCCTTAGGGTCGAACCTCTCGAGAGCAGATCAGCTGGATTTTGTTTGGAGGACACATGCATGAAATTAAATTTGGAAGACAGCTCTTTAATAGTCTTCACTCTATTACGGACGAAAGGAATTTTACTGTCTTCCTTCCCTATCCAGTAAAGACAAATCTCACTGTCAGTCTATATGTAAATGTCCTCAAACTGAGTATCAAGAGTAGTGGTTATATACCTGGCCAATTTAGTTCCTACTTCTATGGAAGCCAATTCCATTTGAGGTAGGGTTCTTTCTTTAATTGGCGCAACTCTGGCTTTGGACATCATAATCTTACTATCCTCTCCTGTTGCGCAATAAGCTACTGCTCCATAGGCCCTTTGAGAAGCATCACAAAATATGTGTAAGTGCGACTTCTCATTACTGTTTATTTTCCTGGGAATACATATGCTTGATGTATTTTCAAACTCCTTTCTAATCTGTTCCCATTGTTCCACATATATCTCACCCAATTCAGTGTCCCAGTCTAACTTTTCTCGCCAAGCCTCCTGTACTAAACATTTGCCCCTAATAACTATAGGACTGACAAATCCTAATGGGTCAAATAGCTTGGAAACCTGACTTAACAAGGACCTCTTGGTGAGAGTGACATCAGAGAACTTAATTGGTTTCAAACTTATTACATCAGCTGTTGTATCCCAGTTAAGACCTAACACATTTTGAATTTTGGGAATGTCAGAATCTGGATAATCCTCTTGTATTTTATTCCTCAAAAGCGGTGAATTTGTATTCCAGCTCTGTAACGGCAAATTTGCCTTCCCACATTCGGAATTGGCTACTTCATAAACATTCAAAGCTTCCGATTCTGTATCAGCAACACCTTGCAAATTATCCATATAAAAAGCCTGCCCTATTTCTGGACATTTGGCATTTTCAAAATGATGCTTTAAAGTGTTGCAAAGTAGGAAAGGACTAGCACAAGAGCCAAAGAGCACCGATCGGAAACAGTAAGTTTTCAATGGACTATCCTCATTTTGAGGATCATGAGGCCAGAGGAATTTAGTAAATTTCCTATTCTCATCTCTCAGTCCTATTCTGAGAAAAGCCTTACTAATGTCTGCTGTATAAGCGTAAGGTTTCTCTCTAAATCTTAGTAACACATTCCCTAACTTCTCTGTTAGTGTAGGTCGAGAGTATAGGCAATCGTTCAAGCTAGCTGATCCCTTGGACGCTTTACTACTACAGTTGAATACTATCCTTATGGGAGTAGTTACTGAATCCTTGCTTACAGCATGATGTGGTAAGTAGTGTCCTTCTTTGTGGTTAACAGGGTATTTTACCTCTTCTATAAATTTATTCTTCAATTGATCCCTTATAATATTATCATATAGGATCAGATGTTCTGGTTTATCTCTCAACTTTCTTAGAACAGAATTTAACTGAGCTTTAGCTGCTTGGTAATTTGTTGGCAACTCTGAATGGTTTAGTTTCCATGGTAATCCTACCCAATGTTGTCCATCCTTAAATTCCACAGACTGATTATACAGATCCAAAGTTATTCTATCTTCAGGGGTTGGTTCCTCAGAGTGTATTCCTACACTGTCTAGGTCCCACAGTTTGTGTACAGGTTCAATATTTTCATCCAACAAGTCATTTATCTGAGTAGGTTCTAATTCTGCACCTATTCTAGCTACCATCAATGACTGTGTGGGGGTAACAAAGACTGAGTCTACTAGTTTGGCCTCTCCTTTAACTTGTTTTGGAAAAGGCAACTGACCCATAATAAGGCTACCTCCTGGACTCTTGAACAACTGTACCTTATTCCTTTTGAAAGTCCTATGTAGGAATCTTCCACAATAATCAGAACCAATTATCATTTTTATGGGACCCACAGTATCTGATTCCACATTCTGTTTAGCCAACTTTATCCCTGAACCTTGTAGATGATCAGAGGTTTCCTTCAATCCCTTTATGTATATACTTGTCTCCATAGTATCAAGCACAGCTGCTGTTATACGGCATTTATATCTGCCCAATTGTATTACAGGTCTAACTAAATCAAAAGACTGAGCCTTCCTAGTTGTTAAGAATCCTGTAATGGCTAGATTTACCTTGCCGATAACTGGTAACTTTAATTTCTTCACAATGTCTGCAGAAATGAAGGTTTTCTGAGCACCCGTATCAAACAGGGTACATACCAATTGGTTTCTATTCTCAAACAATACTTTTACATCTGCAATTGGTACTGCAGCTGGCATTACTAATGGAGCATTCCCTTTTGCAATTGTCATATTGACGCTTGCAGGTTTAGGAACCTCAATTTTCATCCTAGGGCATAAAGCACTATGATGATCTTTTTTGCATTTAAAGCAAAGATTTAATTTAGTCTTACAGTCCGCGGCAGCATGTTCGGAGTTCATACAGATTATACAACACCCCAGTTCCTGAAGCTTCCCTACTCTAGAAGCATAATCAGGGTACTGTTGACAAGATACACTGGAATGTTGCTTACCACAAAAGACACAAACTTTCCTGTCTTTTACCATGGAAGGTTTTATTTCCTTAATATCCTCAGCATGTCTATTCCTTATCTTTAATACTTTATCCTCGGCCTTTGTGAGCTAAGGAAAGTACCTATCTCTTCTTTAGGCACATACTTAGTCTTCTCTGACTTAACTTTCCCTATCAGTTGGTTAGTGGGTTTTTTCTTTACTTCAGTCTTCTGTTTGACCTCAGTAGTGTTTAATGTTCCTTGCAATTGTTTACAGAGTTGCATCAAGCCTTCCTCTATCTCTTCACAGGAGAAATTATCCTTCTGGTACCTACCATACAAAGCATCCTTGGTTTTCGGTGGTAGCTTTAAGGACACAATTCTTGAAAGCACCCAATCTGATGTTTTAATATCTTCGTAAGTACCTAAGGCCCTTAATTTACAACTTATTGCAATTCTAAATTTTTGCAAGGAATCAAAATCGTGCCTAGGCATGGGTAATTCCATTAGAGCCTTTAATAAATGATTTATAACTTGCTCCCTGTCTTCGTAATTTTGTCTAAGGATGGTCAAAGCCACCTCATAGTTATTTTCTTTTACTGGTAATTCTCTTATCAGTTGATATGGTGTTCCTTTGACCTGTCCTAACAAATACGTACTTTTGGTGACTTTAGGGAGATCTGTTCTATCGTGTACCAAATATTTGAACTGATCCCAGAAGGATTTCCAGTTCTGCTCTCCATCAAATTCCGGAAGCGTTATTTGTGGTAACACAGCTCTACTCTACTGTGCCACAACTTGTGTTTCCGCGGCAGTGTCAGCTAATTCAGACTCTAGTGTCTTTACTACAGTTTAGTCTTCTAATTTGTCTTCAAACTTCGTAGTTTCTGACTCTAAGAGTTCCTTATTCTCAGCCTTTACTATAGCCGCTTCTAAAGTTAATTAACTCTCTTCGTACTTACTCCATCGATCTTTCAGGATATTTAGGAGACTATTTATTCTCTCCTTGGACAGAGGTATTTGGTCCAACGACTGGTTACAATCATTTATGGCTCTAGTTACCCATCCTGCCTTACTACTAGAAGATCTTTGCAATAAAGAAACAGACAAGTTGACGGAGTTCTAATTTAATAATTTAATTATGAATTCCAACCACAATTTTACCTCAACTTAGTAATGATTTGATTATTTTAAATTTTGAAGAGGGTAAGGATTAAGTCCTCATTGTGCAATTTATCCCCTCTCCCATTTCGTATTATTCATTACATTACAGCTCAGCTAATTATTCATTTAATTTTGAGGAGTGTAGGGATTAGGTCTATACTTTCAACCTATCCCCCAGGGTTATTAAACCTCTAGGGTTTTATTTCATCCCCACACTCAATTGCCAAAACACCCATATTCCCCGAGCTCAGATTAATTACCTCAATACTCCATAGACTCACCCATAGCTTGTACAGGATAGAACTCTCCTTTCTTATGTTCTACATAATTTATAAATTTCTGCAGAACCGCTTCCCTACCATGATGGTTCCAATGTATACCATCAGCTTTCAACATTGCTTGGAAGGGCTTGGCATTAAAATGTATGAAATCCCTTCCCTTCCTGGCCCATTGCAACTTTCGGTTTACAGCTCTGCTAATTAATTTATATGTTCCATAACAAACTGGAGAGCCATATGGTAGGTTCCTTGGCTCGAGGAGGGTTATGGCTACTGAGGATTTACAAGAGCCCTCTATGGCTCCTACCACTGCTAAAATATTCTCCACAACTTCATTGACCTCCACGTCCTCATGGATATCATTTCCTCCAAGGAAAAGGACCGTACGGTCATGCTTCCAGTCTAGTACGGCATTCAGCCTTTCATCTTCAGAGAAAAAGCTTGCCTTTCCTCCCGGAGCTCTATAGACACGTACGTCCACGTCTTCCAGTTCAACCGAACGTGGTAGTAAACTGTGCCCCACAAAAGCAACTTTAAACACATTCAGCGCCTCGGCACACAACGGTTATCCTCACTCGTTCGGGGCACCAAAAATGTGAAAAATGTTGAGTAATTCTGGTAAACAAATCGGGGCCCTCTTTCTGGGCACCAAAATGTGAAAAATGTTTAATGTATCCAAGTCGGTATCCCTGCCGGGACACCGCTATGCAAGAATTTTCTCGGTACACAACTCGTACGTCGTTACTCTTCCCTAAAGTTGTCTAAGTAAATCAAACAAGTCTCATAGAGTTAGGTGAAACGTAAACTAAATTTAACTCACCTACAATACTATCTTCTAATCTATCTCTTCTCTAATCCCCCCTTGAATTGGCCAATTCGTAAAGGTTACTTAGCTATATGAAGAGGGAGTGATCGTTAACCAATGACGATGAGGCTGCCTGGTATAGTTGCTTGGGGAAGCAAGCGTCCTTATGGTGTATATACAATCGTGCTAACTCCACGAGAGCTAGGAGCAGAGTCAGTGAACGCGGCAAGTCCCAAATCTTCATCGAATTGTGGGTTGCCAACTCTTATTTAATTACAGTACTAAATACAGTTAAATTACATCATGATATGTACAGGGCAAATCTAACAAATTAATCTTAGTTCCACTTAAACTAAAGTTAGACCAAATATCTTAATTCCACATCTGCCTTAACAGGGGAATCTTTCCCTGCTTGCCACGTCACCTATCGCGCAGACGCAGTTTAGGTCAGTGGAAAATACCACATAATTACATGTATTTACAATGCATAGTTGTCCACGGGGGTTAAATGCAGTAGCATTTAATTTATCAATAACAAGAATTATTAAAGAGAACGTCATTTCTGGGTTATTAAAACCGCTTGAACAATTAACAACAGTCTCTATATATTTCCTCTGCCTTTAACCAGGGATAACTATGATAGATTTAGAGAGTGCAACTGCTCTGGGGGAAAATATTTCCCACATAAACTTTACATTAATCACAAAAACCTCACCAGGCCTACGAATTAACACCTTATGCTATACAGTACAAGAAAAAATGTAATAACACTTATACTAAAATTACACAGCAGCTAGATGGTTGGAGACTTCCTGAGCACTCACAAAAATAATAACAACTGTAAAGGGGAGGACAGAGATGTGAACAAAATGAGGAGTAGATCTAAGTGGCCATTAATGCAGAGACTGAGCTCATTATATAGGGGCCGGCAGAGCTTGATACAACTTGTAAGAAGGACGCGCAAATGAAGCCATAGGGGAAAAAAGGTTGACACTCCTGCTCTGAACAACAGAAAGAACGACTTTACTATAAGGGAGGAGGGGGGGAGTGAGGTAGAACACGCACTATGGAAGCCACGAGGCGAATCGTGATCAAACATGCAGCATACTGTATGTTAGAATTATACAAAGGATGATGAAATCATAGGCTATGTAACAATATATATATATATATATATATATATATATATATATATATATATATATATATATATATAACAAGCGTGATTAAACCATATATATATATATATATATATATATATATATATATATTATCTATATATTTATATATATATATATATATATATATATATATATATATATATATATATATATATATATATATATATATATAGAACAAGCGTGATTAAACCATATATATATATATATATATATATATATATATATATATATATATTATCTATCTATTTATATAGATAAATAGATAGACAGATAGATAGATAGATTTTGTAGAAACTTCGTAGCTTCTTGTAGTGTGTGTGTGTAGATCAGTTATACATATATTAGACTCGTGGACGAGCGGTTCTTATACGTGAGTAGTTTTTTTAGTAGATAATCTTCGTTGCCTTTGACATGCAATGACAGGAGATGCAAAGATTAGGATAGGACTATTTTCATTTGTCTTGGAAATATTGAGAAAGTCTCTCACACACGAGTGAAGTACTGAGTCCTGCTGTTACCTCCCCACTGTCTGACTCTTTCTCTCTCTGCCACCCTCTCGCCCCTGTTGCTAGGCTCTTTCTCCCCACTACCTCTCGGTTCTATGGCTAGCCCCTTTCTGATCTCTGATTCCTACATTTTCCTTTAGCAGGGGTCGTGTCACGTGGGCTGTACTGTCGTGGAAGCCTCTAGAACTCTGTATGTCTGTGTGTATGTACTGCTTCTGTTGCACTTCTAGCGTTCCTTCACTTAAGAGTTGCAAGCTCGTTTCCCTTTTGGTTGATTCTCACTGATACACTTTCTATCTCACACCCTGGCTTGGTGCTTCTATCTATCTATCTATCTATCTATCTATCTATGAGTTGTATTATTATAATATAGAGCACTGACGTCACTCGGTCACGCCAGCTGGCCGTCGTCCGACAGCATTCTTCAGTGACACATTCTAATCTATTAATACGTAACATTCATTATAATATTGTATAGACATAATATTCATGATAATATTGTATTGACCTAATGATATTCTTGAAACATAATACATTTTAAACAAATTGTATACATAAACAAATTGTATACATTAACAAATGCACTATAATTAAATTATTATAGAATATTGTATAACATATTGTAAAATATTACATTACATACTTATGGAGTTATCCCTTTAGTAACATCTAAAATTTCGCATACCTTGTGTGATAATTCTAGTAATACAGAATTGTAGTAACATTGTATGAATTGTAACATAATTGTATTGTTACATAATAATTGGTTTGTACATAACTGTACTGTAATTGTTACATATCGTTTGTTGTTATATAACTGTAGTAAGTGAAACATAATTCTAGTAACACTCCAGTAATATTGTTGTATTCACTGTAGTATTACATAATTGTAACATTGTATGAATTGTTACATAATTGTATTGTTACATAATAAATGTATTGTAATTGTTTCATATCGTTTGTAGTTACATAACTGTAGCAAGTGTAACAAAATTCTAATAACACTGCAGTGATAGTGTAGTAACACAATAATAATACATAATTGTATCATTGTATGATTTGTTACATAATTGTATTGTTACATAACAATTGTATTGTAATTGTTATATATCGTTTTTACTTACATTATTGTAGCAAGTGTAACATAATTTTAGTAACACTGCAGTAATATTACAGTAACATTGTAGTAACACATAATTGTAACACTGTATGAATTGTTACATGATTGTATTGTTGCATACTAATTTTATTGTACATAATTGTAACAAGTGTAACATAATTCTAGTAACACTGTATTAATATTGTAGTAACATTGTAGTAATACATAATTGTAACCTTGCGTGAATTGTTACATAATTGTATTGTTATATAATAATTGTATTGTACATATTTGTTATTGTTACATATCGCTTGTACTTACGTAATTGTAACAGCTGTAACATAATGCAATCGTTTGTCGTTACATATTTGTAGTAATTGCAGTAATATTGTAGTAACTGCAGTCCTGGCATCGCTATTCTGGTCATGCTACAGTCGATGATAGTGATGATGTGCCTTGCCACTGGCTCATGGAGAACAATAATTTCCTTTTTGTTTCACTTATAGAAAGAGTTTATGTGGTATTTTGGCATTTGTAGTAACACTTACACCTATTTTCATTTATTTCTTACGCGGTCTTACTGTATTTTTTTAAAATTGATTTTCTATAGTTTCTTTTTCTTCGTCTAAGTTTCTCAGTGTTGTCCTAGGTTGCATAATTGCTGGCTAATTCCCTTGGGACCCTTTTTTAAGGTTTAGTTTATATTGCACAGATATATTAATAAAAAAGATATTATATAGCCCCATATTTTGTTATATAAACTTTATATACACTATATATAATGTTTCCTATATCACTGACTTGTTGTTCACTTGTACCTATCATGGGCAATATATGTGTCAGCACTGTGTGGAAATCTTTGTCTTCACGATTGTGTGGAAGATGTTCTTCATTCTTGCAAATATGATTTGTGTTGGCCATTTTTTTCATTTTCGTTTTCCTTTTAACTTAATTTGTCTGTTTCCACTAGGTAGCTTTAATTAATCAATGTTTAATACAGTTCTTTTAATCGTTCACTGAGTAACTGTGATAGTATATTTTCTTTATTACTTTGTAGATGTAATAATGTATAGCTGTATGTATGAAACACTTATTTTATGTTGGTATAAATGGTAACACTCGTTGGTAGTAAATAAATGCTTTAATAAATGAATGAATATATATAGTGCACACTATTTATTGTTGGTGCAAGTACTTACTGACTGAATTATGCAAATAACTGAAGTAGGTATGTGTAAGTTGTAACTATGCAGGACATTTTATATGTTTGTGCGTAAGTTTTTTTGTCTATCACTGTGTATTGTATAAATGAAGTAACTATGTAACTCACTACTTTTTACCGTGGTGGGAATGGTGTGTGGTGGTGTCACACACGATTTGATTGACGTGGCATCGTCTCAGTAAACACGCACAGTGACGTCGATTTTTCACCCTCTGGTAGCTGTGGTGAGTAAATGAGTGAAGAAAGGTAAGATGAGTTGTGAATATGGGCTTGGTATTTGCTTCGTCGTCTTGACCTCTTCACTCCTTGCGTCAGTGTTGTGATGTTGGTGGAGGTAGGGGACGGATGGAGAGAAGGGCGGTGGTCTGATGGTTGTTGCTGTGTTCTTGCTTTTCGTTTTCTTGTTTTGTTTTTCTTCCTCAATTTTTTCTTGGTCTTTTTTTCTTGTGATTTGCTCGTTGTGGGATGAAGATTGTCACTACTTGTAGGTGCATGTAGATAATACAGACTACTCGTAGAGTTGTTACTTGTAGTTGATCGTAGATGGTTATAGTTCGTTGGTTCGTCATAGAAATTGGAAGATTGTTTCTATTAAAATTTTGTTAAACCGCTGGCAAGGCGTCGTGTGACCTCTTCACAACCACATCAGCGTGATGATCGGGGAGACGGAGTGGGGGTTGGAGAGAATACTGTCAGGAGCTGGTTGTGAGTTGATGATTGTAAGAGATATTCTTTGTTTTCTATCTTGATAATGTAGAATCTACTGTGGAACTGAAGCTCATCTAGGTTGCAGTCTCGCCTCCTTTTGTAGAAATTCACTGTAGAACTGAAGCTAATCTTGGCTACAGTCTCGCCTGGATTTGTAGAAGTTCAATGTACATTCATAGTCGAGGTTCGTACTTTCGCTGTCCCCATATGTTGTACAAACTTCGTAGCTTCTTGTAGTGTGTTTTGTAGATCAATTATACATGTATTAGACTCGTGGACGAGCTGTTGTTATAAGTGAGTAGTTTTGTAAGTAGATAATCTTCGTTGCCTTTGTCATGCAATGACAGGAGAGGTAAAGATTAGTATGGGAGTATTTTTATTTGTCTTGGAAATATTGACAAAGTCCCTCACACACGAGTGAAGTGTAGAGACCTGCTGTTACCTCCCCACTGTCTGACTCTTTCTCTCTCTGCCACCCTCTCGCCTCTGTTGCTAGGCTCTTTCTCCCCACTACCTCGCGGTTCTATGGCTAGCCCCTTTCTGATCTCTGATTCCTATATTCTCCTTTAGCAGGGGTCGTGTCACGTGGGCTATACTGTCGTGGAAGCCTCTAGAACTCTGTCTGTCTATGTGTATTTACTGCTTCCGGTGCACTTCTAGCGTTCCTTCACTTAAGAGTTGCAAGCTCGTTTCCCTTTTGGTTGATTCTCACTGATACACTTCCTATCGCACACCCTGGCTTGGTGCTTCTATCTATCTATCAATGTATATATCTATGAGTTGTATTATTATGATATGGAGCCCTGACGTTGCTCGGTCACGCCAGCTGGCGGTCGTCCGACAGCATTCGTAAGTGACACATTCAAATCTATTAATACATAACATTAATTATAATATTGTATAGACATAATATTCATGATAACATTGTATTGACCTAATGATATTCTTGAAACATTATACATTTTAAACAAATTGTATACATAATTAAACAAATGCACAATAGTTAAATTGATTATAGAATATATATAACATATTGTAAAATATTACATTACATATGGAGTTATTCCTTTAGTAATGTCTAAAATTTCATCTAACTTGTGCGATGATTCTGGTTATACAGAATTGTAGTAACATTGTATTAATAATCATATCATTATATTGTTACGTAATAATTGTTTTGTACATAACTGTACTGAAATTGTTACATATAGTTTGTTGTTACATAACTGTAGCAAGTGAAACATAATTCTAGTAACACTGCAGTAATATTGTGGTATTCACTGTAGTATTACATAATTGTAACATTGTATGAATTGTTACATAATTGTATTGTTACATAATAACTGAATTGTAATTGTTTCATATCGTTTATAGTTATATAACTGTAGCAAATGTGACATAATTCTAGTAACACTGCAGTAATATTGTAGTAACACAATAGTAATACATAACTGAAACATTGTATGACTTGTTACATAATTATATTGTTACGTAATAATTGTATTGTAATTGTTATATATCGTTATTTCACTCATAACACATCAGTTTACATAGTCTGTCCAGATATACCACCATCTCATACCTCAGCATCAGGATTATACATAGCACCAGACTACTGTGCGGTATTTACACCAGCCATGTCTACTTTATCCACCATCAATCACTACGCCATTCTCAATCATACACACAAACATTTCCACCCACTGCCTGATATGGACTTAAACATGAGCACAGGTATTAAGTTGACTTCCCCTAAGTTTGAAACTATGCAACTGATCAATGAAACAATGAAGCCCTGGGAAGATTTGAGTTTGAGTATGTTCAACCCATATTATATGTATAGCCCAGCACCTACTGTCTTTATAATCTTCTGCATTGTATTTGCAGTACTGCTGTTCGCAATGCACAGAATGCATGCAAGCATTGCTAATTTGGAGTCAGTAATTAGTGGGGGGAGAGTTAACATCCAAGTTAACCCTCCTGAATGAAGTGTACATATTTTGTATATAATATTAATTAATTATAATATATATATATATATATATATATATATATATATATATATATATATATATATATATATATATATATATATATATATAAGAAAAAAATACAAAGAAGAATGACCCATGTATGACATACCAGTACCATTATCTTTAAATGAAATATCAATAACTCTTACCATAATCTTAATTTTAAACTTTTTTTTTTCTTGCATGTATGCATTTCACTACAATAACCCAAGTACATACCGTATTACAGTTAAATAGTTTGCTTTTAATGCATTTATTCAAATATGTATACAACTTGTTTAAAATGTAATATTACTGAATAATTACTATTTACTATGAATATTATATGTATACAATATTATAATCAATATTATGTACTAATAAATTAGCATTTGTCAATGATAATTGCTGTCGGAGGACCTTCAGCTGCGTGGACCGAACAATGTTATGAGTCCATATTATATTTACAAATCATACTAGATAGATAGATAAATAGACAGATAGACAGCTCTATGCGAGCCTGGGAATGGGAAATGATCTTGCAAGTTACACTGAGGAAAAGCTGACGACAGATTACAAAGTAGCCAGTCAGGAGATGATGCAGTTAGTTTGTCAGCGATACAGCAGGAGAACAAAGCCTTGTTGACCATACACACACATACACACATACACACAGGCTTCTAGAACGTTCCAACCACAGTGAACACACGTGACACGACTCCTGTTTCACCAGAATTTAGGAAAGAGAGCTCAGAAGGAGAGAGGCCTTAGAAGCGGCAGGGAGTGGGAAGAAAGGCTTAGCAACTTGGAAGAGAGAGAGAGAGAGAGAGAGAGAGAGATAGGGAGATAGCTAGCGGGACTCTACTTTATACTTCGCTCTGTGTGAGAGACTTGTTAATATTTCCAAGACAAATAAAAATAGTCCCATACTATTCTTTACCTCTCCTGTCATTGAATGACAAATGGGAAAGAAGATTATCTACTTACAAAGCTACTCAAGTATAACAACCGCTCGTCCACATGTCTAATATATATAACTTCTCTACAAGTAACTACAAGTTCTTTTTATGACAACATTATTGTAGCAAGTGTAACATAATTCTAGTAACACTGCAGTAATATTATAGTAACATTGTAGTAACACATAACTGTAACACTGTATGAATTGTTACATGATTGTATTGTTGCCTACTAATTGTATTATACATAATTGTAGCAAGTGTAACATAATTCTAGTAACACTGTAGTAATATTGTAGTAACATTGTAGTAAAACATAGTTGTAACATTGTATGAATTGTTACATAATTGTATTGTTATATAATAATTGTATTGTACATGATTGTTATTATTACATATCGCTTGTTCTTACATAATTATAACAGCTGTAACATAATGCAATCGTTTGTCGTTACATAGTTGTAGTAATTGCAGTAACATTGTAGTAACTGCAGTCCTGACATAGCTAATCCGGTCATGCTGCAGTCGATGATAGTGATGATGTGCCTTGCCACTGGCTCGTGGAGAACAATAATTTCCTTTTTGTTTCACTTAAAGAAGGAATTTATGTGGTATTTTGGCATTTTTAGTAACACTTACACCTATTTTCATTTATTTGTTATGCTGTCTTACTGTATTTTTTTAAAATTTGATATTCTATTGTTTGCTTTTCTTCGTCTACGCTTTTTCCGTGTTGTCCGAGGTTGCATAATTGCTGGCTAATTCCCTTGGGACCCTTTTTTAAGGTATAGTTTTTATTGCACAGATATTAATGAAAATGATATTGCATAGCCCCGTATTTTGTTATTTTGTATAATAAAAAAATATATACATTATATACAGTGTTACATATATCATTGACTTGTTCACTTGTACCTATCGTGGGCAATATATGTGTCAATATTGTGTGGAAATCTTTGTCTTCACGATTGTGTGGAAGATGTTCTTCATTCTTGCTAACGTGATTTGTGTTGGCCATTTATTTTTTTTTTTTTTCGTTTTTCTTGTAACTTAATTTGTCTGTTTCCACTAGGTAGCTTTTATTAATCAATGTTTAATACAGTTCTTTTAATCGCTCACTGAGTAACTGTGATAGTATATTTTCTTTATTACTTTGTAGATGTAATAATGTATAGCTGTATGTATGAAACACTTATTTTATGTTGGTATAAAGGATAACACTCGTTGGTAGTAAATAAATGCTTTAATAAATGAATTATTATATACAGTGTAGACTATTTTTTGTTTGTGCAAGTATTTAGTGATTGAATTATGCAGGTATGTGTAAGTTGGAACTATACAGGACATTTTATATGTTTGTGCACAAGTTTTTTTTGTCTATCACTGTGTATTGTATAAATGAAGTAACTATGTAACTCACTACTTTTTACTGTGGTGGGAATAGTGTGAGTGGTGGCGTCACACACGAGCTAATTAACGTGGCATCGTCTCGGCAAACACGCACAGTGACGTCGATTTTTCACCCTCTGGTAGCTGTGGTGAGTAAATGAGTGAAGAAAGGTGAGTAGCATGAGTTGTGAATATGGGCTTGGTATTTGCTTCGTCGTCTTGACCTCTTCACTCCTTGGGTCAGTGTTGTGATGTTGGTGGAGGTAGGGGACGGATGGAGAGAAGGGCGGTGGTCTGATGGTTGTTGCTGTGTACTTGCTTTTCGATTTCTTGTTTTGTTTTTCTTTCTCAGTTTTTTCTCGGTCCTTTTTTAATGTGATTTGCTCGTTGTGGGAGAAAGAATGTCACTGATTGTAGGTCCATGTACACTATACAGACGATTCGTAGAGTTGTTAATTGTAGTTGATCGTAGATGGTTGTAGTTCGTTGGTTCGTCATAGAAATTGGAAGATTGTTTCTATTAAAATTTTGTTAAACTACTGGCAAGGCTTCGTGTGACCTCCTCACCTCCACATGAGCGTTATGATCGGGGAGACGGAGGGGGGGTTGGAGAGAATACTGTCAGGAGCTGGTTGTGAGTTGATGATTGTAAGAGATATTGTTTGTTTTCTATCTTGATAATGTAGAATCTACTGCGGAACTGAAGCTCATCTAGGTTGCAGTCTCGCCTCCTTTTGTAGAAATTCATTGTAGAACTGAAGCTATTCTCTGCTACAGTCTCGCCTGCTTTTGAAGAAATTCACTGTAGATTCATTGTCGAGGTTCGTACTTTCGCTGTCCCCTTGTACAAACTTCGTAGCTTCTTGTAGTGTGTGTGTAGATCAGTTATACATATGTTAGACTCGTGGACAAGCCGTTGTTATAAGTGAGTAGTTTTGTAAGTAGATAATCTTCGTTGCCTTTCTCAAGCAATGACAGGACAGGTTAAGATTGGTATAGGAGTATTTTTATTTGTCTTGGAAATATTGACAAAGTCTCTCACACACGAGTGAAGTATAGAGTCCTGCTGTTACCTCCCCACTGTCTCACTCTATCTCTCTCTGCCACCCTCTCGCCCCTGTTGCTAGGCTCTTTCTCCCCACTACCTGTCGGTTCTATGGCTAGCCCCTTTCTGATCTCTGATTCCTACATTCTCCTTGAGCAGGGGTCGTGTCACGTGGGCTCTACTGTCGTGGAAGCTTCTAGAACTCTGTATGTCTGTGTGTATGTACTTCTTCCGGTGCGCTTCTAGCTTTCCTTCATTTAAGAGTTGTAAGCTTGATTCCCTTTTGGTTGATTCTCACTGATACTCTTCCTATCTCACACTCTGGCTTGGTGCTTCTATCTATCTATCTATCTATGTATCTATCTATGAATTGTATTATTATAATATGGAGCCCTGACGTTGCTCGGTCACGCCAGCTGGCGGTTCTCCGACAGCATTCGTCAGTGACATTCTAATCTATTAATGCATAACATTGATTATAATATTGAATAGACATAAAACAAGGAGTATGTATAGTTGTGAGTAAAAGATGGAAGAAAAGCATAAGAGAGTATGGATCAGTTGGGTCAAGGATTGTGTGGGTAAGATTGAAAGTTGGAATACAAATGTGGGCAATTGTGTGTGTGAATGCACCAACGCAAGATCGTGCAAGCAGAGTGAGAGAAGAGTTCTGGACAAATGTGGAAGTGTGCATGGAAAAGTTTGGAAGGAATGAGAGAGTGTTTTTGATCGGTGATATGAATGGTAAAGTAGGGAATGTGAAGGTGGATCGAATAGTTGGTGAGTGGGGTGTGCCTGCTGAGATAGATGAGATTGGCAGTGCGTTAGTGGACATTTGTGCTGGGAGGGGGTTGGTGATAGGCAATACCCTCTGCAGGCACAAAATGATCCACAGGTATACATGGCGAGTAATGAGAAGGGTGGGTGATGAACTTAATGAAAGGAAGGCAATGATTGATTATGTGTGTGTGGATGAAAGGATGCGAAAATGTGTAATGGATGCAAGAGCTTATAGAGATTGGTGGAGTAGAATTTCTGACCACTACTTGTTGGTGGCCAGAATCAAGATCCATTTAAGATAGAGAAATAGAAGAAGGGAAGGACGGGAAGAAGGAGTATTTGTAAGGAGAGTGGAGAGATTACAAGAGGATGAGAAAAAGGCAAAGTATAAGAGAGAGGTGGAGGAACGATTGGGCATATATGAATTGGAGCAGATGGGGGACATGGAAGGTGTGTGCAGGATATTTACAGAAGAAATATGTGCAGCATGTCATGTGGGGTGTGGGATGAAGAGAAGACAGAGGGGTGTGCAAGGAACAGCGTGGTGGAGTGAAGAGGTGAGACAGGCTGTGGCACAAAAGAAGAAAGCATACAATGAATGGATAAGAAATAGGGGCGTGGAAGAAGTTGAGAGGCGGAAGAGAAAGTTATATGTAGAAAGAAAGAGAGAGGTGAAAAGATTAGTAAGAGAGAGTAAGAAGACAACAGATGAGGAATTTGGAAGGAATATGAGTGTAAAGTGGAGGGACTGTAAGAAAATGTTCTGGAAAGAGGTGAAAAGAGTAAGACAGGGTTGAAGTGAAGTTAGCAGGGGAGTGAAATATAAGGATGGTAGATTACTAGTGGAGAAGGGAGAAAAAGTGAGCAGATGGAGAGAACACTTTAAGGAATTTGTTGAACATAGAGGATGGAAGTAATGCGAGTATAAGTGGCTGGGGAATGGCTGGGAGAAGGACGGAGGTGAGAAGACAGGAAGAAATCAGTAGGATAGAAGTTGTGGAAGCAATGAAGAAAGTTAAATTGGGGAAAGCCCCAGGAATTGATGGAGTGTGTGGTGAAATGCTGAAACATGGGGGAGAGATAGTAGTAGAATGGATGTGGAAAATGTGCAGATTGGCCTGGGAGGAAGGTAGAGTCCCGGGGGTTTGGAAATCAGGTATAATTATTCCCTTGTACAAAGGAAAAGGGGAAAAAGAAGTATGTGGTAATCATAGGGGCATTTGTCTTCTTAGTATAATAGGAAAAGTGTATGGTAGGATACTTATTGACAGAGTTAGAGAAAGAACAGAGGAATTAGTTGGAGAAGAACAGGGAGGCTTTAGGAAGGGAAGAGGTTGTGTTGATCAGATATTCATTCTTAGATCTTTAGTGGACACGTTTCTAGAGAAGGGAAAGAAGTTGTATGCAGCTTTCATGGATTTGGAGAAAGCATACGACAGGGTGGATAGACAAGGATTATGAAAAGTATCAAGAATATATGGAGTAGATGGGAAGTTGTTGAATGCTGTGAAGAGTACGTACGATGGTGCGAAGGCTGCAGTGCGTGTGGATGGTGAACTGAGTGAATTTTTCTCTTTGAAAGTTGGGTTGAAACAGGGATGTGTCATGTCTCCATGGTTGTTCAATCTGTACATGGATGGGGTAATAAAAGAGGTATAAGGTAGGGTAGTGGATGTTGGAGTGGCCCTGGTGAGAGATGGTAGTGTTTGGAAACTCCCTGTATTGTTGTTTGCAGATGATACTGTGTTGTTGAGTGAAGACGAAGGAGAGTTGCAAGGCTTGGTGGATGAGTTTGGGAGAGTGTGTAAGAAATTGAATCTAAAGGTGAATGTAGGGAAGAGTAAAGTGATGGTCTTCGAGAGAGGTGAAGTCAGTGAATGTACAGCGAGGTTGGATGGTGAGGAATTGGAAAATGTGAGTACGTTTAAGTATTTGAGTAGAGTGATGAGTAAGGATGGAGGTTTGGAGGGTGAAGTGCTTGAAAGGGTACAGCAGGGAAGAAAGGTTGCTGGTTCCTTGAAAGCAGTGATAAGAAGCAGGGAAGTGAGCATGGAAGTGAAAAAGTTACTACATGACAGTATTGTGATACCAACTCTAACGTATGGAAGTGAAGCTTGGACGTTGCTGGAAGGACACAAGTCAAGAGTGAGAGCAGTGGAAATAAGGTATTTAAGTGGAGCCTGTGGAGTCACATGGAGAGACAGGCTGACAAATGAGGATATAAAGGAGCGTTGTGGTGTGAATGTGGATGTGATAGGAAGCATTAGGAGGAATACACTGAGGTGGTTTGGCCATGTGGAGAGGATGGAGGGTGAAAGACTGACGAAGAGAGTGTATGTGAGTAACGTGGAGGGGGGAAGAGGGAGGGGGAGGCCGAGGATGAGATGGAGGGAAGGGGTGGAGAGGTATATGAGAGAGGGGTGTGTGTGTTGGGAGCGGGGCAGTGAAATGGCGGTGGACAGGGCGACGTGTAGGCGATTTGTTTGTGACCACCCGGAACGGGATTGATGCGTCTGGCCATAGATAGATAGATAGATAGACATAATATTAAGATATTCTTGGAACATAATACATTTTAAGGATAGAAAAGGTGCTTTATCAATAGAATAAATAGCTAGAGCCATCAGAGTATAAGAGGAGGGAAGGATGATGAGGTAAAGTTGTTAGAAAGGTTTTTGGCGAGGTGCCAGAAGGAGCGGGAAGAATTCAAGTTGGAGAGTTGAGAGCAATTAGTACGGATGAAATTATTTTTAGCAGAGCGAAGAACAAAAATCACGATTCCGAGCAGAAACATAGAAAAGATGTGATTCAAGGGTGAGTTGGCTCCAGTACCTTTTATAGGCCCTCTTCTTGTTGTGGACATCATTAGAACAAGCGTGATTAATTTTTTTTTTTTTTTTGCATTATTCAAAAGATATGAGAAAGGAATGTATGCTTCCATGCCCGAGAATAACCTCCGTAATGCGCAAGGCACACCCAGAGATAATGAATATAAAATTATTTCCAAACTTTTTCAGCTAAGTGAAGCATACATTTCTTTCTTAGCAAAACTGTGTGCATATAGAACGAACCGTCAAGTAATGAAACGGACTATGATTCAATAGTACCATTTTAAAAGCCGCTGGACAATTATTAACCCTCTAATCCTAACCTAGTTATGTTCATAGCTGAATAATAGTATCTGACCGATTTTTACTTACTTTCACCCAGATCACGGAAGATACAGCCACAGTGTAGCATCGTTCTGTAGCTTATTTAATAGCACTTTTATCTTGGAGAAAGCTTATGACAGAATAGATAGGCAAGGTATGTGGAACGTATTAAGAATATATGGAGTGGAGGGGAAATTGTTGAGTACTGTGAAGAGTATGTACGAGGGAGCTAGGGCTACGGTGCGAGCTGAGTGAGTTCTTTGATCTCATTGTGGGACTGAAACAGGGTTGTGTGATGTCTCCATGGCTTTTTAATATATACATGGATGGGGTTGTAAAGGAGGTGCAGGGTAGGGCAGTGGATGTGGGGGTGGCTCTAATGAATGAGGGTGAGATTTGGAAGCTTCCGGTGTTGCTGTTTGCTGATGATACAGTACCCCCTGGGGGTAGGGGGGTTTCAAGAATACTCCCCCAGTATCCCTGCTTGTCGTACGAGGCGACTAAAAGGGTTGGTGGTGGGTTAGTGCCCCACCCCGTAAAAAGAACTAACTAAAAAAGCGAACAAAGCGCCTCGGACCCGGACGGACCACACGTTGACGACTAAGGAACGGACGAAGGACATTCTTAGGGTGGGAACGTGGAATGTGAGAGAAGTGAATGATGAAGTGAAAGAGAGAGAGATTGTTCAGGTGCTTGAGGATGCAAAAGTGAATATATGTGGATTGACTGAAACTAAATGAAAGGTGAAAGGGTGAGAGAATGGGAATATGGTTTAGGTATATGTGCGGGAGTCAATGAAAATGAGAGGGCAAGAGAGGGAGTATGTCTGATGATAAGCAAAAAGTGGAAGGAGAATAATCGAGAGTATGGAACAGTGGGTGCAAGGATTGTATGGGTGAGGATGAAAGTAGGTATACAAGCGTGGGCGATTGTATGTGTGGATGCCCCGACAGAGGATCGAGTGGCAAGAGTGAAAGATGAGTTTTGGGCGAGTGTAGAAGCGTGTATGGACAAGTTTGAGAGGAGCGAGAGAGTGCTGTTGATTGGAGACATGAATGGCAAAGTTGGGAATGTACGAGTGGATGGAGTGGTTGGTCAGTGGGGTGTGCCAGCTGACGTAGTTGGGAATGGAAGTGCTTTGGTGGACGTCTGTGCTTGTAAGGGGTTGGCAATAGCCAACACCTACTTTCGTCATAAGATGATCCACCGGTATACATGGAGAGTAATGAGGAGGATGGGTGGTGAACTTGTTGAACGAAAGGCAATGATAGACTACGTGTATGTGGATGAGCGAATGAGAAGACAAGTGTTGGATGCAAGAGTGTGGAGAGGGTGGGGAATGGAGTCTCGGACCATCACTTAGTGATGGCCAAGGTAGAGCTGCAAAGAAAGTGGTTGAGGAGACGAAGGGGAAGACAGGAGGAAGCAACTCCTGTGAGAAGAGTGGAGAAATTGCAAGATAGTGAGAAAATGACAGAGTATAGGAGCATAGTGGAAGAAAGACTGGGAAGGTATGAGCTAGAGCAGATGGAAGAGGTGGAAGACGTATATAAGATATTCACGGAAGAGATAGGCGCAGCGTGTGAGGCGGTTTGTGGAGTGAGGAGGAGATGCAAGGATGTGCAAGGGACAGCATGGTGGAATGATGAGGTGAAACGAGCTGTGGAACAAAAGAAGAAGGCACATAGTGAATGGTTAGCGAGTAGAGGTAGGGGAGAAGATGAGAGAGAGAAGAGAGAGGTTTATGTGAGCAGGAGAAGGGAGGTTAAGAGACTGGTGAAGGAGAGTAAAAAGAAAGTGGATGAGGAGTTTGGGAGGAATCTGAGTGTGAAATGGAGGGAGAGTAAGAAATTGTTTTGGAAGGAGGTAAAGAAAGTAAGGCAGTGTGAAAGGGGAAATAGTAGGGGAATGAAAGATAGGAATAATAGATTATTGGTGGAGAAGAGAGAGAAACTGAGGAGATGGAAGGAGCACTTTGAGGATTTGTGGAATGTGGAGAGTGAGAGCAGTGCGAGTATAAGTGGTTGGGGAATGGCTGGGAGAAGAAGGGATGAGAGGAGGGAGGAAGAGATCAGTAGGGCGGAAGTAGTGGAAGCGATGACGAATATTAAGTTGGGAAAGGCCCCAGGAACTGATGGAGTGTGTGGTGAAATGCTTAGGTATGGGGGTGAGATTGTTGTTGAGTGGATATGGAAGTTGTGTAGATTGGCTTGGGATGAGGGAAGGGTTCCAGAGGACTGGAAATCAGGTATAATTGTTCCTTTATACAAAGGAAAAGGGGAGAGAGAATTATGTGGTAACCATAGGGGTATTTGCCTTCTTAGTGTGACTGGTAAAATATATGGTAGAATACTCATTGATAGGGTTAGGCATATGATAGAGGAGCTAATTGGAGAAGAACAAGGGGGATTTAGGAAGGGAAAAGGGTGTGTAGATCAGATATTTGTTCTAAGATGTTTAGTGGAGAAGTATCTAGAGAAGGGAAGGAAAGTGTATGCTGCCTTCATGGGCTTGGAGAAAGCTCATGACAGAATAGATAGGTAAGGTATGTGGAAGGAATTAAGAATATATGGAGTGGAAGAGAAATTGTTGAGTGCTGTGAAGAGTATGTACGAGGGAGCTAGGGTTGCGGTGCGAGTGGATGGTGAGCTGAGTGAGTTCTTTGATCTCAATGTGGGACTGAAACAGGGTTGTGTGATGTCTCCATGGCTGTTTAATATATACATGGATGGGGTTGTTAAGGAGGTGCAGGGTAGGGCAGTGGATGTGGGGGTGGCTGTAATGAATGAGGGTGAGATTTGGAAGCTTCCGGTGTTGCTGTTTCCTGATGATACAGTACTGTTGAGTGAAGATGAATGGGAGTTGCAAGGTTTGGTGAATGAATTTGGGACAGTGTGTAGGAGGAGGAATCTGAAAGTTAATGTAAACAAAAGTAAAGTTATGGTGTTTGAGAGGAATGAAGTCACAGAGTGTGCAGTGAGGTTAGATGGCGAGGATATGGAGAATGTGAGTGCATTCAAGTACTTGGGTAGTGTGATGAGTAAGGATGGAACTTTGGGGGATGAAGTGCGTGAAAGGGTACAGCAGGGAAGGAAGGTTGTTGGTACACTGAAAGCAGTGATGAGAAATAGGGAGGTGAGTATGGAAGTTAAGAAGTCACTGCATGATAGTATTGTGATCCCTACCCTGACGTATGGAAGCGAGGCGTGGACCTTGCAAGAGGGGAACAAATCAAGAGTGAGAGCAGTTGAAATGAGTTACTTGAGAGGAGCATGTGGAGTGACGTGGAGGGACATGTTGACGAATGAAGAAGTGAAGGAACGCTGTGGGGTGGATGTGGATGTGGTTGAGAAGATTAGGAGAAATACACTGAGGTGGTTTGGACATGTGAAGAGAATGGAGAATGAAAGACTGACTTAGAGGGTGTATGTAGGTGAGGTGGAGGGAGGGAGAGGGAGAGGTAGACCGATGATGAGGTGGAGGGATGGAGTTGAGAGGTATATGAGGGAGGGGGGGGTGAGTTGGGGGGAGGGTAGTCAAATGGTGGGTGACAGAGCGACTTGGAGGCGTTTTGTCTGCAGCCACCCTTTGCGGGATTAGGGCGTCGGGCTATAGATAGATAGATAGATAGTGTAGGAGGAGGAATCTGAAAGTTAATGTAAACAAAAGTAAAGTTATGATGTTGAGAGGAATGAAGTCACACAGTGTGCAGTGAGGTTGGATGGTGAGGATATGGAGAATGTGAGTGCATTCAAGTACTTGGGTAGTGTGATGAGTAAGGATGGAACTTTGGGGGATGAAGTGCGTGAAAGGGTACAGCAGGGAAGGAAGGTTGTTGGTACACTGAAAGCAGTGATGAGAAATAGGGAGGTGAGTATGGAAGTTAAGAAGTCACTGCATGATAGTATTGTGATCCCTACCCTGACGTATGGAAGCTAGGCATGGACCCTGCAAGAGGGGAACAAGTCAAGAGTGAGAGCAGTTGAAATGAGTTACTTGAGAGGAGCATGTGGAGTGACGTGGAGGGACAGGTTGACGAATGAAGAAGTGAAGGAACGCTGTGGGGTGGATGTGGATGTGGTTGAGAAGATTAGGAGAAATACACTGAGGTGGTATGGACATGTGAAGAGAATGGAGAATGAAAGACTGACTAAGAGGGTGTATGTAGGTGAGGTGGAGGGAGGGAGAGGGAGAGGTAGGCCGAGGATGAGGTGGAGGGATGGAGTTGAGAGGTATATGAGGGAGGGGGGGTGAGTTGGGGGGAGGGTAGTCAAATGGTGGGTGACAGAGCGACTTGGAGGCTTTTTGTCTACGGCCACCCTTTGCGGGATTAGGGGTTCGGGCTATAGATAGATAGATAGACTTTTATCTTGCAGAATTTGTCAATGTAGAATATAGTATTCCACTCACCCATTCCTACAGTATAACGCTTCCATGACAATTTTTCTACACTGCATGATTGCTATCAGTACTTTTCCTGCCAGCTTCGGCTGGAGGGTGTTGTGGTTGAGAGGGAGTCTTCCTACTTTTCTGTGTTTGTCATCAACATATAACCTCGAAAGGAAAGATAGGTCTACTGTTGTTTGCTTTCCTCTGTTCTGTACCCTCATTTCTCCTCCTTCTCCCTCCATCATTTGCCTTACATACCTCCATCTATCTTCACTTACCGTATCTCTCTTGCTTTTTCATTACTTCAAATTACTTTATTTCTCTCTCTCTCTCTCTCTCTCTCTCTCTCTCTCTCTCTCTCTCTCTCTCTCTTCCTCACCTGTCTTCTCCTCCCCCCTCCTCTTGCCTCACCTGTCCTCACCTGTCGCCGCCACCCACGGAACATTCCCATTACGTTCGTCAAGGCAATTTAGCCGTAATTCACCGGCGGGAGATGAGGCCGTCGCTGCATTTCCTACACGAGGCTCGCAATTTCCCCCCAAAATCTCCCAATTTCACTTGTAAAAGAAATTTCTGTTATCAGGAAATTCAGCGAGAAATTCCCAAAATAAAAGAGCAGGCCAAGCCGAGGCGAAAGTCAATTTAATGGTCTGCGTTCCTGGTAATGAGCTCAGTTAGGTGGCCTCAGGAAGGGATACTTCAATCCTATTCTGTTCGTGAGGTCTCAAGATGGAAAGAAAAAGATTTTCTGATGGGGGCAAGACTATAATATGAATATGTTATCAAAGACGACTGAGTTTAATATTTTCACACTGACCAAAGTTAGATGTGAACAGCGATTGATGCTTCAACACCTTTCTCCTAAGTTAAATAAAAAGAATAACGTGGAAAGACTTCATCCTGGTGAAAAGATTAACCCACTCACTTAAGAAAGACCGCCTGTAGTGCGAGAATTAAAGGAGAATATTTCTATCTCCTCCAACTTTAAGTTTCCTCTAAGCTGGATAAGCTCGTCCAGCAGTGGAAAGAATAGAAACAAAAGACGTCATCGTACTAAAAAGTAACTGTTTCAGTATAGCGACGTCCTTCTTTTATTCTTGCCACCAGCAGACTATCTGAATCTGCTAAAAAAATCATTATTGTGTTAGAACTGTGTCTATATGATCGCAGTTCAGAAAGTATCGCCTAAGACGAAAAAAAATCCGTCTAGCAGTTGGAGGAAGGCGTCACCGTACTAAAATATTCGATTCACTCCATTCATAACGTCGTTATCATTATATTCTTGCATTGCCGAGGCGATAATTTAGGTCGGAAAACACTTCCTGAAATCGACGGGTTAAGTATGGCATTTACTCCTGCACTTCAAGGGGGGTCTCAGAATCAAATTAAAATTGTCTGGTAGCAACAAAACTGGAAGTCGTCAGGTAGAAATAGCTCAGTAAAGTTTGTTTCTATTAATCTTTAGTATTAAGGATCCTTCCCTTTATTTTTGACAGTCCGTTTTCTGAGCCTAGCAGTGTTTGTGCTTACTACATACCTGAACCATAACAAGTAACCATTTACACGCTAATTTTACCGTCCACACTGAATACATGCAAGGCTGTTTCGTCCAGAACTGGTGTTCTTTTAAACAGAGATAATAGTTAAACGGCAAGTCAGTGGGTCTTGCGCTAATTTAGAAAAGTGTGCATTAATGAAATTCAAACCATCATACTGTACCACGGCCCAGCCTCAGATTGAACCTGCATCCCTTTGAACCACTGGTCACTTCTCTGGAGGTAGCAAGATGAGCGTGAAAAGACGCAATCGTTCTAAAAGAGTTAGCTGAAACGACTGCCTCTTATCCATGGTGTTCTGTTGCTTTCAGCACCGCCAAGTAAGCCTCTAAATTGCATCCTCATAATGCAACCTCCTGGCACACAGTACAACTCATTGCTCCCATTCCTGCTCTGCTTCCACCTGTCGTATGAAGCTTTCTCCCCATTCTGGACCTAATCTAACAACCTACCTTAATTTAACTTCACCTAATCTAACATAATCTACTGGGACACTCTGCAAATAAGGGCATAAGAAGAGGATAACTGCAGTATGCCAGATGACCCATGTTAGGCAGCATCAATAAGAGTTTGGTATATTACTATGATGAGACAGTGATAGGAAAGAAGAAGGATCTCCCCCACCAACCAAACCCTTCAGCAGAAACTGGATGAAACGTGAAATGGAAAACCACGCAGTATACAGAAACTGACATGAAAATTTTAGAGGAAAGACCGCACAGAACAAAAGAGCGTCGTTGAGAAACGTGTCACAGATCGTGCAGGGAGCCATGTCTCTTAAGGTTCAGAACAAAGTCAATGGCAACTATAAACAAACAACCTTACTTTACTTCCGAGATCCTTACATAGCACCTCACAAAATATGGCTATTATTAAACACGTGCACAATGGGACGCTTAAAACCTAAACAGAATCACATACAGACTTAAACAATGTCAAACAGACACTTCTGCTGCTAGAGTACACACTAAATGGGAACAGTTACGTTACTAGGTTGCTATATAGTCACTCATAATAAGAAGTGGTGTACTGTTGGCCACAAGTATTCTTACACACTTCAGATTTGCCTCTCCCATATTTCATCTGATAACAGACTCAATGTCCAGATGTACGATGTCCTATGTTTCCCACATTCTCCCCTCACATACTTCTTGCTATTTGCTTACCTTCTGGCAATATTCCATGACTAATGTTTTTAGTCCATCCATTCAAATAAAGTTTATTACCTCCGCCAAGGAGGTTATGTTTTCACCCCTGTCCGTTTGTTTGTTTGTTTGTTGGTTGGATTTTGAGCAAGATTACACAAAAACTGCAGGACGGATTTCCACGAAACTTGGTAGAAGAATGGACATTGGCCCAGAATACACTTTATTAAATTTTGGTGCGAATCAGGATAAAGGTGCGGATCCAGGAAGATTTTTTTTCACTTTCTTTAACATTGCGAGATAGAGCGTTGGCGGAGGTATGCGCTCTACTGGGTACCATTCTAGCTTGCTCTGATATTACTTTCATGTGTGAAGAGAACTGGTCTCTCCTTCTCCCTCTCCTTCTGTCCCCTCTCTGTCTGTCTGTCTGTCTGTCTGTCTCTCTCTCTCTCTCTCTCTCTCTCTCTCCCCATTAACTCACTCCTTATCCTCCCCCTGCCTCTCCCTCGTTCTCCCTCCCTCGCTCCCCTTATTCTCTCTCCCCATCCCTCATTCTGTTTGTCTGTCTGTCTGCCTGTCTCATATGCTACGACTGTCAAATACACAGGTAGCAGTGCTAGGTTTCTCGCTACAAGTATTTTTCACTCTCTTACAGAAAGGATTTATTCTATACTTCAGAGTCGTTTCATGGAGAACTCTCCATACTTCTCGTCCAGTACTCTTCCATGTTTCGTACAAAGTTGGAGTGGAATTGATATTATCTAAACATCTGTGTAAAGGATAGGAAGATTAACAAGGTAATAAGGGCGTGATTATTTTATTAAAGGAGTAAAATTTTCATAAAAGATTATGGAAATATTACTATTAATCCATGGTAACAGCCCTCTAGCGTAAAGAGAAGGTGCTTCTCTGTGCAGAGAAAAGTTTGTAATGGATCGTTCTTCCCCGCAATTAGCGATAGCCACCTGCAGCCTGTCAGAAACAGTGGTAACTGGTCTGTATAACTACAGTTCTTTAATTTCTTCTGAATAGTTCCCACTCAACCATCATGCGTTGTTGGAGGGGTTGGAGTGTTCTGTTCTGCGCTGGGACCCACAAATAAACCATACTACCCAAGCAGTCCCCGCAGGACTTCATGTGGTCCGCCAGTTGATGTGTATTGGGCAGTTATCCTGAAGAAAAGTGACAAACCACCCATTCCATAATATGCGTGCATGAATCCGCTAAAGGCATTGGCTATATATATATATATATATATATACACACACTGTATATATATATATACACACACACTGTATATATATATATATATATATATATATATATATATATATATATATACACACACTGTATATATATATATATATATATATATATATATATATACACACACACTGTAAGTTCCCTGTAGGTAAGAATTTTTTGTATTATTTAAACATAACTGCCGTTCTTAACACTAACTTTTGTATTGGCCACATAAATTATAATTATAAATATAATGAAATGCAGGTTGCGGATCTTGATTTCGATATGCAAGAAGAATAAAATTCACCATAACTAACAACACATCACCCGGCAGCGGTGGAATCATGTGTTAGACTACCAAGAACATAGTAACATAACGATCATGTACCTAATTGATAAAAACACGCTTACCAAACATACCATGCCAGTGCCTAACGCTGTATTCATTACGTTTTACCTTTATAGTAATTAATACCAGGTCGCCTGTAAGGATAAATCTAGTCAGTCTTGATACACGCGGAGTATTATGTATAACTATTATTATGAAGGGGATTATTTTCTCCATTTATCACTCTCTAGTTGAATCAGGCTTATACACGATTTTATGTTAACACTGTTTCGCGAGCCGTACCACTAGGAAGGTAGGGTCGCTTGCGGGCCACGGACCACAGGTTGCCCAAGTAGAGAGGCTTTCGTCCAAGTGGCGTCGGTCTTTAAGAATACTTGGAGAATATGTGATAGGGAAGGGTGGGGAGAGAAAGGGATAGGGGGAGGAAACACCAGTTGTTGATTTTGAAAATATTATTATTATTTCACATCTGACCAAGGCTGAACAGGTTCCTCGGAAAGTCTAAGCCCAACCTGGTATCGCTAATGATAGCAAGGGTCATCAGACTGGGGTAAGGGAATGGATATAGACTAGGAGTAAATGTGGAGCCCATCCCACAAATCCTGGTGAACAGCAAGAGCCTTGATTATATGACACTTCGCACACGAATCCAACTAACTATTATCAGAATATAAAAGCAAATACCTTAGATAAATTATGGGTTGGATGGAGGGATTAACAAAAACTACTTATCGATAATGGCATAATAGACAAAAGAAATATAGTCTCAAACTAGGTAAATATCTGGAAGCATGAGAGAGAGAGAGAGAGAGAAGGGGGAAGGGAAGGGGGAGGAGAGACTAGTTTCCTTCACACATAAAACTATTAACAGAGTAAATAAACATTTGACTGAAGGGATGAATAACAATATTCACAGAACATCGTCCCAAGGTAAGTAATTAGCCAGACGTATTATGTGAAGGGAAAATGAGGCTTGGAACATAGAAAATCGTACATCTGGACATGGAGTCAATGTTACCAGATGAAATCTGGTAGAGGCAAATTTGAGGTGTGTAAGAATACTTGTGGCCAACAGTACCTCGCCAGCCAACCCCTCCTCGTCTCGTGTGGTAACACTGTAACGTTTACAACCAACTGATTCGAGTTACGCTTTGAGATACTATGCCTGAGCGAACCTCGATTCAGATTTAGTTTCACTTCTTGATGAAACAGTGTAGCTATATTGTATCCGAGAATGCACTTCCTAATATAGCCTTTTTAAAATTAATCAAATCAGAGCGCAAGCAGAAAATCCTTTGACCTCAAATGATATACTAATTTTGAACACTTTCAAAATGTAGCATCTATCATTCACATGAAATCATGATGAGTTGATGCAAATGATGTCGCATTTGCCAATGATTTGAACACAGTTTAAAGTTATTCGCTGAAGCGATTATTATACCTTTCATTTCGTAACCTGTGATGTTATGTATAAAAATTAATTGTCACATTACCGACAGCGAGTTCCTATGTCGGCACACGTCCCGGGAAGTCCAATATTTACTCTTGTACTGACCTGCTCATTGTAATCATCTTGAGGCAAAGAACAACAAAGTGTCATCCACAAGATGCTGCATAATTTTAAGGACAAAATATCCTCATGATGTGTGATTTAGAGGTTGGCTACAACACCATGGCGAAATAGAGACACCTCTTTGATACTGTGATGGTTTCCTTATTTTGACGAGATTTGTCAAATAACTGTGATCTAGACGACCTCGTCAGAAGAAAAGTTTTCTTTGATGCATAATTTACGTCCGATTTCATGACATCACTGGGTATAATATATTACCGGGTGAATGATGCTGCTATAACTAAAGCTGGGGTTTACTGCTAAAATTAAGCTAATAGGCTAAGAGCTCCAGATCATTTCTGTTGAAATAATACATTACGTGCCTCGTGACATTTTCTCCAAATGTGATTTTCTGCATTATCGTGCGTTTATTATTTTTTTTTTTTTTAACGTTTATGGTTAGGAATTTAATGTTTCTCCCGAAAACTGATGTATTAAAATGTGCAACTCATTAATGTTACGTTTTTGTGCAACAAGTCTAAGATAATGCATCCCCTGATAATCTTACACAAAATTTTTGCAGTTGCATTCTAATGCAAATACTTCTCAGGTTACTTCATTAGAAGGAACGCTAGCCTGGCCTCATCTCTACCACATATTATGCGTTGGTTGAGGAGATGTGTCAGTGCCAAAATGAACGCTAGCCTGGCGACATCTCTACCACACATGCTTGGGTTGGGGGATAATGTCAATGCCAACGCGAACGTTAGCCTGGCCACATCTCTACCACATATACGTGAGCTGAGGAGATGTGTCAGTGTCAAAGTGACCGCTAGTCTGGCCACATGTCTTTCATATGCGTGGGTTGAGGGGATGTATCACAGCCAGAGCGACAGCTAGCCTTGCCACATTTCTACCACACATGCATGGGTGAAGGGACGTGTCAGTGCTAGATCACATGCTACTCTGGCCATATCTCTGCCACATATGCATAGGTGAGGGAAAGTGATAGTGCCTGATTGCTCCTTAAGCTGGTCACATCTCTGTCACAAACAAGTTCATGGGTTAACGTAGTGGTGCATGTAAGAATTTCAGATGGCTTAAGCTCAAAAGTATGTGTTGGTTGAATTTGCCATTTGTCTTAGTTTTGGTGGCAACATGCCCAGTAAGTTGTCCTTGAGTGCACGTTTACGCAAGCACGTACGCATGCACATATACATCCACACAGACATATGCACACACACACACACACACACACACACACACACACACACATCACTCGTCGACTCAGACACAGCTCGCAGACTCAGTGGTAATGCTCACGCTTAAGATCTGCTAAGACGGGGGTTCGCGCCTTGCTCGGGATGCGAAAAGTTTCACTGACGAAGCGGGTGGTCACTGCCCTCCTTGAGCAAGAGGATGGTTGTGTGCATGTGTGAGGGTCAAGCCTTTGCCCTTAAGCCCCCATCACACATTCCATAACTGAACCACAATAGTGCCATTAATTCAATTATTGGCACTGTCGTGAAATTTGACAATGATAAACGTCAATAACAAACAATGTCACGATGGCTGTAAGTATGTGTCATGATGGTCGTAAGATGATGAAGATGGAGTCATGATAGCTGTAAGACTGAATCACAATTGGCAGATTTTCAAATTTTCAATGGTCATTTTGTCGTCATGATGAGGCCACGATCACCATGATAGTGCCATGACAGTCACGATGGTGCCATGAACGTACCACGATAGCGTCAAGAGTTATACCCACACCCCCCACACCCCAATTTGAGGGGTGCGGTGAAGTTGTGCTGCAACGTGTGCCCGCGCGGTGCCAAATCGCCTAGGCAGCGAAAAGTGCATAGGTCTATTGTGACTCTATTGTGACATAATTAGCTCTATCGTGACTCAATCGCCATATTCTTAGGGTTAACATGACTCCATCTTAGGATCATCGTGACACATGTGTTAACCGTCAAATGACTGTCAAAATTATTAGCGCTATCGTGACTCATGCTTGCACCTATTGTGACGCATTCAGCATAGTATTAGGGTTATCGTGACTGACTCATAACGTTTTTTTTTTTTGTCACGACAGTCACGAAAGGACCTACGACAGCCACGACAGAGTCATATAACTGCAACGAAGATCATGATAGGGTCACGTAAGACTTACAATAGTGCTACCTAAGTCTACTAATACCAAGTCGGATCACTTCCTTCTAAAACAGCTCCAAGCTCGCGCAGGGGGCGGAGCATCGGAGTGACGTCGACTGGCTCTGGCATGAAACCCCAGTGTTCAGTTGACCCCTGACCATGACGGTGGATGTATGCTTGCTCCACTTATCAGACCATGACACATTTTCAGTCCGGAGAAGTGAGGGAAGGGACTGACGTGTGAGAGACGGTGTAGGGGTGTGAGGGAATCTACTGCTTTATTATAGGGTTAAACGAGTCCTCACTTCTTCCCCTTCTTCATTTTCCATTATCATAAATGTTTAATTTGAGTCTGCCCTTTTATACATTTTCTGTTACTTAAGCCAGCTAACGTCACACAAGCCACGCCTCCCTGCGCACTGCCGGAAAGTGAACCGACTTGGTATTAGTAGACTTAGAGCGCTACGTTGGGTACGAAAATCGGGGAGCTTCCCGATAAATTTACGCTTGAGTTAATTTCTTGTGGCCTCGGCAGAGTGCGCCACGAGTGTCACGATCGATCAAGATAGACCTATAATCAGGGCCATGATGCCTCTACTAACTGAATTAGTGGCGCTGTTGTGGTTCGATAATGGAGTGTGTGACGGGGGCTTTAGATTGGACTATATGAGTTCTCAGCCCTCTTCCAGGAGGATAAAATGCTGATGATCACAACCATCACGTGATCCTGACCGACCCGGTGAATTACACACACACACACACACACACCATGCACGGATTCTGGGTAGGGATGGGCGTGGGGGGCGCATGCCCCTGTATTTTCGTCAGACCAATGAATATTGATAAAAAATGAACTATGACAACAAATTATGAGTATTAGGTATCTTAAATAAATCCTTTCATGGAATCATCTCGATGGAAAAAAGGGATTTGGTTATACAGTGTGAAGAGATTGACAGTGAGTTATGAAGAGTTCATATTTATAAATCGAAAAAGAATCATGCTACCGTTTTCCAGAGTGCTGCATCCGGCTCTGACCGACCCACTTCCACACCCACTCACTCCTCTCAGGCACCTAGATACAGTCCTCCCCCTCCCCCTTTCCACACATACGCATATGCTTCTTTTTGGTAATCTAATGCTCTTCACTGAGGCTCAGTTTCCGTTGCATTCTGCATCTAAATCCAAGCCTGTTATTGGTAGAGGTTGGACCCATTTGTTCCTTGCACATGTATTTAGACTTGACTTCACACCCTCATGTACGATGAAAATTATTTTGTTTGCTCATTATTAGTACAGTTTAACTTGGCGGACTTCTAATTAATGGAGTTCGATAATTGTACTGATTAACCTCCTGCCATCCTGAGGTCATACGTAACTTAATATTGCCAGGACAGATACGTATTATCACATAATCAGGATGATGTGGACCCTTTTTTTTGGGGGGGGAATGTTTATGACAAACATATGATGGATGGGTTAGGGTAACCGCTGTCTTAATATGTGGTGGTCTTTGGGTACTGAGACCATACCCGTTTTCTGTATAGTTATTATTGTATTGAAAAACAAGCACTGACACTTCTGGTCGTCATTAAAACAAGCTGTGCCCCTAACTTCTCATCTACCTTTCGAATCGTGGCATGTAGAAAACTACACGACTAAACCTATAGTGAAGGGATCAGTGTCATAATTGACTTTGTGTCATAAAAGACTGTGTAGGTTCCTTTGTGGTTGAGTTATATATATATTTTAGATTTATGGACGAGCGGTTTTTATATCTTGGAGTAGCTTCCCATTTGTCATGTTGTGACAGGAGAGGTAAAGAATAGTATGGGACTATTTTTATTTGTCTTGGAAATATTAACAAGTCTCTCACTCACGAGTGAGTTGAGCAGAGTCCCTGTCTCCCTGTCTCTCTCTTAAAGTTGCTAAGCCCTTCTCCCCATTACCTGCCTGTTCTAAGGCTTGTCTCCTTCTCGACCTCTCTGTTCTATAGCTAACCTCCGTCTGAGCTCTTTCCTAAATTCTGGTGTAGCAGGGGTGTGTCACGTGTGTTCCTCGTGGATGGAAAGTTTAAGAAGCCTGTGTGTGAGTATGTGTGTATATGTGTGTGTATGGTTACTAGGCACTGTCGTGTGCCTATCAAGCATTCCTTGCGTTAAGAGTGTGTTAGCATGTTTAGCGTTGCTCGATTCTCGCAGACACAATACCTTCTCATCATTTGACTCCCTGCTTCTATCTGTCTCTTTATCTATCTATTTATCTATCTATCTATTATGATTTGCAATTATAATATGTAGTTCCACATACTGCTCGGCCGCGCGAAAATGGCGTACCATCGACAGTCAATAGTCCTAACATATTAATATATATTATATACACATTATAATGAACTTATAAGCTAATTAAGTGAAATACATAATATTGTAAAAGTAACATAATTGTATGAATATTGTATACATATAATATAGTAAATAGTGATTATTCAGTAATATTACATTTTAAACAAGTTGTATACATATTTGAATAAATGCAATGGTTGTTGTATAACACTTTGTAAGATGTGTATGTACAACAGACGTACGCATATAATTGTGCAATGGTAATACTGCTAGGTTATACATTACATAGAGTTATCACTTTAGTAATGTCTAATATTTCACCTAACTTGTATGATGATACTGGTAATACAGAATTGTGCTATAATTGTATGACTTATAATATTGTACTAACATTGTGGTACTACATAATTGTAACATTTTATGAATTGTTACAAAATATTGTGTTAATGCATAATTGTGTTGGCCTTATAATTGTAGTTACATTTGTTAATGCAACTCTTACATAAGTGTCTTGGCCTTATAATTGTAGTTAAAGTTACATAAAAGTTACATCTTGTTAATGCAACTGTTAATTGGCAAAGTGTAACATAATGCAATCGTTTATCGTTACATAATTGTTACATATCGTTTGTAGTTACATTATTGTAGTTAAAGTTACATAAAAGTTACATCTTGTTAATGCAACTGTCACAGAAATGGTACATATTGTTTGTAGTATTGTTTGTAGTTACATAATTGTAGTTAAGGTTACATAAAAGTTACATCTTGTTAAATGCAACTGTCACATAAATTGGTACATATTGTTTGTAGGTACATAATTGTAGCAAGTGTAACATAATGTAATCGTTTGTCGTTACATAATTATAATATGGAGTTACATAACTGTAATAATTGCAGTCCTAACATATGCTGCGGTAGATGATAGTGATGATGTGCCATGCCACTTGTTTGTGGAGACAACAATTTGCTTTTTTGTTTGTAGGTTATGTGGTATTTTGACATATGTAGTAACACTTACACTTATTTTCATTTGTTTGTTATGTGATCTTACTCTATTTCTCTTTTTTCTGTTTTACTTTTCTTTCTTTCTTTCTCTTTTTTTTTTTTTTTGTATGTATTGATTTTCTATAGTTTGTTTTTCTTCGCTTGTGTACGCTTTTTCTATGTTGTTCATGGTTGCATAATTACTGGCTAATTTCCTTAGGATACTTTTTTAAAGTTTAGTTTATATTGCACAGAGATTATAAAATGATATTATATAGTCCCATATTTTGTTATTTTATATAAAAAATATATATACATATATACAGTATTAACTATATACACTGACTTGTTGTTCACTTGTACCTATCGTGGGTAATATGTGTGTCAGCACTGTGTGGAAATCATTGTCTTCACGATTGTGTGGAAGATGTTCTCTCTTGCTAACGTCATTTGTGTTGGCCATTTTTTTTTTTTTTCTAGTTTACCTTGTAACTTAATTTATATGTTTCCACTAGGTAGCTTTAATTAATAAATGTTTAATGCAGTTCTTTTAATTGCTCACTGAGTAACTGTGATGGCATATTTTCTTTATTACTTTGTAGATGTAATAATGTATAGCTGTATGTATGAAACACGTATTTTATGTAGGTATAAATGGTAACACTCGTTGGTAGTAAATAAATGGTATAATAAATGAATGAATATATACAGTGTAAAATATTTATTGTTGGTGATTATTTAGTGTTTGAGTTATGCAGATAACTGAAGTAAGTATGTGTATTTAAGCTGTAACTATACAGCACGTTTTATATGTTTGTGCAGAAGCTTATTGTCTATCACTGTGTATTGTATAAATGAAGTAACTATGTAACTCACTAATTTTTACCGTGGAGGAAATGGTGTGAGTGGTGTTGCACGTGGTGATAGCGTTGTCCTTCGCGGGTTGATTAACGTGTTGTCGTCTCAGCACATGGTGACGTCGGCTTCCCACACTGGTAGCTGTGGTGAATACTGAGTAGCGATGCTTAAGCTGGGTGGAGAAGGGTGAGTAAGATGAGTTGTGAATATGGACTTGGTGTTTTGCTGCGTGTCTTGACCTCTGCGTCAGGCATAGGCGGGAGTGAGTGGTGGGGGATTTTGTGTGCTTGTTGCTTCGGTGTTTCCTCTTCTTTACTTGCTTTGTTTTATATTCTTCTTGTTGCTGCTTGAAGTTACGTGAAGATTATAGAGTTGTTTCGTAGACTTGTAGACTATTTGCATTGTAGGCTGTATTTTGTCGGGATTCACTGTAGACTGAAGCTAATCTTGTAGAGTATCGCCTGCTTTTGTAGAAATTTGCTTTTAATTGGGAGACGATGTCCGTAGATTAGCTGGTTCGTCGTAGAAATTGCAAGATTGCTTGTATCAGCGTGATGATCGTGGAAACGGAGGGGGCTGGTTGGAGAGAAGTGTCAGGAGCTGGTTGTAAGTTGTTGGTTGTGAGAGGTATTATTTTTGTTTTCAATCTTGATATTTTGTAGGAATTCAATGTTGATTCGTAGACAAGGTTCGTATACGTTCGCTGCTACCAAATGTCATAAATGACTTTGTGTCATAAAAGACTGTGTAGGTTCCTTTGTGGTTGAGTTATATATATAGTTTAGATTTATGGACGAGCGGTTTTTATATCTTGGAGTAGCTTCCCATTTGTCATGTAGTGACAGGAGAGGTAAAGAATAGTATGGGACTACTTTTATTTGTCTTGGAAATATTAACAAGTCTCTCACTCACGAGTGAGTTGAGCAGAGTCCCTGTCTCCCTGTCTCTCTCTCAAAGTTGCTAAGCCCTTCTCCCCATTACCTGCTTGTCTCTTTCTCGACCTCTCTGTTCTATAGCTAACCTCCGTCTGAGCTCTTTCCTAAATTCTGGTGTAGCAGGGGTGTGTCACGTGTGTTCCTCGTGGATGGAAAGTTTAAGAAGCCTGTGTGTGAGTATGTGTGTATATGTGTGTGTATGGTTACTAGGCGCTGTCGTGTGCCTATCAAGCATTCCTTGCTTTAAGAGTGTGTAAGCATGTTTAGCGTTGCTCGATTCTCGCAGACACAATACCTTCTCATCATTTGACTCCCTGCTTCTAACTGTCTCTCTATCTATCTATTTATCTATCTATCTATTATGATTTGCAATTATAATATGTAGTCCCACATCAGTTTTCTGAAGTTCCTAAATGTTATATTTATGATCTGATATTAATGCACTGTGTGAGGAGGAACGCGAGGATTAGGGCGCGGTGTGTGTGTGTGTGTGTGTGTGTGTGTGTGTGTGTGTGTGTGTGTGTGTGTGTGTGTGTTCCAGTGTGTGTGTGTGTGTGTGTGTGTGTGTGTGTGTGTGTGTGTGTGTGTGTTCGTGCGTTCGTGTGTGTGTGTGTTCGTGTGTTCGTGTGTTCGTGTTCGAGAGAGGACAGCCAAACATTTGAATAATGTTACTGATCCCGACCATGCCGAAACTAAAACTTGTGGGGCAAAAGGTTATATAACAGATAAACAAATGGGCCTTGACTTCTGAGTCTACCTGATACACTTGAAAGTTAGAAATTTGGGAAGCTGTAACAACTCCTCTCAGGATGTTGTAACAACTCCACTCAGAAATCGTTATCATCTGGTTTGGATAGATGCATCGAGACTTGCAAAAATAAGAACAGTTTAACCATGTCTGTAGATACATCCACTCAGGCACCTCAAAATGAGCAGGCGATGATACATCACAGAAAAAACGATTATATAGGAACGATAAGTGATAGTACAAAAAACTGTTATATTAGTATGATAAAGTGTTTCCCAGTTATTAATAAAAAACAAAAAATAAATAAATCCCAAAGGAAAGATATAACTACCAATAATAATCTGAAAGTGTATTACACAAACAGCAGGAGTTCATGTAATAAAATGGATGATCTGAGAGCTTTAATTTGTACAAAAAAAAAAAAAAAAAAGACATTGTCGTTATTAGTGAAATTTGGATGAATACAGTTAATCGAGAATTTTTAGCAGAATAGTAGATAAAGGGCTATAATATTTTTTAGTCAAACCGTCTGGGAAGAAAGGGGGGCAGGGTAGCTATTTATGTAAAGGATTCATTAAACTGTTGTAATAAAGCCGACATTAAAGTAAATAGGGACACGGGAAGTGTTTGGATTGATATTAGTAACAACAGGGAGAAATTAGTCTTAGGAGCTATTTACAGATTTCCAAAATTAAGTAGAGCAGACAGTAAATACCTTTGGGAGGAAATTAGGAAAGCGTCACAGTCCAGCTTAGTAATATTTGTATGAGATCTTAACCTGTCAATGATAGATTGGTGAAAACAGACAAGGGATGCAGAGTCAGAGAAATACCTTGGGGGTAAAAGAGGAAATTTCCCTTATCATTAAATCAGGGAGCCCACCAGAGGTAATAATATACTAGATTTGGTTATATCTACTTAACAGAACGTCATTAGCGATATAGAAGTTGGTGGAAGACTTGGCAAAAGTGATCATGAAGAAATTGTTCAAATTTATTTGGGATGTCTGTTCTACAGAAAATCCCTCGACTGTTACTAATTTTTGTCTACATTTCGATGGATTAAGAGCTTATTTTAGAACAGTATTCCATGGGGGGACTAGTTACTCTAGGGAGAGTCAGGTCTCTGGAAAACCCCAAGTCATAGGTGAGGGGAGGGAAATGGGTGGGAATGTGCACCAGGTCACTGGGGAAGCTCAGGCCATAGGTGTGGGACAGCATATAGGTGGATGTGTAGTTCAAGGGACGGAGATTAACTCAGGTCCGGTACCAAGCAGCCGTTCGGCCGGTGAGAAGTATGTTGAGTTGATAAATATAATACAAAGAAACCAAGATAGATATATCTCTTCAAAACCGTTTAGAGAGAATAATTCAGAACCAAGACAGTTAAACAACAGATTAAAATCTGTCATAGGCCAAAGGAAAAGAATATAGAGAAAAATAGAAAGTGGAAAGGAACACTTACGTAACCAGCACGCAATTTTGAATGAGGATGTAAAGAGGAAGATATGGAAATCTAAACGAGGGTATGCCATTAAGGTTGCTAATGAATCGAAAGAAAACCCCAAGGGTTTGTACCAAACCTATCGTAGGAAAATAAAGATAGGATAGGACCTCTCAGAACAGAATCAGGTGACATTATCAGTGAAGATAAAGAAATGTGCTCCATCCTAAATAATTACTTCGTATCTGTATTTACCAAGGAAAATCTAGACCTGGTCCCTGAAGCAGCAAATACTTACGATGATAATGCGGACAGTATTCTTAGCAAAATAGCCATTAGTAAGGGAGACGTATTGAAAAAAATTAATAAGTTAAAGCCTTAAAAATCGCCAGGACCGGATGATATATATGCAAAAATTACAAAAGAAGCACAGGAAGAGTTATGTCACCTACTTTTGACATTATTAACTATTCTTTCAATTCAGAAATTCCAGGGGTTTGGAAGACCGCAAACTTAGTGCCCATTTTTAAAAGGGGTGATAAAGCATCTGCGTCGAATTATCGTCCGATGATCCTAACGTCAAAAGTAGGAAAAATGCTAGAGTCAATCTTGGCAAATAAAATTAGGGAACACATAAAAAGGTTTCGCGAGCAAGAACACCAAATTTAGTTACAGTTTGGACCCCCAACATACGTATCCGAGCAAAGGATTTATCGCATCAGCAAGAAATGGGGTCAGGAGTCGGGAGGAAAACTCTGAAGTACAGTAGCGAACTTTATTGGATATCACAGCTAGTTTTGAAGCTACAAGATAGATACCAATTTGGAAATAGCATAAAAATCCTCATTTATTTTCATGTCATAGACAACCTTAATTCCCAATGGTTTTCCCGTAAATCGATGAAACGATTTTTTACAAGGCAATGTGTAGTTTATCGTTCACCCAATGCTTCTTCGGAATCCAGTGTATTTGATTCCATATCCACTCAGTTGAGTAACCTTGACCCTGCCCTTGGCACCGAAATTACCATTTTGGGTTATTTTAACATACACAATGTTGAATGGTTATTGCATTCTGCCCGGACTGACGACGCTGGTCTAGAGTGCGAGCTGTTTGCGGAATCGTTTAATCTCACCCAGTTGGTAAAGCAACCAACCAGAATACCTGATAATCCTGACCATAAGTCCATCTCTTGGATTTATTCTTGACAAATAATCCAGATCAATACAGGATAGAGGCACTGTCACCACTTGGATCTTCTGACCACAATCTCATCAAAGCCTCATAAGTTAACCCTCCCACACCTCCCCGTTCTAAACCTGTCAGGGTGACCCGATGGCACTTTGATAGGGCACACTGGGATGGATTTAAAAATTATCTTGCTGATCTTCCATGGCAGTCTTTCTTCTCTAGTGATCCCAATTCTACCCAGTTCCACATTTGCGACTTAATACTAGCTGGTATGGATTTATTCATACCAAGTCAACAATTCACTAAAAGATCGAACTCTTCAAAATGGTTTGATGGCAACTGTGCCAGAGCAACAGCCCAAAAGTCATTAGCATATAACTCTTACTTAAAATAAAAAACATCTGAATCACTCTCCCAATTTAAAATTGCTAGAAATCATGCAAAAGCTGTATTAAATCTATCTAAATCAAACTTTCTTCAAAAGCAAGCATCAAAACTACTTAAAAACCCTAATGACAATAGAATATTCTGGTCAACTCTTAATTCTTTCAATAATAACTTTAACAAGTCATCTTCCATTCCCCCACTAAAATCTTCAGATGGCGACATTACAAATGACCCATGTGGGAAAGCAGATATCCTTGCCAGTACCTTGCCAGAAACTCTACCATGGACGATACCAGCCAGAATGTCCCAGTACTGGAACTTGATTCTCCCGAAATTGCCCCACTTAAAATACAGACAAGATACGTAAAATCCATCCTAGACAATTTACCTACCAACAAAGCTCCAGGCCCAGATGGAATTCCGCCAATTGTTTTGAAAAAGTGTTCCCCTGAACTTGCCTCTGTCCTAGCTAAATTATTCAGACTATGCATACATACTTCTTTATTCCCAAATTCATGAAAAGAAGCCAATATCCACCCAGTTCTGAAGAAAGGAAGTTCGTCTGACCCCTCCAATTACAGACCAATAGCTGTCACATCTTCTCTTTGTAGGGTATTTGAAATTTTAATTAATAAGCACATTGTTAAATATCTTGAATCCAACAACTTAATTAGTGATAGACAATATGGTTTTTTTCCACGAAAGATCCACCATTGACATAATCTCTTAACTCATACCATTCATCAATCAATTGATCTTTTTGGAGAAACTCATGCAGTAGCTCTTGATATCTCTAAAGCTTTCGACAGAGTATGGCACCGTTCCCTGCTGTCCAAACTCCCTTGCTATGGACTAACGTCTTTTGTTCCTTTGATTTCTTCATATCTTAGTGACAGGAAAATAAGAGTAAAAGTAGATGATGTATACTCCAATTTCCACTCAATTAACGCCGGCATGCCGCAGGGATCAGTTCTGGTGCCAACCCTATTTCTGGTTCATATTAATGATCTCTTATCTGTCACCCACAATCCCATTCACTTATATGCAGATGACTCAACACTACATAGTTCATTCACACTCAGACATCCATTTACAACGTCTAATATCTCCACTTCTCAACTCAGTACAGCCATCTCCATAAATCAAGATCTATCTACAATCAGTGAATGGGGACAAAACAACCTTGTCTCTTTTAATGCTAGTAAAACTAAATATATACAGTTTACTAATAGACAGATATTGCCAGATTCGTACATTACCTTCAGTGCTACTAATATTCCCATCTCCAAAAGTATTGAAATTCTTGGCGTCTCACTTAACAGTGCCCTCAGCTGGACCTCTCATGTCAAATCACTGGCTAAAACTGCCTCAAAGAAACCTGGATTATTGTACAGAGTCCGTAACTTCTTCGCCGATGAGCAGTTAACTATAATTTATAAGAGTCATGTGTGCTCTCAGCTTGAATATTGCTTACCCTTGTGGAATGGTTGTGGAGAGGTTGCATTAAGACAACTAGAAAAAATTCAGAACAAAGCTGTTAGAATCATTAACAACCCTGCCATTGCATATAAACTACCTCCCCTGCAAGTAAGAAGGAATGTTGCCTCCCTTGCATTATTTTACAGATATTTTTTTGGCAAATGCTCAGACGAAGTTGCGTCCATGGTGCCACCTCTCCATGCCTTCCCTCATGATACACGGGCATCTGGTAGCGCTCATGACTGGAATGTCACTCAGCCATATTGCATAACTTCTGCCCATCAGAATTCTTTCATTCCCCGAACTGCATTTCTCTGGAACTCGCTTCCCCAGAGTTGTTTCCCTCCAAATTTCAACTTAAAACTGTTCAAGTCTGTTAAAGATATTTTATGAACAGAGGACACCAGTAATATGGTGTACAGATTATTTTTTTTTTACTCATTTGTTTTTCCTTCCTCCGTTCTGTTATTTATAAAAAAAAAAAAAAAATAGTGTAACAGCCGGCTACGCACTCAGACGACTGCTGAGAGCAACAAGGTTTTACCTTTTCAAAGTAAAATAATACCTGATCCCTTCTGTTTGTCCATAGACCTAAAATTAATACAAGAGGAGTATTGGTTTTAGGAAGTTTGAGGAAATTTTTTTGGTGTAAGAAGTTCTATTTAGTATTTTCTGGTCAGGAAATCAGAGGAATATGGTGAGCCACATGAAACAATACGGAACACTGCCTGATTTAGTCGCTCGCTCGCTCGAACTTGTTCCATACTTTCAGTGTGGACGCCTATTAAATATTATAAATAAAAGTCAGCATGGATTCAGGCAAGGGCAAGCCTGCCCCACAAACTTGTTGTCGTTCTTCTTGGAGGTCTATGAGGCGGTAGATAGCAATAGAACTTACGATATTATTTATCTGGACTTTAGTAAAGCTTTCGATAGGATCCCACACGAAACGTTAGAAAGTTTCGAGCACACGGTATAGACGGCGATATCTTAAACTGGACAGAGAAGAAAGACATGACATGGTGGGATGAAGAGGTTATGTGAACATAGGAGGAATAAAGGAAGAAGTAGCTAGAGTTGTTACAAGACAGGGGTTCAGTTGAAATAAGAAAAGAATATATTGAGAGCAAAAAGAAAGTAAAGAGACTAGTGAAGAGGAAAAGAAAGGAGGTAAGTGATGTAGGAAGAAAAATTAATGGAAATTACTCTGAAAATAGAACGTTATTCTGGAAAGAGGTGCGGAAATGTTGGAGTGACAGCGGAAAGAAATGTGAAAGTGTAAAGGATGTAAGTGGTAGATTATTAACCCATGAGGATGAAGTGAGGCCCAGATGGAAAGAATATTTTGAAAGCCAGATGAACGGGAATAGAGAAAGCAGAGCTGCTGAAAACATGACTGATTTTGGGGGGTGTAGGGAAGGAATGCAGTGCCAGGAAATGTGACACTCTCACAGGTGAAGAACGCTGTGAAGTGCTGAAAAATGGGAAAGCAGCTTGGGTTGATGAGGTGTATGCAGAGATGATTAAGTGTAATCGAGAAAGCTAAAGAAGTGCTTGTTGGAGATGTGTAAGAAGGCATGGATGAGTGAAACTGTGCCAGCAGAGTGGAAAAAGGCTGTGATTGTACCCCTGTACAAAAATAAATGTGAGCGAAAGTAGTGCAAGAGGCATAAGTTTCTTGATTGTGGTAGGGATGGTATATGGAAGAACTATAGAAAAAGAAAGAGATATCAGAACTCCAAGACAATGATGAACAAGGTGGCTTTGGGAGTGGCAGAGGATGTGTGAATCAAATATTTACAGTCAGAGAGATAGTGGAGAAGGCTTGTGAGGACAATAAGGTGTTTATGACATTCATGGATCTTGAAAAAGCATACGGCAAAGCAGATAGAGAAGGATTGTGGAAGGTTTTGCACATGTACAGTGTAGGTGGTAAGCTGCTAGGTGCCATCAAGAGTTATTATGACTTTAGTGACGCATGTGTATGGGTAAACGGACATCTAAGTTCACATTCACGATCATCATCATCAGCCGTTGAGGTCCACTGCAGGACCGGCCTATCCCTACCGAAGCAGGGACGATACAGCCAAAGTATCTCTACCCATTGGCTTAGGCTGTCTGGTAGGGACTGTATGTAGGGTGGGAAGTGCTTGTGAGTGTGATTGTTGTGTTGTAGTGGCTTTGGATGTGTATGTAGTCTGTTAACCAAGTGTAATCTGCCCACCTTAAGCCAATTGGGTGCAAGCATACTAGTATGAGACACTAGTTCAACCAGCACCCCTTCTGTCCGCCAAAGTAGCAAGTGGCTTGGTGAACGCTTCCCAAAGTTTTTACAACTCTGGCGGGAGGCGAACCCGCGTACCCGCGTTCACCATATATATATGTATATATATATATATATATATATATATATATATATATATATATATATATATATATATATATATATATATATATATATATCTATATATATATATATATATATATAAATATATAAAAACGCCTCAAAGAAACTGGGATTATTGCACTGAGCCCGTAACTTCTTCACTGACGAGCAGTTAGCTATAATTTATAAGGGTCATGTGCGCTCTCAGCTTGAATACTACTCACCCCTGGGGAATGGATGTGGAGAGGCTGCATTAGAGCAACTAGACAGAATTCAGAATAAAACTGTTAGAATTATCAATAACCCTGCTATTACTAATAAACTACCTCCCCTACAAGTAAGAAGGAATGTTGTGTTATTATACAGATATTTTTATAGCAAATGCCCAAACGAAGTTGCGTCCATTGTGCCACCTCTCCATGCCTTCCATCGTGCTACACGGGCATCTGGTAGCGCTCATGACTGGAATGTCACTCAGCCATACTGCAAAACTTCTGCCTATCAGAATTCTTTCATTCCCCGAACTGCATCACTCTGGTACTCGCTTCCCCAGAGTTGTTTCCCTTCAAACTTCAACTTACAGCTGTTCAAGTCTAACTGTTACAAATAATTTATCAACAGAGGACACCAGTAATCTGATGCATGGATTTTTTTTTTAATTCATTTGTTTTTCTTTCCTCTGTTCTGTTATTATATATATATATATATATATATATATATATATATATATATATATATATATATATATATATATATATATATATATATATATATATATATATATATATATATATATATCATCATCATCACCCTTTTGAGTTTCCACTGCAGGACCGGCCTATCCCGACCGAAGTCGGGACGATACAGCCAATATATCTCCACCAAGTGGCTTAGGCTGTCTGGTAGAGATTGTATGTAGGGTGAGAAGTGCTTGTAAGTGTAATTGTAGTGTTGGAGTGGCTTTGGATGTGTGTGTAGTCTGTGTACCAAGTGTAACCGGCCTGCGCAATCCGACTGGGTGCAAGCATACTTTATAGTAAGCGACACCGGTTCAACCACAGCACCCCTTGTGTCCGCCAATGCAGTACATGGCCGAGTGAACACTCCCAAAGTTTATTACCCTGGCCGGTCGCGAACCCTGGTTAACCCGTGAACGAAACGCATACTCTACCACTGTACCATAGAGGCTCCATGTACTGTATATGTGACCAGCCTCACTCATCCCTGAGTGGCATTACATGAGCAATCAACCCCAACCACCCCTTGGATATAAACTTTCACCGGCTCAATCCGACTGGAGGGCAATAATTACCAACTAAACAACCAGGCGCCAAAATTTGGTTATATGGTTATCACCCAGCGTAGTATATATATATGTGTGTGTATATATATATATATATATATATATATATATATATATATAAATAAACACCAACGTTATATATACATATATATATATATATATATATATATATATATATATATATATATATATGTATATATATATATATATATATATATATATATATATATATATATATATATATATATATATATATATATATATAAATAAACACCAACGTTATATATACATATATATATATATATATATATATATATATATATATATATATATATATATATATATATATAAAGATAAACACCAACGTTATCAGGAACATCTTTAATAAATTGGTGACGTTTCGACAACTCGTTTGTCATTTTCAAACCTATAGAAAATACAATAAAATCAAAGTAAACACCATGTCTATGATAAAAATACGAAAACTTAAGTAAAAAACTGAAAAAATCTGTATCATTTTTTGACTTTACCCATTTGACTAATCTTATAGAGAGAACTAATGGGAACTCTATATCTCGTGTTAAATTCACTCAGCAACGTAAATTACGGACATTAGGATTTGTTAACCCCGATAGTGTACCCCATGATAAAGTGATTTTTAATTATTCTAGTAGACAGCTGACTAGTGTAGAAAAATCCATTTTGTATAAGGGTTTAAAGTATGCCATTCACACCCCAAAGCCCAGGTTCCTCCCGCACTTTCTTGGATTTGAACGATTTTTTAAGAACTTGTCTGCTCATTCTTTTTATCAAGGTAGTGGCAGAACATGATTTTTTAAAGAATAGCTTGAAGCACATTGCTTTTACTAGTTTTTATTCTTCAAATTATTCTTGTAGTAATGTCACACGAGAGCAAATTAATGTGTTGAAAAGTTTAAAAGATGATGATTCTATTATCATAACTAAACCAGACAAAGGAAATGGTGTCGTAATTCTGGACAGGACTGATTATCTGTGTAAAATGTCTGAAATTCTTAATGATGGTTCAAAGTTGAAAATCGTAAATGATGATGAATTTTCTTTGACCCTGAAACGTGAAGATCAAGTAAACAATTTCCTAAGGAAGCTGAAGTCTGATGGAGTAATTAGTAATGAAGTGTACTCAAAATTATACGTATCTGGCTCTACACCAGGAGTCATGTATTGGCTCCTTAAAGTACATAAACAGAACTGTCCAGTCAGACCCATTCTCTCTGCCATTGGGACTGTTAGCTACAACATATCTAAATTTCTTGTACCTATGATTACCTCCATCACTAAAAATTGCTATACGGTTAAAGATTCATTTACTTTCGCTAAGGAGATTTGTAACTACGATGTTGACCACTGTACTATGGCTTCTTTCGATATAAAGTCCCTGTTCACTAATATTGCTCTTTATGAAACTATAGACATTTGCACCAAACAAGTATTTAAACACGAGAAAATAATAGATGGATTTAATATGAACCAGTTCCGTAAATTACTGTCTCTCGCTTCTAAAGATTGTCTTTTCCTTTTCAACGGAAAATCTTACAAGCAAATTGATGGAGTGGCGATGGGGAATCCCCTAGGTCCCTGCTTAGCACACGCATTTTTGTGTTACCATGAGACAAACTGGCTACAGCAATGCCCCACCCATTTCAAGCCTCTCCTCTACCGTAGATATATCGACGATACATTTTTATTGTTTAGTTCTCCAGACCACATCCCTCTTTTTCTAAACTATTTAAACTCGAGGCATGCTAACATTCATTTCACTTCTGATATTGAAGAAAACAACAAACTTCCCTTTCTTGATATACTAGTCCAAAAAACCACCAATTCCTTCATCACTTCAGTATACCGCAAACCCACTTTCACAGGATTAACCATGAAATTCAACTCAGCAATCCCAATTCAGTTTAAACGCAATTTGGTGTCGACCCTGCTGACCAGAGCTTATAATATTTGTTCATCCTATTCTGCTTTACACTCGGAATTGAGTTTTCTTACGAAAACATTGTTCTCTAATGGTTTCCCAATGTCTTTCACACAAACTCATATGGGAAGACACCTAAATAAGATCCGTAACCCACCTACTCCTAAACTCACAGCAAACAAATCACCTGTATATTGTATCTTGCCATTTTTAGGTCCAAAAAGTTTTTCCATACGTAATAATATATCTAGTTTAGTTAGGGAATTTTACCCTCAAGTATGTCTTAGAACAATTTTCAAACCCAGCAACACCATTGGACAATGGTTCAAACATAAAGACCGAATCCCTGACGCTCTGCAATCCTCTGTTGTCTATAATTATAACTGTAGTAGCTGTAATGCGTCTTATATTGGACAAACAAAGAGGCAATTACGAGTAAGAATTGCAGAACATAGGGGACGGTCATATAGAACCGGTCTACCTATGGCTAAGCCACCTTTCTCTGCCATCCGAAATTGCTGTGAAGCCTTAGGTCATCCCATAAGCGAATCTGATTTTTCTGTTGTCCACGCTTGTCGTGACGAGGTAACACGCCTCCTGGCTGAATCACTCCTCACTCACCACCTACAGCCCACACTGGGCACACACGACTGCTCCATGCCCCTTCTCTGTTTTTTAGGTTTGACTTATGTATTGTCTTATTACATGAATTTGTTTAAATTTTCCTTGTACTTAGCAGCATCCCACCAACGTTAGCTATGTATAATTCATTTCCTCATCTTATCATAATAATTCTTCACTTGTATTTTATTAGACATGGTGTTTTACTTTGTTTTTTTACTTAAGTTTCCGTATTTTTATCATAGACATGGTGTTTACTTTGATTTTATTGTATTTTCTATAGGTTTGAAAATGACAAACGAGTTGTCGAAATGTCACCAATTTATTAAAGATGTTCCTGATAACGTTGGTGTTTATCTTCATATTGAGACTACGCTTCCCCCATAGTGAATCTATTGCATCTGTATATATTGTTACGGAACAGAGAAAGATAATGTACACTTTAAGTGAGAATACTAAAAATCACTACTGTCCCGTAAAGTTCCGGGTTCAAAACAAAAGAGTTAGGTAAAATTACAAGTTAAAGTTTAATGCTCAAACTAACAACAAAACATTCAGGACTCATAAGGATAATGTAATGGCAAAAAACAGGTTAAATATATGGTTAACTGCAATAGCCTCTATTAACACGAAATTAGCAAGAGTAAATTTATCTAAGTCAGCCCTGATAAAATGAGAATACACTGGATAATGCTCAGTTAATGCAAGATAAATTATTACAGATACAAACTATTATTAACAATTGGCTGACATAAAACCTTACGTTAATCACAAAAACCTTACTAGGCCTAAGAATTAACACGTTATGCTACACAGTACAAGAAAAAATGCAATAACAGTTATACTCAAATTACACAGCTGCTAGATGGTTGGAGACTTCCTGAGCACTCACAATAATAACAACTGTACAGGGGAGGACAGAGATGTGAACAAAATGAGGAGTAGATCTAAGTGGCAACAATGCAGAGACCGAGCTCATTATATAGGGGCCGGCAGAGCTTGATACAACTTGTAAGAAGGACGCGCAAATGAAGCCAGAGGGGACAAAGAGTTGACACTCCTGCTCTGAACAACAGAAAGAACAACTTACTCTACTATAAGGTAGGACGGGGGGAGTGAGGTAGAATACGCTCGGGATCAAACATGCAGCATACTGTACTTTAGAAACACACAAAGGATGATGAAATCATAGGCTATGAAACACCTCCCCACAAAGAAAAAGAAATTTACAAAGGAAATTTCTTATTACTCTAAAACAATCTGTCTAAAGTCTAAATAAGCAATTTGCAATAACATTTTCTTTCCCCTTGACATGTTGTATGTCTAATGAATACTCCTGAAGAAGTAGACTCCATCTTGTCAATCTCTGATTTTTATCTTTAAACTTACTAAGGAATTTCAGTGGGTTATGATCGGTATAAATGACTATGGGGTCAAAACCAGAACACAAATAAAATGAAAAATGCTGTAAACCCAAAATCAAGGCCAAAAGCTCTTTCTCAATAGTTGAGTAGTTCTTTCGAGGTGGAGTGAACTTCTTACTGTAATAAGATACAGGATGTTCAATACCCTGATCATCCTCTTGCAGCAAAACAGCCCCAGCTCCTGTATCACTTGCATCAACAGCCATCTTAAAAGACTTAGCAAAATTTGGAGTAGCGAGCACTGGCTGACTTAATAGGATAGCTTTAAGTTTGCTGAAAGAGGATTCACAGTTATCGGTCCAGACAAATTTAACTCCCTTTTTCAGTAGGTCTGTAAGTGGTGATACAAGAATTGAAAAGTTAAGAACAAATCTCCTGTAATAACCTACCATTCCCAAAAATCTTTGTAGCTCTTTCCTACTTTTGTGTCTGGGAAGATCACTTATAACCTGAACCTTAGCTCCTGGTGGTGCAACATGTCCATCACCAATTACGTACCCAAGGTACTGAACATTTAGCTTGACCAAATACACACATTGATAAAAACAAGATTAGCCTGAACCAAACGCTCAAGAAATTTACTGACATGGCATAGGTGATCTTTCCAGTTGTCACTGAAGATTAATACGTCATCAATATAAACAACACACCCTGCCAAACCCTCTGTTACAACATTCATGAGCTTCTGAAATGTGGCTGGTGCATTCTTCATACCATATGGCATTACAGAACATGCAAAAAGTCTTTCCTAGTGTTACAAAACATGAGATCTCCCTAGCACGTTCAGTCATAGGTACTTGCCAGTATCCCTTTAACAAATCAAACTTACTTATGTACCTAGCCTTTCCGATCTTGTCTATGCAATCTTCCATGCGAGGGAGAGTGTAAGTGTCTGTTTTGGTTATGTGATTAACACGTCTGTAGTCGATGGAAAGCCGCTGTGACCCACCTGGCTTAGGGACTAGAGTGACAGGAGAACTCCACTCGCTCTGACAGGGCTCAATCATCTTGTGGTCCAACAGGTAGCCAAGCTCCTTCTGGATGAGAGGAACTTTCACTGGGTTCACACGGTAAGGAGGCAGTTTAATTGGCTTTGCGTCTCCAACATCGACATCATGCATCAACACAGTGGTTCTTCCTGGAGTGGCACGGAACGCTTGCGGGTACTCCTGCAGTAATGCCGAAAACTCCTGCCTTTCCTCGGGAGCTAGATGAGAAAGTTTAGTCTGGCGATCATTCATGATATCAGGATTCTTCCCCAAACTATCACTCAGGCTCATGCTGCATGGGAGAACTTCACTTGCAGACTCGGGTGGAACAGCTACACTGCAGACTGGGTTATTTTCGTCCCGCCTGTGATATAACTTTAGCCTGTTGATGTGACATAGTTGCTTGTTCTTTCTACGATCTGGAGTGGCGATGACATAGTTGACATCACTGAGTTTCTTCTCCACGAAATAAGGACCACTAAACTTGGCTTGAAGAGGTTGCCCATGCACCGGTAGCAGAATCAAAACCTGATCTCCTCGCTGAAAGTGGCGTAACCTGGACTTCTTATCATACCAAGTCTTCATCTTCTCCTGAGCAGCTCCTAAATTCTCTCTCGCCAGCTGTAAAGCAGTGGACAGCCGTTCTTTGAACTTCATCACATACTCCAGCAGGTTGACGTCATCTTCCTCCGACAGCCAGCATTCCTTGAGCAGCTTAAGGGGTACTCTTACTTCATGGCCAAACGGTAGTTCAAAAGAAGCCCAGTGATTCATTTGGAGATTCTCTTGCGGCAAATACAACAAATGGAAGACCTTTATCCCAGTCTTTCTGATGTTCCAAACAGTATTTCTTGAGCATCGATTTGAGTGTTTGATGATATCTCTCCAACGCTCCTTGGGTCTGGGGATGGTAAGCTGAAGACGTGATCTGGGTGATGCCCAACTCTTTCAGAGACTGCTTGAAAACATTTGACATGAAATTACTTCCCCGGTCTGACTGTACCTCCTTGGGCAGACCAAACTTTGTGAAGAACCCTAGCATTTCCTTAACCACGTTCTTTGCTGAGATATTTCTAAGTGGAATGGCTTCAGGATAAGGAGTAGCCATATCAATCAGGGTCAACACATAAGAAAATCCTGAAGAAGTCTTAGGAAGAGGGCCCACAATATCCACCAACACACGGATGAATGGCGCCTCAAAAGGAGGAATGGGAACTAGAGGTCCAACCTTTTCGGTCTGATTAAACTTCCCCACAACTTGACAGGTGTGACAAGACTTACAATACCAGGAAACATCCCTGAAGATACCTGGCCAGTAGAAGTGTTTCAAAATGCGTGCCACAGTCTTCCTCACTCCAAGGTGTCCTGCCAAACTGGAATCATGAGCCACTCTAATGATATCCTGCCTACAAACACGAGGGATGACAACTTGATGTACAACCTCCCATTCACAGTCGGCTGATGCTGTTCGGGGTCTCCACTTCCTCATAAGTACTCCTGACTTTATATAATAACAAGTAGAAGCACCATCTGACTCTTCCTAGCTGCAAGCAGAGTTAGCTAGACCTTTCAACTCAGGGTCAGCAACATGCAACTCAACCAACTCTTGACGAGACAAATTATCAACACTACGGGGTACTGCCTCATCTGGTGAGTGGTCCAAATTAGCAAGAAAAGTGTCAGCTAGGATAACATCATCATCATCATTATCCTCTAAGTCACCAGTAACTTTAGACTTAGCCCTAGTGACAGCACATGCAGGGAACACATCAGGGACATCACAATCCTGGGCCGCAGCCACTGGCTCACTAGACAACTGAGGAGCTGGACACACTTGATTTCCACCAATATCATTTCTAAGTAAGAAAGTTACACCTGACATTGGGAGTGTCTCAACCAACCCAACCATAGCGGAACCATTAACAAAACCAGACTCTAAATTCACTCTGCACAGAGGGACAGAGAAGTAATTATTCCCTACACCTTGTAAGATTACCGTTTCATCAGAGGAATTAACATTAGAGCCTAGAACACTGGTCAGCATAAGGGATTGGCAAGCACCTGTATCACGATATATTTTAACTGATTTCCTGTCATTACTGTCCAGAGGACTGACAAAACCATCAGACAGGAAATTAGCACATGAACTCTTGAGAGTGTCACCCATGTTACTGCTCAAAAGAGGAGCTTCATCATGAGAATTTAATTTACCCCTCAAAGCAGGTCCAGTTAACTCAGTTAAAGAATTCTGGGAACTCTCAAGGGTGGACACAAGACCAATTGACTGAATATTTAAAGACTCCTTTTTGTTCACATCACGCTGTCTCCTGAAACATTTCTCTGTAGTATGACCAAGCTTACTACAATAAGTACATTTACTTTTCTGAAATCTAGAGGTGGAGCTGGTATTTACTTTCTGAGAAACATCATCTTTATTCTCTTTCCTGTTACCTGTACTCTGTGTAGAGGCAACGTACTTACTCTCAGCTTTCCCTTTTTCTTTACAATATCTCTTGTGAGTGAGGACATATTCATCAGCTAAAACTGCAGCATCAGACAAATTATCTATTCTTTTCTCATCAAGATATAGGCTTACATCTTTATTAATACACCTCTTGAATTCCTCCAGCAAAATCATCTGCTTAAATTTGTCAAAATCAGAATCCACATTCTTAGAATTTAACCACTGCTCTAACAGATCTTTTTTGATTTTTGCATACTGAACATGGCATTGCTTATCTTGATTATAAGTTGTCCTAAATTTTACTCTATAGGCTTCAGGAACAAGCTCATAGGCCTTAAGAATCAAGCTCTTAACTACATCATAATTATCAGATTGATCCTGAGGCAAAGATGCATAAGTTACTTGAGCTTTACCGGTGAGAACAGTTTGAAGGAGTACTGGCCAACACTTTTTGGGCCAATTAAAACCTGTAGCTACCCTCTCAAACAACTGAAAATACTTTATTAAATCAGATTCATTAAAAGGAGGGACAAGTTTAACATTTTTAGCCACATCAAAATTATCAGAGCTAGATGATCCAGTTCCACCTTGTTTCATGCGATACTCATGGTCTGCCTGAATCCTAGCAAGTTCAACTTGTGCCTGAAACTCAGCCTCCTGAATACGAGCCTGAGACTCCGCCTCCTTAGCCTGAGACTCAGCCTCCTTAGCACGAGCCTGAAACTCAGCTTCCTTAACACGAGCCTCCTGCAGAGCTAGCTGTAACTTAGCTATTTCAATCTGCGTTTGCTCATTTGAAGGAGTTTCATTAAACAAGCTTTCATTAATCATGTCAACAATTTGATCTTTAGAATGATGAGAGTGAACTGCAATTACCAATTGTTGAGCAACAAGCTTAAGTTCATTCTTTGTTCTGTTTTCTACATCACACACTGTTTGCACATTTGACAAAAAATCTTTGGCTTCATCAAGAGTAGTAATAGTAGACATCATGAATAAATCACAGTCACAAAATATCAAGCAATATCCTTATGATAATATCCTGAATATCCTGGCGAGGTCGCCAAATTTATGTTACGGAACAGAGAAAGATAATGTACACTTTAAGTGAGAATACTAAAAATCACTACTGTCCCGTAAAGTTCCAGGTTCAAAACAAAAGAGTTAGGTAAAATTACAAGTTAAAGTTTAATGCTCAAACTAACAACAAAACATTCAGGACTCATAAGGATAATGTAATGGCAAAAAACAGGTTAAATATATGGTTAACTGCAATAGCCTCTATAAACACGAAATTAGCAAAAGTAAATTTATGTAAGTCAGCTCTGATAAAATGAGAATACACTGGATAATGCTCAGTTAATGCAAGATAAATTATTACAGATACAAACTATTATTAACAATTGGCTGACATAAAACCTTACGTTAATCACAAAAACCTTACTAGGCCTAAGAATTAACACGTTATGCTACAAAGTACAAGAAAAAATGCAATAACAGTTATACTCAAATTACACAGATGCTAGATGGTTGGAGACTTCCTGAGCACTCACAATAATAACAACTGAACAGGGGAGGACAGAGATGTGAACAAAATGAGGAGTAGATCTAAGTGGCAACAATGCAGAGACCGAGCTCATAATATAGGGGCCGGCAGAGCTTGATACAACTTGTAAGAAGGACGCGCAAATGAAGCCAGAGGGGACAAAGAGTTCACACTCCTGCTCTGAACAACAGAAAGAACAACTTACTCTACTATAAGGGAGGACGGGGGGAGTGAGGTAGAACACGCTCGGGATCAAACATGCAGCATACTGTACATTAGAACCACACAAAGGATGATGAAATCATAGGCTATGTAACACCTCCCCACAAAGAAAAAGAAATTTACAAAGGAAATTTCTTATTACTCTAAAACAATCTGTCTAAAGTCTAGATAAGCAATCTGCAATAACATTTTCTTTCCCCTTGACATGTTGTATGTCTAATGAATACTCCTGAAGAAGTAGACTCCATCTTGTCAATCTCTGATTTTTATCTTTAAACTTACTAAGGAATTTCAGTGGGTTATGATCAGTATAAATGACTATGGGGTCAAAACCAGAACACAAATAAAATGAAAAATGCTGTAAACCCAAAATCAAGGCCAAAAGCTCTTTCTCAATAGTTGAGTAGTTCTTTTGAGGTGGAGTGAACTTCCTACTGTAATAAGATACAGGATGTTCAATACCCTGATCATCCTCTTGGAGCAAAACAGCCCCAGCTCCTGTATCACTTGCATCAACAGCCATCTTAAAAGGCTTAGCAAAATTTGGAGGAGCGAGCACTGGCTGACTTAATAGGATAGCTTTAAGTTTGCTGAAAGAGGATTCACAGTTATCGGTCCAGACAAATTTAACTCCCTTTTTCAGTAGGTCTGTAAGTGGTGATACAAGAATTGAAAAGTTAAGAACAAATCTCCTGTAATAACCTACCATTCCCAAAAATCTTTGTAGCTCTTTCCTACTTTTAGGTCTGGGAAGATCACTTATAACCTGAACCTTAGCTCCTGGTGGTGCAACATGTCCATCACCAATTACGTACCCAAGGTACTGAACATTTAGCTTGACCAAACTCACACTTTGATAAATTAGCTACAAGATTAGCCTGAACCAAACGCTCAAGAAATTTACTGACATGGCATAGGTGATCTTTCCAGTTGTCACTGAAGATTAATACGTCATCAATATAAACAACACACCCTGCCAAACCCTCTGTTACAACATTCATGAGCTTCTGAAATGTGGCTGGTGCATTCTTCATACCATATGGCATTACAGAACATGCAAAAAGTCTTTCCTAGTGTTACAAAACATGAGATCTCCCTAGCACGTTCAGTCATAGGTACTTGCCAGTATCCCTTTAACAAATCAAACTTACTTATGTACCTAGCCTTTCCGATCTTGTCTATGCAATCTTCCATGCGAGGGAGAGTGTAAGTGTCTGTTTTGGTTATGTGATTAACACGTCTGTAGTCGATGGAAAGCCGCTGTGACCCACCTGGCTTAGGGACTAGAGTGACAGGAGAACTCCACTCGCTCTGACAGGGCTCAATCATCTTGTGGTCCAACAGGTAGCCAAGCTCCTTCTGGATGAGAGGAACTTTCACTGGGTTCACACGGTAAGGAGGCAGTTTAATTGGCTTTGCGTCTCCAACATCGACATCATGCATCAACACAGTGGTTCTTCCTGGAGTGGCACGGAACGCTTGCGGGTACTCCTGCAGTAATGCCGAAAACTCCTGCCTTTCCTCGGGAGCTAGATGAGAAAGTTTAGTCTGGAGATCATTCATGATATCAGGATTCTTCCCCAAACTATCACTCAGGCTCATGCTGCATGGGAGAACTTCACTTGCAGACTCGGGTGGAACAGCTACACTGCAGACTGGGTTATTTTCGTCCCGCCTGTGATATAACTTTAGCCTGTTGATGTGACAAAGTTGCTTGTTCTTTCTACGATCTGGAGTGGCGATGACATAGTTGACATCACTGAGTTTCTTCTCCACGAAATAAGGACCACTAAACTTGGCTTGAAGAGGTTGCCCATGCACCGGTAGCAGAATCAAAACCTGATCTCCTGGCTGAAAGTGGCGTAACCTGGACTTCTTATCATACCAAGTCTTCATCTTCTCCTGAGCAGCTCCTAAATTCTCTCTCGCCAGCTGTAAAGCAGTGGACAGCCGTTCTTTGAACTTCATCACATACTCCAGCAGGTTGACGTCATCTTCCTCCGACAGCCAGCATTCCTTGAGCAGCTTAAGGGGTACTCTTACTTCATGGCCAAACGGTAGTTCAAAAGAAGCCCAGTGATTCATTTGGAGATTCTCTTGCGGCAAATACAACAAATGGAAGACCTTTATCCCAGTCTTTCTGATGTTCCAAACAGTATTTCTTGAGCATCGATTTGAGTGTTTGATGATATCTCTCCAACGCTCCTTGGGTCTGGGGATGGTAAGCTGAAGACGTGATCTGGGTGATGCCCAACTCTTTCAGAGACTGCTTGAAAACATTTGACATGAAATTACTTCCCCGGTCTGACTGTACCTCCTTGGGCAGACCAAACTTTGTGAAGAACCCTAGCATTTCCTTAACCACGTTCTTTGCTGAGATATTTCAAAGTGGAATGGCTTCAGGATAACGAGTAGCCATATCAATCAGGGTCAACACATAAGAAAATCCTGAAGAAGTCTTAGGAAGAGGGCCCACAATATCCACCAACACACGGGTGAATGGCGCCTCAAAAGGAGGAATGGGAACTAGAGGTCCAACCTTTTCGGTCTGATTACACTTCCCCACAACTTGACAGGTGTGACAAGACTTACAATACCAGGAAACATCCCTGAAGATACCTGGCCAGTAGAAGTCTTTCAAAATGCGTGCCACAGTCTTCCTCACTCCAAGGTGTCCTGCCAAACTGGAATCATGAGCCACTCTAATGATATCCTGCCTACAAACACGAGGGATGACAACTTGATGTACAACCTCCCATTCACAGTCGGCTGATGTTGTTCGGGGTCTCCACTTCCTCATAAGTACTCCTGACTTTATATAATAACAAGTAGAAGCACCAGCTGACTCTTCCTCACTGCAAGCAGAGTTAGCTAGACCTTTCAACTCAGGGTCAGCAACATGCAACTCAACCAACTCTTGACGAGACAAATTATCAACACTACGGGGTACTGCCTCATCTGGTGAGTGGTCCAAATTAGCAAGAAAAGTGTCAGCTAGGATAACATCATCATCATCATTATCCTCTAAGTCACCAGTAACTTTAGACTTAGCCCTAGTGACAGCACATGCAGGGAACACATCAGGGACATCACAATCCTGGGCCGCAGCCACTGGCTCACTAGACAACTGAGGAGCTGGACACACTTGATTTCCACCAATATCATTTCCAAGTAAGAAAGTTACACCTGACATTGGGAGTGTCTCAACCAACCCAACCATAACGGAACCATTAACAAAACCAGACTCTAAATTCACTCTGGACAGAGGGACAGAGAAGTAATTATTCCCTACACCTTGTAAGATTACCGTTTCATCAGAGGAATTAACATTAGAGCCTAGAACACTGGTCAGCATAAGGGATTGGCAAGCACCTGTATCACGATATATTTTAACTGATTTCCTGTCATTACTGTCCAGAGGACTGACAAAACCATCAGACAGGAAATTAGCACATGAACTCTTGAGAGTGTCACCCATGTTACTGCTCAAAAGAGGAGCTTCATCATGAGAATTTAATTTACCCCTCAAAGCAGGTCCAGTTAACTCAGTTAAAGAATTCTGGGAACTCTCAAGGGTGGACACTAGACCAATTGACTGAATATTTAAAGACTCCTTTTTGTTCACATCACGCTGTCTCCTGAAACATTTCTCCGTAGTATGACCAAGCTTACTACAATAAGTACATTTACTTTTCTGAAATCTAGAGGTGGAGCTGGTATTTACTTCCTGAGAAACATCATCTTTATTCTCTTTCCTGTTACCTGTACTCTGAGTAGAGGCAACGTACTTACTCTCAGCTTTCCCTTTTTCTTTAGAATATCTCTTGTGAGTGAGGACATATTCATCAGCTAAAACTGCAGCATCAGACAAATTATCTATTCTTTTCTCATCAAGATATAGGCTTACATCTTTATTAATACACCTCTTGAAGTCCTCCAGCAAAATCATCTGGTTAAATTTGTCAAAATCAGAATCCACATTCTTAGAATTTAACCACTGCTCTAACAGATCTTTTTTGATTTTTGCATACTCAACATGGGATTGCTTATCTTGCTTATAAGTTGTCCTAAATTTTACTCTATAGGCTTCAGGAACAAGCTCATAGGCCTTAAGAATCAAGCTCTTAACTACATCATAATTATCAGATTGATCCTGAGGCAAAGATGCATAAGTTACTTGAGCTTTACCGGTGAGAACAGTTTGAAGGAGTACTGGCCAATACTTTTTGGGCCAATTAAAACCTGTAGCTACCCTCTCAAACAACTGAAAATACTTTGTTAAATCAGACTCATTAAAAGGAGGGACAAGTTTAACATTTTTAGCCACATCAAAATCATCAGAGCTAGATGATCCAGTTCCACCTTGTTTCATGCGATACTCATGGTCTGCCTGAATCCTAGCAAGTTCAACTTGTGCCTGAAACTCAGCCTCCTGAATACGAGCCTGAGACTCCGCCTCCTTAGCCTGAGACTCAGCCTCCTTAGCACGAGCCTGAAACTCAGCTTCCTTAACACGAGCCTCCTGCAGAGCTAGCTGTAACTTAGCTATTTCAATCTGCGTTTGCTCATTTGAAGGAGTTACATTAAACAAGCTTTCATTAATCATGTCAACAATTTGATCTTTAGAATGATGAGAGTGAACTGCAATTACCAATTGTTGAGCAACAAGCTTAAGTTCATTCTTTGTTCTGTTTTCTACATCACACACTGTTTGCACATTTGACAAAAAATCTTTGGCTTCATCAAGAGTAGTAATAGTAGACATCATGAATAAATCACAGTCACAAAATATCAAGCAATATCCTTATGATAATATCCTGAATATCCTGGCGAGGTCGCCAAATTTATGTTACGGAACAGAGAAAGATAATGTACACTTTAAGTGAGAATACTAAAAATCACTACTGTCCCGTAAAGTTCCAGGTTCAAAACAAAAGAGTTAGGTAAAATTACAAGTTAAAGTTTAATGCTCAAACTAACAACAAAACATTCAGGACTCATAAGGATAATGTAATGGCAAAAAACAGGTTAAATATATGGTTAACTGCAATAGCCTCTATAAACACGAAATTAGCAAGAGTAAATTTATCTAAGTCAGCCCTGATAAAATGAGAATACACTGGATAATGCTCAGTTAATGCAAGATAAATTATTACAGATACAAACTATTATTAACAATTGGCTGAAATAAAACCTTACGTTAATCACAAAAACCTTACTAGGCCTAAGAATTAACACGTTATGCTACACAGTACAAGAAAAAATGCAATAACAGTTATACTCAAATTACACAGCTGCTACATGGTTGGAGACTTCCTGAGCACTCACAATAATAACAACTGAACAGGGGAGGACAGAGATGTGAACAAAATGAGGAGTAGATCTAAGTGGCAACAATGCAGAGACCGAGCTCATTATATAGGGGCCGGCAGAGCTTGATACAACTTGTAAGAAGGACGCGCAAATGAAGCCAGAGGGGACAAAGAGTTGACACTCCTGCTCTGAACAACAGAAAGAACAACTTACTCTACTATAAGGGAGGACGGGGGGAGTGAGGTAGAACACGCTCGGGATCAAACATGCAGCATACTGTACGTTAGAACCACACAAAGGATGATGAAATCATAGGCTATGTAACACCTCCCCACAAAGAAAAAGAAATTTACAAAGGAAATTTCTTATTACTCTAAAACAATCTGTCTAAAGTCTAGATAAGCAATCTGCAATAACATTTTCTTTCCCCTTGACATGTTGTATGTCTAATGAATACTCCTGAAGAAGTAGACTCCATCTTGTCAATCTCTGATTTTTATCTTTAAACTTACTAAGGAATTTCAGTGGGTTATGATCGGTATAAATGACTATGGGGTCAAAACCAGAACACAAATAAAATGAAAAATGCTGTAAACCCAAAATCAAGGCCAAAAGCTCTTTCTCAATAGTTGAGTAGTTCTTTTGAGGTGGAGTGAACTTCTTACTGTAATAAGATACAGGATGTTCAATACCCTGATCATCCTCTTGCAGCAAAACAGCCCCAGCTCCTGTATCACTTGCATCAACAGCCATCTTAAAAGGCTTAGCAAAATTTGGAGTAGCGAGCACTGGCTGACTTAATAGGATAGCTTTAAGTTTGCTGAAAGAGGATTCACAGTTATCGGTCCAGACAAATTTAACTCCCTTTTTCAGTAGGTCTGTAAGTGGTGATACAAGAATTGAAAAGTTAAGAACAAATCTCCTGTAATAACCTACCATTCCCAAAAATCTTTGTAGCTCTTTCCTACTTTTAGGTCTGGGAAGATCACTTATAACCTGAACCTTAGCTCCTGGTGGTGCAACATGTCCATCACCAATTACGTACCCAAGGTACTAAACATTTAGCTTGACCAAACTCACACTTTGATAAATTAGCTACAAGATTAGCCTGAACCAAACGCTCAAGAAATTTACTGACATGGCATAGGTGATCTTTCCAGTTGTCACTGAAGATTAATACATTATCAATATAAACAACACACCCTGCCAGACCCTCTGTTACAACATTCATGAGCTTCTGAAATGTGGCTGGTGCATTCTTCATACCATATGGCATTACAGAACATACAGAAGTCTTTCCTAGTGTCACAAAACATGAGATCTCCCTAGCACGTTCAGTCATAGGTACTTGCCAGTATCCCTTTAACAAATCAAACTTACTTATGTGCCTAGCCTTTCCGATCTTGTCTATGCAATCTTCCATGCGAGGGAGAGTGTAAGTGTCTGTTTTGGTTATGTGATTAACACGTCTGTAGTCGATCGAATGCCGCTGTGACCCACCTGGCTTAGGGACTAGAGTGACAGGAGAACTCCACTCGCTCTGACAGGGCTCAATCATCTTGTGGTCCAACAGGTAGCCAAGCTCCTTCTGGATGAGAGGAACTTTCACTGGGTTCACACGGTAAGGAGGCAGTTTAATTGGCTTTGCGTCTCCCAAATCGACATCATGCATCAACACAGTGGTTCTTCCTGGAGCGGCACGGAACGCTTGCGGGTACTCCTGCAGTAATGCCGAAAACTCCCGCCTTTCCTCGGGAGCTAGATGAGAAAGTTTAGTCTGGAGATCATTCATGATATCAGGATTCTTCCCCAAACTATCACTCAGGCTCATGCTGCATGGGAGAACTTCACTTGCAGACTCGGGTGGAACAGCTACACTGCAGACTGGGTTATTTTCGTCCCGCCTGTGATATAACTTTAGCCTGTTGATGTGACAAAGTTGCTTGTTCTTTCTACGATCTGGAGTGGCGATGACATAGTTGACATCACTGAGTTTCTTCTCCACGAAATAAGGACCACTAAACTTGGCTTGAAGAGGTTGCCCATACACCGGTAGCAGAATCAAAACCTGATCTCCTCGCTGAAAGTGGCGTAACCTGGACTTCTTATCATACCAAGTCTTCATCTTTTCCTGAGCAGCTCCTAAATTCTCTCTCGCCAGCTGTAAAGCAGTGGACAGCCGTTCTTTGAACTTCATCACATACTCCAGCAGGTTGACGTCATCTTCCTCCGACAGCCAGCATTCCTTGAGCAGCTTAAGGGGTACTCTTACTTCATGGCCAAACGGTAGTTCAAAAGAAGCCCAGTGATTCATTTGGAGATTCTCTTGCGGCAAATACAACAAATGGAAGACCTTTATCCCAGTCTTTCTGATGTTCCAAACAGTATTTCTTGAGCATCGATTTGAGTGTTTGATGATATCTCTCCAACGCTCCTTGGGTCTGGGGATGGTAAGCTGAAGACGTGATCTGGGTGATGCCCAGCTCTTTCAGAGACTGCTTGAAAACATTTGACATGAAATTACTTCCCCGGTCTGACTGTACCTCCTTGAGCAGACCAAACTTTGTGAAGAACCCTAGCATTTCCTTAACCACGTTCTTTGCTGAGATATTTCTAAGTGGAATGGCTTCAGGATAACGAGTAGCCATATCAATCAGGGTCAACACATAAGAAAATCCTGAAGAAGTCTTAGGAAGAGGGCCCACAATATCCACCAACACACGAGTGAATGGCGCCTCAAAAGGAGGAATGGGAACTAGAGGTGCAACCTTTTTGGTCTGATTACACTTCCCCACAACTTGACAGGTGTGACAAGACTTACAATACCAGGAAACATCCCTGAAGATACCTGGCCAGTAGAAGTGTTTCAAAATGCGTGCCACAGTCTTCCTCACTCCAAGGTGTCCTGCCAAACTGGAATCATGAGCCACTCTAATGATATCCTGCCTACAAACACGAGGGATGACAACTTGATGTACAACCTCCCATTCACAGTCGGCTGATGCTGTTCGGGGTCTCCACTTCCTCATAAGTACTCCTGACTTTATATAATAACAAGTAGAAGCACCAGCTGACTCTTCCTCACTGCAAGCAGAGTTAGCTAGACCTTTCAACTCAGGGTCAGCAACATCCAACTCAACCAACTCTTGACGAGACAAATTATCAACACTGCGGGGTACTGTCTCATCTGGTGAGTGGTCCAAATTAGCAAGAAAAGTGTCAGCTAGGATAACATCATCATCATCATTATCCTCTAAGTCACCAGTAACTTTAGATTTAGCCCTAGTGACAGCACATGCATGGAACACATCAGGGACATCACAACCCTGGGCCGCAGCCACTGGCTCACTAAACAACTGAGGAGCTGGACACACTTGATTTCCACCAATATCATTTCCAAGTAAGAAAGTTACACCTGACATTGGGAGTGTCTCAACCAACCCAACCATAACGGAACCATTAACAAAACCAGACTCTAAATTCACTCTGGACAGAGGGACAGAGAAGTAATTATTCCCTACACCTTGTAAGATTACCGTTTCATCAGAGGAATTAACATTAGAGCCTAGAACACTGGTCAGCATAAGGGATTGGCAAGCACCTGTATCACGATATATTTTAACTGATTTCCTGTCATTACTGTCCAGAGGACTGACAAAACCATCAGACAGGAAATTAGCACATGAACTCTTGAGAGTGTCACCCATGTTACTGCTCAAAAGAGGAGCTTCATCATGAGAATTTAATTTACCCCTCAAAGCAGGTCCAGTTAACTCAGTTAAAGAATTCTGGGAACTCTCAAGGGTGGACACTAGACCAATTGACTGAATATTTAAAGACTCCTTTTTGTCCACATCACGCTGTCTCCTGAAACATTTCTCCGTAGTATGACCAAGCTTACTACAATAAGTACATTTACTTTTCTGAAATCTAGAGGTGGAGCTGGTATTTACTTCCTGAGAAACATCATCTTTATTCTCTTTCCTGTTACCTTTACTCTGAGTAAAGGCAATGTACTTATTCTCAGCTTTCCCTTTTTCTTTAGAATATCTCTTGTGAGTGAGGACATATTCATCAGCTAAAACTGCAGCATCAGACAAATTATCTATTCTTTTCTCATCAAGATATAGGCTTACATCTTTATTAATACACCTCTTGAAGTCCTCCAGCAAAATCATCTGCTTAAATTTGTCAAAATCAGAATCCACATTCTTAGAATTTAACCACTGCTCTAACAGATCTTTTTTGATTTTTGCATACTCAACATGGTATTGCTTATCTGGCTTATAAGTTGTCCTAAATTTTACTCTATAGGCTTCAGGAACAACCTCATAGGCCTTAAGAATCAAGCTCTTAACTACATCATAATTATCAGATTGATCCTGAGGCAAAGATGCATAAGTTACTTGAGCTTTACCAGTGAGAACAGTTTGAAGGAGTACTGGCCAATACTTTTGGGGCCAATTAAAACCTGTAGCTACCCTCTCAAACAACTGAAAATACTTTGTTAAATCAGATTCATTAAAAGGAGGGACAAGTTTAACATTTTTAGCCACATCAAAATCATCAGAGCTAGATGATCCAGTTCCACCTTGTTTCATCCGATACTCATGGTCTGCCTGAATCCTAGAAAGTTCAACTTGTGCCTGAAACTCAGCCTCCTGAATACGAGCCTGAGACTCCGCCTCCTTAGCCTGAGACTCAGCCTCCTTAGCACGAGCCTGAAACTCAGCTTCCTTAACACGAGCCTCCTGCACAGCTAGCTGTAACTTAGCTATTTCAATCTGCGTTTGCTCATTTGGAGGAGTTACATTAAACAAGCCTTCATTAATCATGTCAACAATTTGATCTTTAGAATGATGAGAGTGAATTGCAGTTACCAATTGTTGAACAACAAGCTTAAGTTCATTCTTTGTTCTGTTTTCTACATCACACACTGTTTGCACATTTGACAAAAAATCTTTGGCTTCATCAAGAGTAGTAATAGTAGACATCATGAATAAATCACAGTCACAAAATATCAAGCAATACCCTTATGATATTATCCTGAATATCCTGGCGAGGTCGCCAAATTTATGTTACGGAACAGAGAAAGATAATGTACACTTTAAGTGAGAATACTAAAAATCACTACTGTCCCGTAAAGTTCCAGGTTCAAAACAAAAGAGTTAGGTAAAATTACAAGTTAAAGTTTAATGCTCAAACTAACAACAAAACATTCAGGACTCATAAGGATAATGTAATGGCAAAAAACAGGTTAAATATATGGTTAACTGCAATAGCCTCTATTAACACGAAATTAGCAAGAGTAAATTTATCTAAGTCAGCCCTGATAAAATGAGAATACACTGGATAATGCTCAGTTAATGCAAGATAAATTATTACAGATACAAACTATTATTAACAATTGGCTGACATAAAACCTTACGTTAATCACAAAAACCTTACTAGGCCTAAGAATTAACACGTTATGCTACACAGTACAAGAAAAAATGCAATAACAGTTATACTCAAATTACACAGCTGCTACATGGTTGGAGACTTCCTGAGCACTCACAATAATAACAACTGAACAGGGGAGGACAGAGATGTGAACAAAATGAGGAGTAGATCTACGTGGCAACAATGCAGAGACCGAGCTCATTATATAGGGGCCGGCAGAGCTTGATACAACTTGTAAGAAGGACGCGCAAATGAAGCCAGAGGGGACAAAGAGTTGACACTCCTGCTCTGAACAACAGAAAGAACAACTTACTCTACTATAAGGGAGGACGGGGGGAGTGAGGTAGAACACGCTCGGGATCAAACATGCAGCATACTGTACGTTAGAACCACACAAAGGATGATGAAATCATAGGCTATGTAACACCTCCCCACAAAGAAAAAGAAATTTACAAAGGAAATTTCTTATTACTCTAAAACAATCTGTCTAAAGTCTAGATAAGCAATCTGCAATAACATTTTCTTTCCCCTTGACATGTTGTATGTCTAATGAATACTCCTGAAGAAGTAGACTCCATCTTGTCAATCTCTGATTTTTATCTTTAAACTTACTAAGGAATTTCAGTGGGTTATGATCGGTATAAATGACTATGGGGTCAAAACCAGAACACAAATAAAATGAAAAATGCTGTAAACCCAAAATCAAGGCCAAAAGCTCTTTCTCAATAGTTGAGTAGTTCTTTTGAGGTGGAGTGAACTTCTTACTGTAATAAGATACAGGATGTTCAATACCCTGATCATCCTCTTGCAGCAAAACAGCCCCAGCTCCTGTGTCACTTGCATCGACAGCCATCTTAAAAGGCTTAGCAAAATTTGGAGTAGCGAGCACTGGCTGACTTAATAGGATAGCTTTAAGTTTGCTGAAAGAGGATTCACAGTTATCGGTCCAGACAAATTTAACTCCCTTTTTCAGTAGGTCTGTAAGTGGTGATACAAGAATTGAAAAGTTAAGAACAAATCTCCTGTAATAACCTACCATTCCCAAAAATCTTAGTAGCTCTTTCCTACTTTTAGGTCTGGGAAGATCACTTATAACCTGAACCTTAGCTCCTGGTGGTGCAACATGTCCATCACCAATTACGTACCCAAGGTACTAAACATTTAGCTTGACCAAACTCACACTTTGATAAATTAGCTACAAGATTAGCCTGAACCAAACGCTCAAGAAATTTACTGACATGGCATAGGTGATCTTTCCAGTTGTCACTGAAGATTAATACATCATCAATATAAGCAACACACCCTGCCAGACCCTCTGTTACAACATTCATCAGCTTCTGAAATGTGGCTCGTGCATTCTTCATACCATATGGCATTACAGAACATACAGAAGTCTTTCCTAGTGTCACAAAACATGAGATCTCCCTAGCACGTTCAGTCATAGGTACTTGCCAGTATCCCTTTAACAAATCAAACTTACTTATGTGCCTAGCCTTTCCGATCTTGTCTATGCAATCTTCCATGCGAGGGAGAGGGTAAGTGTCTGTTTTGGTTATGTGATTAACACGTCTGTGGTCGATGCAAAGCCGCTGTGACCCACCTGGCTTAGGGACTAGAGTGACAGGAGAACTCCACTCGCTCTGACAGGGCTCAATCATCTTGTGGTCCAACAGGTAGCCAAGCTTTTTCTGGATGAGAGGAACTTTCACTTTGTTCACACGGTAAGGAGGCAGTTTAATTGGCTTTGCGTCTCCAACATCGACATCATGCATCAACACAGTGGTTCTTCCTGGAGTGGCATGGAACACTTGCGGGTACTCCTGCAGTAATGCCGAAAACTCCTGCCTTTCCTCGGGAGCTAGATGAGAAAGTTTAGTCTGGAGATCATTCATGATATCAGGATTCTTCCCCAAACTATCACTCAGGCTCATGCTGCATGGGAGAACTTCACTTGCAGACTCGGGTGGAACAGCTACACTGCAGACTGGGTTATTTTCGTCCCGCCTGTGATATAACTTTAGCCTGTTCATGTGACAAAGTTGCTTTTTCTTTCTACGATCTGGAGTGGCGATGACATAGTTGACATCACTGAGTTTCTTCTCCACGAAATAAGGACCACTAAACTTGGCTTGAAGAGGTTGCCCATGCACCGGTAGCAGAATCAAAACCTGATCTCCTGGCTGAAAGTGGCGTAATCTGGACTTCTTATCATACGAAGTCTTCATCTTCTCCTGAGCAGCTCCTAAATTCTCTCTCACCAGCTGTAAAGCAGTGGACAGCCGTTCTTTGAATTTCATCACATACTCCAGCAGGTTGACGTCATCTTCCTCCGACAGCCAGCATTCCTTGAGCAGCTTAAGGGGTACTCTTACTTCATGGCCAAACGGTAGTTCAAAAGATGCCCAGTGATTCATTTGGAGATTCTCTTGCGGCAAATACAACAAATGGAAGACCTTTATCCTAGTCTTCCTGATGTTCCAAACAGTATTTCTTGAGCATCGATTTGAGTGTTTGATATCTCTCCAACGCTCCTTGGGTCTGGGGATAGTAAGCTGAAGATGTGATCTGGGTGATGCCCAACTCTTTCAGAGACTGCTTGAAAACATTTGACATGAAATTACTTCCCCGGTCTGACTGTACCTCCTTGGGCAGACCAAACTTGGTGATGAACCCCAGCATTTCCTTAACCACATTCTTTGCTTAGATATTTTTAAATGAAATGGCTTCAGGATAACTAGTAGCCATATCAATCAGGGTCAACACATAAGAAAATCCTGAAGAAGTCTTAGGAAGAGGGCACACAATATCCACCAAAACACGGGTGAATGGCGCCTCAAAAGGAGGAATGGGAACTAGAGGTGCAACCTTTTCGGTCTGATTACACTTCCTCACAACTTGACAGGTATGACGAGACTTACAATACCAGGAAACATCTCTGAAGATACCTGGCCAGTAGAAGTGTTTCAAAATGCGTCCCATAGTCTTCCTCACTCCAAGGTGTCCTGCCAAACTGGAATCATGAGCCACTCTAATGATATCCTGCCTACAAACACGAGGGATGACAACTTGATGTACAACCTCCCATTCACAATCGGCTGCTGCTGTTGGGTGGTCTCCACTTTCTCATTAGTACTCCTAACTTTATATAATCAGTAGAAGCACCAGCTGACTCTTCCTCACTACAAACAGAGTTAGCTAGACCTTTCAACTCAGGGTCAGCAACCTGCAACTCAACCAACTCTTGACGAGACAAATTACCAACACTACGGGGTACTGCCTCATCTGGTGAGTGGTCCAAATTAGCAAGAAAAGTGTCAGCTAGGATAACATCATCTTTATTATCCTTTAAGTCACCAGTAACCTTAGACTTAGCCCTAGTGACAGCACATGCAGAGAACACATCAGGGACCTCACAATCCTTGGTCGCAGTCACTGGTTCACTAGACGACTGAGGAGCTGGACACACTTGACTTCCACCAATACCATTTCCAAGTAAGAAAGTTACACCTGACATTGGGAGTGTCTCAACCAACCAAACCATAACGGAACCATTAACAAAACCAGACTCTAAATTCACTCTGCAGAGAGAGACAGAGAAGTAATTATTCCCTACACCTTGTAAGATTACCGTTTCATCAGAGGAATTAACATTAGAGCCTAGAACACTGGTCAGCGTAAGGGATTGGCAAGCACCTGTATCACGATATATTTTAACTGATTTCCTGTCATTATTGTCCAGAGGACTGTCAAAACCATCAGACAGGAAATTTAGCACATGAACTCTTGAGAGTGTCACCCACATTACTGCTCAAAAGAGGAGCTTCTTCATAAGAATTTAATTTACCCCTCAAAGCAGGTTCAGTTAACTCGGTTAAAGAATTCTGGGAACTCTCAACGGTGAACACTAGACCAATTGACTGAATATTTAAAGACTCCTTTTTGTTCACATCACGCTGTCTCCTGAAACATTTCTCCATAGTATGACCAAGCTTACTACAATAAGTACATTTACTTTTCTGAAATCTAGAGGTGAAGCTGGTATTTACTTCCTGAGAAACATCATCTTTATTCTCTTTTCTGTTACCTATACTCTGAGTAGAGGCAACGTACTTACTCTCAGCTTTCCTTTTTTCTTTAGAATATCTCTTGTGAGTGAGGACATATTCATCAGCTAAAACTGCAGCATCAGACAAATTATCTATTCTTTTCTCATCAAGATATAGGCTTTCATCTTTATTAATACATCTTTTGAAGTCCTCCAGCAAAATCATCTGCTTAAATTTATCAAAATCAGAATCCACATTCTTAGAATTTAACCACTGCTCTAACAGATCTTCTTTGATTTTTGCATACTCAACATGGGATTGCTTATCTGGCTTATAAGTTGTCCTAAATTTTACTCTATAGGCTTCAGGAACAAGCTCATAGGCCTTAAGAATCAAGCTCTTAACTACATCATAATTATCAGATTGATCCTGAGGCAAAGATGCATAAGTTACTTGAGGTTTATCTGTGAGAACAGTCTGAAAGAGTACTGGCCAATACTTTTTGGCCCAAGTAAAACCTGTAGCTACCCTCTCAAACAACTGAAAATACTTTGTTAAATCAGATTCATTAAAAGGAGGGACAAGTTTAACATTTTTAGCCACATCAAAATCATCAGAGCTAGATGATCCAGTTCCACTTTGTTTCATGCGATACTCATGGTCTGCCTGAATCCTAGCAATTTCAATTTGTGCCCTTGCCTCCTGAATACGAGCCTGAGACTCAGCCTCCTTAGCACGAGCCTCCTTCAGGGCTAGCTGTAACTTAGCTATTTCAGTCTGCGTTTGCTCATCTGGAGGAGTTACATTAAACAATCTTTTATTAATCATGTCAACAATTTGATCTTTAGACTGATGAGAGCTAACAGCAATTCCCAATTGTTGAGCAACAAGCTTAAGTTCATTCTTTGTTCTGTTTTCTACATCACACACTGTTTGCATATTTGACAAAAAATCTTTGGCTTCATCAAGAGTAGTAATAGTAGACATCATGAATAAATCACAGTCACAAAATATCGAGCAATATCCTTATGATAATATCCTGAATATCCTGATAAGAGGTCGCCAAATTTATGTTACGGAACAGAGAGAGATACTAAAATCACTACTGTCCCGCAAAGTTCCAGGTTCAAAACAAAAGAGTTAGGTAAAATTACAAGTTAAAGTTTAATGCTCAAACTAACAACTAAACATTCAGGTATCATAAGGATAATGTAATGGCAAAACAGGTTACATATATGGTTAACTGCAATAGCCTCTATTAACATGAATTTTGCAAGAGCAAATTTATCTAAGTCAGCCCTGATAAATGAGAAAATCGATAATGCTCAGTTAAGGCAAGATATATTATTACAGATACAAAATATTATTAATATTGGCTGACATTAAAAACTCTACATGAATCACAAAAAACCTTACCAGGCCTACGAATTAACGCCTTAGGCCATGCAGTACAAGAAAAATGGTAACAACACTTATACTCAAATTATACATCAGCTAGATGACTGGAGACTTCCTGAGCACTCACAATAATAATACACTACACAGGGGAGGACAGAGATGTGAACAAATTCAGGAGTAGATCTAAGTGGCAATTAATGCAGAGACTAATCCCATTATATAGGGGCCGGCAGAGCTTGATTCAACTTGCAAGAAGGACGCGCAAATGAGGGCACAGAGGACGAAGAGTTGACACTCCTGCTCTGAACAACAGAAAGAACGACTTACTCTACTATAAGGGGGAGAAGGGGGGAGTGAGGTAGAACACGCAAGCCTGGTCACTATGGAAGCCACGAGGCGAATAGTGATCAAACATGCAGCATACTGTACGTTAGAATTATACAAATTATGATGAAATCATAGGCTATGTAACAATATGTATAAGTATATATGTATATACATACATATATATATATATATATAGATAGATAGAGAGATAGATAGAGATATATGCATGTGTGTAGATAGATAGACACATCACTAATATTTAGTGAAATATAGGATTGGTCTCATATTTCTTTATTAGAGAGAGAGACAGATAAGGCATGATAACCTGGCCTACTTGTACAGATTTTTTGAAGTCTTGACCCCGCTGAGGGGGGTCACCTTGACGTGGTGGCGGGGCTTGAAGCGTGGCTGGCAGTGCTACCTACTTTGGAGGCATGCCTACCTTTGTAGGGTTTGGCATTTGTCAGTGTCGTGGACCAAGCACCCCCTACATCACTGGTAGAAGAGGCCTACTGGTGATGTGAGTCCCTGCCCATTTGCCATCTAGGGCGAGACTGTTGCCTCCCCACGTGTTTGCCGTGCGTGGCGTCCCGTAATGCTGGGAGACGGGAGTCCTGGAGGTTGAGTGATGCTACATGGTGCGCCCTGCAGCTAGCAATACACCTCTTTGGTCCCTTATTCTGGCTAGACGGGTGGCCTGGTTGGGCCCGACCAGGTCAATCGGCTGGTCACTGGCTAGCCATCCAGGCTAGTCACATAGTGGCTTTAGGGTCAAGCGGGCACTGGGGGACCTGTTGGCTCCTATCGTCCTGGAGTCACCCTTGTCAGGGTCCCTTGGTGGTTACCTGCGTATACTTTCCCACTACCTCTGGGGTCGCCAGTGGTGCTTTCCCTGGCATATGGCCTCCCCTTGTTGGGCTCCATGGTGGGTGGAGGGGTGGGGGAATGAAGGTAGTTGTTTTCTAATATGGCCTCTAATAAAATTACATCAGCTGACGACCCTGGTTCTGTCCCTGACCATCCTTTACAATCTCCCTTCTGTGCGCCTCCTGTGCCTCTGGCTGGTGAGGCCCATATTGCCACCCTGGAACCATACCTACCTGGTTCCAGTGGTTTACGGTCAACGACCACTACAAAGAAGAGCCGGACACACACAACAACATATAGTGGACATACCCGTGAGGTCTTGCCGGGTGTCTTTGAGAGGGTTGATTTTGCAAGGTACTACACCATTCGTACTTTGGATGGTCAACCTATTGGGAATTTGGATATTTTTACTGTTCATCGGCGCATTATGTCAATCTGTGGGAGGGAGCCGAAGATTTCACCTCAGGGGGATGGTAGCCTACTAGTGGAGGTTACATCCCCTGAAGAGGGTTCCCGGCTGGCTGCCCAGTGTAAGGACCCGGATGCGCTGTTTTCTTGTGTCCCTCATGCTTTTTTCAATCAGTGTCGAGGTGTTGTTTTCTCCAAAGACTTACTTCGCTACAGTGAAGAGAAGCTACTTGAAGAACTCCAGGTCCACAGGGTTGTCAAAGTGGAGAGGTTTCGGAAGAAGGTTGATGGTGTACTTACCCCAACTCCATCCTTGTTGCTGACGTTCGACTGTACTGTTCTCCCTTCATCCATCAAGGTGGCTTGGTTGTCCCTTAGGGTCAAACCCTTTGTACCAAACCCACGACGCTGCTACCACTGTCAGATGTACGGGCATGTTGGGCGAGTCTGTCGTTGTTTGCAACAGGGCCTCCCAGTGGTGTGCGTCAGTTGTGGAGAATCCACTCATGCAGGACAGGACTGTCCTGGACCTGTTTGTTGTTTGCACTGTGGCGAGGCACATCCTGCTTCATCTAAAGACTGTGCCCGGTTTTGCTTGGAGAAGGAGATCCTCCTCATCCGTAATCGTGATAGAATAAGCTTTTCTGAGGCCAGGAGTAGAGCCATGTCATCTGTTTTCCGTAACGGAGTGTCTTATGCGTCAGTTTTGTCCGGTCATAGCCGTCCTCATCGTCCTGTCCAGCAGCAGACTCGAGTTCCTCCTGTTGTGTCAGCTCCTATGCCTTCATCTGTTGATCCCATGCCAGTGTAACAATCTCCCGCACTTGAGATGGTTGCCGCTACAGTTCAAGACTCGACCTCTACATCTATGGTACTCCCTGGTAGTCATGGTGCACATTCTTCATTTGCTAAACGTCATCGTGGTTCCTCAGAGTCTTTGAGTCTTGAAGATCCTCCAAGCAAGGTGTCGGTCGTGGAGTCCACATCCTCTGTAGTTAGTCCATCTGTGCAACAGCCCTCAGACCCTGCTTCTGGGTCTTCGGGGTCTTCTGGGGTGTCAGGTCAGTCTGGCACCTCTTCCTCCGGGGTATCGGATGTCCCTCCTCCGGTTACCTCTGAGGATCCTGTCCTGCCCCCTCCACGTTTGGAGGCCAGGACCCCAGTCCCTCCTGCTCAACCTCTTGGTTCACTGGGGGCCCCGGGCAGGGTTCGGAGTAGCTCTTCCTCTCCTGCTGGGCAGCGATGGGTGTCTGTGAAGTCTCCCAACACTTCGCAGACCCCAGGCCCTCGTTCTAGCCATGCTGCTGCCCGTGGCAAGCCCTTTAGTGGGCGTATCCACATTCCCAAGAAGATTGTCTCCCAGGGTCGCTCAGTGGTTTCCACTAAGTGACCCTTTCTTTTGTGTATATAGTTCCTCCATTTTTAAATTTTTAGTATTTTTTTATGGTTTTCTGTTTGTCCCTCTCCCCTGCCCCTTTTTATTTCAATAGTTTTAATGGCTAATATTATTCAGTGGAACTGCCGTGGTTTACGAGCCAATTGGGAGGAACTCCGTTGGCTTCTGGCTGAGTATTCACCTGTGTGTGTTTGCCTACAAGAGACAATGGTTGGTGATGCTGCGCCTCCCAGTCCACCTGGTTACCAGGTTTTTTATTCAGATCCTCTTCCTGGACAGGGTCATGGTGGGGGTGTGGCTATTCTAGTACGCAGTGACATACCTTTCACTGCTGTGAGTCTTAACACTCCACTGCAGGCTGTTGCTCTCCAGATTTTTCTTCCCCGTCGTTATACTGTATGCTCTTTGTACCTCCCTCCTAGTGCCACTATTGAGAGGGTTGATCTTGAAAATCTTATTCGTGCACTTCCCTCACCCTAATACTTGCTGGCCGACATGAACAGTCATCATCCCCTGTGGGGTGGCTCCACAGCTGATGCTAGAGGTACTATGTTAGCCTCCATTGTGGAGGATGTGGACCTGTATATTTTAAATTCTGGTGAAGTTACTTACTTCCATAGTCAAACGAGTATTTTTACTTCTATTGATTTGTCTCTGTGCTCTGCAGGGGTAGCCCTGAATTTTACATGGGCTGTGTTACCGGACTTACATGGCAGTGACCACTTCCCTATTTTATTAAGATCGACACAGAGTGAGCCTCGGCGTCGTATTCCCCGCTGGCGCTTGGATAGGGCGGTCTGGCCGGTTTTTGAGGAGCTGTGTTCCCCAAACCGATGTGTGGAGGATTTTGTCAGCACTGATGCTGCTGTTGAGTATTTCGCAGACTTACTACACTCGGCGGCACTGCAGAGTATTCCGAGAACAGCTGGTCACTTTCCTTGCCGTCCAGTTCCCTGGTGGACTGATGAGTGTGCTTCTGCTGTTCGGGCTAAACGTGCTGCTTTCTCCCGACTTCGTCGTCACCGAGGTGACCCTGGTTACTTAGCGGCATATAGGAGGGCCCGAGCTCATGCCCGGCGGGTTATGAAGGAGGCTAGGAGGAAGTCTTGGGCATCATTTGTTTCTTCAATTTCTTCACAGACTCCTCTCACAAAAGTGTGGAAACGGGTGAGGAAGATTTCAGGGAAATTTCCCGTTCCCTCTCCTCCTGTTTTATCTCATGCAGGTGTGGTGGTGGCTCATTCTTCATCTGTTGCCGAGATATTTGCAGCTCATTTTGCTAATGTCTCTAGGAAGGATACCTCATCCCCATCGGCACGCCGACGACGACACCTGGAATCTTTGGGCATTAGTTTTCCATCTACTGCGGAGGAGTCGTATAATGTTGCTTTTTCTACTTCTGAACTTCAGACGGCATTGTTGCAGTGTTGCGACTCGTCTCCAGGCTTGGATGATGTCCCATATGCCTTCTTACACCACTTGCCTGATGCAGCCCTTCATTTTCTGTTGTCACTGTATAACAGAATTTGGTGCAATGGTGGGTTTCCGACCTCATGGGGTGTTGCTGTCGTTCTCCCCATCCCTAAGCCGGGTAAGGATCACTTGCTGGCCACTAATTATCGCCCTATCTCGCTGACATCTTGCCTTTGTAAGGTCCTCGAAAAGATGGTGAATAGTCAGCTCGTGTGGTACTTAGAGAAGGGTGGTTACTTGTCTCCAGTCCAGTGTGGGTTTCGGAAGATGCGGTCGACCACAGATGCTCTCCTTTCTTTAGAATCTTCCATCTGCCAGGCTTTTGCAACTAACCAGCATCATATCACAGTGTTCTTTGATTTGAAGAAGGCGTACGACACTTCCTGGCATCATGGTATATTGCAATCTCTTTATGAGTTTGGTTCCATGGGCAACTCCCCACTTTTATCCGGGAGTTTTTATCTAATCGTTTTATTCAGGTCCGAGTCGGGAGTGAGCTGTCTACTGCACGTCCCCTTGAGGATGGTGTGCCACAAGGGAGCATACTAAGCGTTACCCTTTTCGCAGTGGCAATTAACAGCGTTATTTCTGTGCTCCCTGATGGTGTTCGTGGCTCTCTCTATGTTGACGATTTATCAATCTCTGTCACTGCCTCACGGATGTCAATGGTAGAAAGGAGGATGCAGATGGCTCTTAACCGTGTCTCTAGATGGGCTGATGAACGAGGTTTTCGATTTTCCTTCAAGAAGACCGTTGCCATGCATTTTTGCCGCGTTCGTGGAGTCCACCCTGACCCAAACCTTTTTTTAGATGGGCGTCGTATTTCGTGTTTAAAGGAAACCCGGTTTTTAGGGCTGATTTTTGACAGCCGGTTGACCTGGGTCCCTCACTTGAGGTACGTAAAAGCTGAGTGTCTCAGAGCATTGGGTCTCTTGAAAGTTTTAGCGCACACATACTGGGGAGCTGATCGCAAGACCCTCCTCCTCTTGCATCAGTCTCTGATTTTATCCAAACTTCATTATGGATGTGAAGTTTATTCCTCTGCCTCAGAAGCCCAGCTTCGTATTTTAGATTCCATACATCATGCTGGTGTTCGTCTCGCCACTGGGGCATTCCGATCTTCCCCGATTTCGAGTTTGTTGGCTGATGCTGGTGTCCTTCCTTTAGACTTGCTCCGCTCTTCCCTTTTGATGAGATGTTGGTATCGCTTATCTCGTCTCCCAGACTCTGTGCCCTTTGTCAAGGTCTCTCAAGATTCTCGGTCACCTATTTTTGTCACTCGGCCATCCTTTCCAAAGCCCTTTGGTTTCAGGGTGCAGTCAATTATGTCTAGCTTCTCTGTTCCTTCTGTGCCGATCACTCCCCACCGTGTTCCGAGGGTGGGCTACTGGCTTCTCCCCAGGGTGACATTTTGTCGTTTCTTCTCATCCAGTAAGGCCTCCCTTCCTTCTCAGGTTTTATTTTCTCTGTTTTTAGAGCATGCCTCTTCTCATGGGGACTCCATACCAGTTTATACTGATGGATCTAAGTCTGATGCAGGTGTGGGCTTTGGTGTGGTGTTTCCCACCTTCTGTCGAGGTGGGAGCCTCCCTGTGACTGCTTCTGTTTTTACGGCTGAGCTGACTGCTATTTTATTTGCCCTTCAGATTCTCTTCACTCTCCCCCACACTGCTTTTACTGTTTTTAGTGACTCACGAAGTGCTCTTTCTGCAATGGAGTCTTTTAATCCCTCTCATCCTTTGGTTTTATCCATTTTAGAGTGGCTTTTCCTTTTAGGGCGTCGTGGACGTTGTGTAGATTTCTGTTGGGTTCCAGCTCATGTAGGAGTGGCAGGGAATGAACGAGCTGATCAGCTGGCCAAGGCGGCAGCGGCTCGTCCCCCTCTTGCACAGTCCCCTCTGTATCATCTGCCTGCTGCAGATATGCGCTCCTTTATTGCCTTCAGGGTTTGGTGCTGTTGGCAGGAGCATTGGGATGCTGTGGGTGCCAATAAGTTGCGCTCGATTTGCCAGAAGGTGGGCTCATTCAGTTACCAGGGCTTCCCTCGTCAATGGGAGACCGCTTTGTGCCGCCTCCGCATTGGTCACACCCGTTTCTCTCACGGTTTTTTAATGGAGAGGGCTCCTCCTCCATTCTGTGATGACTGTCTGGTTCCCTTGACTGTTCGGTACCTGTTGGTGGAGTGTCCTAGTCTTGAGGATTTGCGGCGTCGGTTCCTCTCTGACCACCAAACGGATGGTGGTGTGTATCATCTTTCCTCCGTGCTTGGGGAGGATGCCTGTGTCTTGGGAGGGGCAACCCTCTCCTTTGTGAAGGAGGCAGAACTTCTTAAGGATATTTAAAATTTCTCCTTTTTTATTGTGTGGCTTATCCTCTGTTTTTTTTTTTCTGTTTTTTACGTCTTTGCTATACGGCGGCATATGTCCCTGGCAGTTGCGCCGCCATGATTATTAGGGAAAAAAAAAAAAAAAAAAATTTGAAGTCTTGAATGAGATGTAAAGTGAGTACAAACCAATACTTTTTGTGCGTTCAGGGTGGGGAACTACTAACGCGTTAGCCGTTCCGGGCGAAACGATAAACAAGTTATACCTCACAATGGGAAGCCTGGCATGTACTTCCTCAAACGTCGAGCAGTGTAGACTTTGAGATATGGAATGGCCCACGGACCATAATTTATATTACAGCTTACTGAAGCATATTGCGAACAACTTGTGTTATGGAACCCAGCCGACAGGTATTATAAAGCGAGCACAACAAAAGCAGATGCGTGGGAAGCAATTGCCACACAGCTAAATTGGACTAGTGACGAGGTTAAGAAGAAAATGACAACCCTGTTACCCTCCCACAAGGGGTAACGTGCAAAGCTTCGTGCAAAGAGGTCTGTGCTGCAGCAACCTATCAGTCAACATGGTTTTCCTTCACAGCCATGAATTTCCTGGCTGACAAGTACAGGCCAGACCGGGGACAACGATGGACACCACACAAGTTAATTTATTACATTATAATGCCATTCATACGGTACCAATCATTACTGTGCCAACACCATACACCCAACCTAGGCCCTAGGGGCATCTGACGAAAGTCACACATGGATGTTACGGCAATGGTTAGCATCAGGTTAGGCCTAGTTGGAAAATGTTGTTGAACGTTGTTTGGTAACATAACCCAACCAAACCTAACTGTACATAACCTAACCCTTGACACCCTGGGATGACTATTCCTCAGGTGCCCGCCGTACTATTCCCATATATTTGTATTATATATGCCTGGTTATGGGGCTATGCACATAAATGATGCACTGTAAATGTTTAATTAATGTTATAGACACCTTATGTACGTATTAAAGTAATAGCATCCCAGCCAATAATACAATGAGTACCCATATCATAAAGTGTGTATTTCAGAATTGTTTATAACAATATCATGTATACGATATCCTGTTTCCATACATATCATGTGGTAAATGACCAATTAATGTATGGGTTATGTGCCATCATTTATTCATTCTGATCCTGCCATGGTAGCCGTTCAGAGGCACAGTATAGCGCAAATTCAGTCCTATTTCTTTAGTACTCTGTGTTGCAGATCGTTAATTATTCTGTAGTGACAGTAAGGATGTCAACCGGTCCCCGTGTACATAATGTCGCTGGGTCCCTTCTACAATTCTCCCATCACGTTCTCGGTCTAGAGATCCGGTAGGAGTGTATATATTATTAGACGAAGGACTTTTCCTCATCCTCATATAATTGTGTACTTTTTTGAATAGCAGAATGGAGGAAAGAAAAACAAATAAATAAAAAAAATAATCCATAAATCAGATTACTGGTGTCCTCCATTCATAAGAAATCTGTAACAGTTGGACTTGAACAGCTGTAGGTTGAGCCCTGGGGAGGAAACAACTCTGGGGAAGCGAGTTCCAAAGAGATGCAGTTCAGTGAATAAATTAATTCTGATAGGCAGAAGTTCTGCAATATGGCTGTGTGATATTCCAGTCATGAGCACTACGAGATGCCCGTGTAGCACGCGGGAAGGCATGGAGAGGTGGCACAATGGATACAACTAAGCATTTGCCATAAACGTATCTGTAAAATAATGCAAGGGAGGCAACATTCCTTCTTACGTGTAGGGGAGGTAGTTTATTTGTAATAGCAGGGTTATTAATAATTCTAATAGCTTTGTTCTGAATTATGTCTAGTTTTCTTAGTGCGACCTCCCCATATCCATTCCACAAGGGAGAGCAATACTCCAACTTAGAGCACACATGGCTTATAAATTATTGCCAACTGCTCGTCAGTGAAGAAGTTACGGACTCTGTACAATAATCCAAGCTTCTTTGAAGTGGTTTGAGCAAGTGATCTGACGTGAGAGGTCCAGATGAGGGCTCTGTTAAGTGAAACACCGAGAATTTCGATACTTTTAGGGATAAGAATATTAGTAGCATTGAAGGTAATATAGGAATCTGGCAATATCTGTCTAATAGTAAACTGTTTATATTTGGTTTTACTAGCATTAAATGAGACAAGGTTATTTTGTGCCCATTCATTGATCTTAGGTAAGTCTTGATTTATGGAGATGGCTGTACTGAGTTGTGGGTTAGAGATATTTAACTTTGAGAATGTGTGTTTAGCGTGAATGGACTGTGAAGTGTTGAATGATCTGCATATGAATGAATGGGATAATGGGTGAGAAAGAAGAGATCATTAATTTGAATTAGGAATAGGGTTGGAGCCAGAACTGATCCTTGTGGCATGCCGGCATCAATTTAGTGAAAATTGGAATATGCATCATCTAGTTTTATCTTTCTGTCGTTGAGATATGAGGAAATCAGAGGAACAAAAGACATTAGTTCATAGCAAGGGAGTTTGGATAGCAGGGAACAGTGCCAAACTCTGTCAAAAGCTTTAGAAATATCAATGACTAGTACATGAGTTTCTCCGTGTTGGTCAATTTGACTGACGGATGGTATGAGTCAGGAGATAGAGTATATCAATGGTGGATATTTCGTGGCGAAAATCATATTATCAATATTTAAACTGTTGGATTCAAGATGTTTAACTGTGTGCTTACTAATTAGAATCTAAAATACTTTACCAAGAGAAAATGTGATAGTTATTGGTGTGTAATCAGACGGGTCAGAGGAACTTCCTTTCTTCGGAATTGGGTGGATGTTGGCTTCTTTCCAAGAATTAACGAATGAAGAAGTACGAATGCATAGTCTGAATAATAAAGCTATAACGGAGGTAAGTTCTGGGGAGCACTTTTTCAAAACTACTGGAGGAATTCCATATGGGTCTGAAGGTTTGTTGGTTGGAAAGTCGTCTAGGATGGATTATACATATCTAGTCTGTATTTTAAGTGAAGCAATTTCAGAAGAGTCAAGTTCATGTACAGGGACGTTCTGGCTGACCTCCTGTAAGGTAGAATTTTTGGCAAAGGTACTGGCAAGGATATTCGCTTTACCACGCGGGCCATTGTAATGTTACAATCTGAAGAATTTTGTACGGGCATGGATGATGACTAGTTAGAGTTATTATTGAAAGAATTCTTTTTTGACCAGAATATTCGATTGTCACTGGGATTGTTTAATAGTTTGGATGCTTTGTTGTGAGGAAAGTTTGATTTAGCGAGATATATTACTGCTTTTGCATGGTTTCTAGAATTTTTTTTTTTTTGATTGAACGATTCAGATATTTTTTATTTTAAGTAAGAGTTATATGCTAATGACTTTAGTGCTCTTTGCTCTGGCACATTCGCTATCAAACCATTTTGGGGAGTCTGATCTTTTAGTGAATTGTTGACTTGGTATGAACAATTCCATATAAGTATGTATTAAGTCATGAATGTGGTACAGGGTAGAATTGATATTATTAGAGAATAAAGCCTGCCATGGAATGTCAGGAAGATAATTTCTAAATCCATCCCAGTCTGCCCTGTCAAAGTGCCATCGGTTCTCTGTGACAGATTTGAAATGGGGAGGTTTTGGGGGCCGATTAATAAGGCTTTGATGATATTGTAGTCGGAGGATCCAAGTGGTGGCATTACTTCAATCCTGTACTGATCTGGATTATTTGTCAGGAAAAGATCCAAGAGATACATGTTATGGTCAGGATTATCTGGTATTCTGTTCGGTTGCATTACCAATTGCGTGAGATTAAACGATTCTGCAAACAGGTGGCATTCTAGACCAGCACTATCATTCCTGGCAGAATGTAATAACCATTCCACATTATCTACGTTAACATCACCCAAAATGATAATTTCAGTGCTAAGGGTGATTAATGTTTCTCAACTGTGTGGATATGAAGTCAAATGCACTGGGTTCTGAAGAAGCACTGGGGGAGGAATTGACTACACAGATAAATTTGATAATATTTAGATAATTTAGTTTATACAATGAGCAATCAAAACTGGTTGAAGTAAAGTTCAAAACAGCATCAACTGCAAATTCAGATTTGATCTAGCAGCAGGTGCCACCCTTTTTACGGAAGCTTGTGAGGAGATGGTAACCAGGAAAACAAAATGAGGATATTTCAGCAGAGGGAGAGATTTGGGGTTCTGTGAGGAACAGGACTAGAGGAGATACTGACTTGAGAAAAGAGTAAACTGAATCCAAATTGGCACTACGACCACGAATATTTGTGAAGTATAAGGCCTAACTTATGTTTCTTTGCTGACGAGCATGAACTGTGATTGCAAGTCACTGTCGGCACAGTTGCTTGATTGAGACCGGGGGTACCCTGTGCAGCCAGCTCTACCCTGCCGGTGGTGACAATCTAAGATACTACCATGTTTGCTGATGTTAATGCAGTGGCCATTGCTAAGGCGAAATGGAAATAGGTGTTATATTATCTAACGTGCATGTAGTGTGATCTAATGTGCATGTAGTGTGGTGTAGAGAGTTGAAGGTAGAGGTATTATGAGAGTATGCTGGCCTACTATCTCTGTAAATGAAATCACTTAAAATATTTAGCAAATGGAGATGGTCAGGACCAGGTCCTGAGGCCTTGGGAACTCCAGTTCTCACAGCCACCAGCTTGCCATCTACCTCGAGAGTTCCACCCTGTTCGACTGGTGCAACAGTCTTCTCCCTCCAAGACATTACACAATGAGTCTGGCCTTATCTGGCTTTAGCAACATAGGTTTGCGGAAAACCCCAAACACAGATGAAAGAACACCAAAGGCATTCTCCATAACCTTCCATCCCCTTAACAGTCTGAAATTGAACGATCTTTCGATGGAACCTTTCACGCGTACCACTGGGTTTGGTTTCAGTTCAGTGCCTAGTAAAGGGAACGCATCATCAGCAACAAAAATTTCTGGTACACGTGTTCGTCCATTGGACAGAACATTATGGTCCGGTAATCCTAAGGTCCCCTTTTCTAGCTTATGCAAGAAGGAAGTGTTCCTGAATACACCTCCATCTGAAATCCTGCCCTTACAGCCAACATTAGTATATATGAAGTAGTAATTAGCATCGGCAATCACAAGTAATACTATGCTGAACATTGTAGTTGTGGAAGTCATTGCCGCTGTTAAATGGTGCCTGTAGGACAACATGTTTGCCATCCATTGCTCCATGGCAGTGAGGAAAACCTCGTGGTGACGCAAATCCATCGGAAACTCTCAGCCATTCCTCCGTGGTTGTTGTGTTTTTAACATTTCAAAACAGCATTATATTATCTAACGTTCGCGTTAGAGTCATATGTCCGTAAGATCAGCCAACATGGGGGACAGTCACCACAAATAACCCAAGTCCCGGAAAGGCCTCCTGGTGGACTAACAGGGGCCAGGGTGCCCCAGGGTGCCCAGCCACCCTAAGCAGACGCTACATTAAATTAAGATAGTCCAGGAATGGGTCAGTTGTAATCTGTAGGTGCTGAACGGGACTTTGGTGTTTTATGATGGCTGTGCTCCACGTGGACTCTGTTCATTTTCCCACATGACAACAGCAAACATGGACTCTCTACGGCCTACCACCCTAAAATAACAATGACACTCGGACTAGTCAACTAATTGGTGGTCCCACCCTGTCTGGGGCCGTAATGATATTATACCATATTATAATGTAGATAATGTAGAGACATGTAAATGCGTATACATATTGTGCAGCTGCATATAGTATTTGCAATACCCTCTTGGAATACAAGTATGTGACTAACTGGTGTACATCATTTGGGGACGACAACAGGTTTGTCAGTATTATATTGTACATAAGTATACTCGTATATTAACATATGGTACATATATATGAGTATTACCATGATATCCGTCATGATTATTTGTACTATGATGTGCACATCAGAAAGACATAGAATATCCTGTTTGCTGGTGTATGTAGTGTTTACTTCTAGTATACGATGATTACGTGTGTGATAGGTGTGCATTCCTGCAGGCTGCACAGGATGTACAACAGTACTGTGACGACCAGGCTGCAGCTGCTGACGTAGCCATACAGGGCGTTGGGACAGGCACTGATGCTCCTCTACCATCACCCCACCCTCCCTCCACAAGAGCACTTGGCCAACGCAGGTCTTCTTGTGAATGGGGGACCCACGGATCAACGAAGCATTCAGTATTCTCATGAGTGCGACATCAACTAACAGAGACGAATTTAGCGTTTATGGTGACGTCATAGCACACAAACTACGTAAACGAGACTAGACATCATGAATCACAGCCCAACACATCAACAGTAATCTGTACTAGGCTGAACTGGGGAAATACACATCAAAAACAGAAACAGACACTGACAGGACCTTCATCCACAGAACATGTAAGAGCTGAAACGGCACCAATACAAATAATTAAAAAAGTTACGAACCCTTTCAGTATGAAAACTGTAAATATAACACCTGTTCAGGAATACATAAACACCTTTGACGATACTGCACCGTAATTATACTGTTATGATATGAATACAACGAGTGTTAAAACAGTAATAAATATATGGACATGGTGTGTTTTCTGCATATGCGTATTTATGTATCCTCATAGAAAAACAGATGATGGTGTTCATATACCATTTAGGTAGCTGCATATATAACACCTACCTCCTCCGTATCATACCACTTTTAACATAATGCAACTATGGAAACATTTTGTATGAAAGAACATACACACAGCAGACAACCACCGTCGCACGACCTGTAGTGTGCTATAATATACAGTGCTTATGTGTGGGTGGGTGTATGCATGTTTGTAGACAACTAGAATGAAGCACATAAATATACAATATACGCACGGTGTAAATAAGCAGCATACGCTTATGTGTGTCACTGTCAAAAATATATTTCCAAGTCGGACATTAGTACAGTCGTATAAGCCGCGTTTCCTATATCTCCGAAGCCAGTGTGCAATGCCGTATCAATCATCTACCCTGTTTTTATGTGTCAAATAGTTAGGTTCTACGACATATCGCATGCATATACATACGTAGCCTGATTTCATTTTGCAATGCAGTAATAATCGCCCTGCAGACCTCGGATACTATTCTTGATATTCGACATATTGCATGCATAAACATCCGTAGCCTGATTTCATTTTGCAATGCAGTAATAATCGCCCTGCAGACCTCGGATACTATTCTTGATATACACTGTTTGCAAACTCTAAACAAGTAGCTCAGATCTCTATGGGAGTCCCCACTTGCCAGGAATCGCAGAGTGATGGCCAGCCTCTCCTTAACCCCGATCGCTTTCCTGAAAAAGATGTCTTGCTTTGTAAATATAGGTACCACATGAACGAATAGTTTCTTCATGTCTGTTGATGACATTCGAAAAAAATTGTCAAATTGTCCACAATCTTTGGAAGTCATATTCGACAATCGATCACTGTAGTGGCTATTCCTGTTTTGCAATAGGTTAGTCATCCACCATCGGCGTTTTCTTCTGCTCTTCTTCAGCAGGCAATGGAGAACAACAAAAGCTGCATTACCAATTACTAAAGTATAGTTTCTAGACATGATGTTGTGTGACTATAGACTGTGACAAAACCCTTCCTTATATATGACACGGTCATTCCATGAAGCATTTGAACTCCAGTGTACGAGATAGAATAGGGCCAGGGAACATCACTGGACATGTGAACCATCTAGGAATATTGGTGTTCTTCAACATGCCGCCGTGCTTGGATATACGTAAACATATGAGGAGCGTTCGCCTACGCTTGTTCATTAGTGTTTGTTCACATTCGTTCGCTATGTGTGGAAGCTCCTTCACAGCTGTCCTAGAATGGCCTTGAACTGACTTGCATTGACAATCACGGACCTGAATAGATGTGAAATACTTCGATAAATCTAAAATGACTAGCTAACCGCACTTTTCATAAATGGACCTAAACTGACCAACTAATCTGGCTGGACTGAATAGCCTGAGTGAGATAGAAAAAGCTTGAATGGACTTGAAAATCATTTACTGAAGTAGTGGGCAAACTGTTCTGGCTGGGCTAATCCCTTTCAGTCTAATTATGTGTTTGTAGATGTGGGCGTATCTTGGAGCGGTCTTGCCCAAAAGTCACTCCCTAAGACTTTTATTTTTTCTTTCAGAAATGAGGTGTTTCACTCCCGTAGAACTTCAGCGAAGACCCATTTGACGACCCTAACTGACGCGCTCCCATCTGGTGCATTGTGTTTATATACTGTATTTTTAGGCTGGCCACTACTGGGCAATTTATTCAGCGAGTTTGCTCAATTATAGACTTTCGGGCATAGGTGTGTGGAAGAAATACATCCAGTGAGAAGAGATCCATGAAAAATATGTTTCCGATGGAAATAAATACGTTATCCCATGAAAAGGAAAGAGATTCATAGAGGAACAGGGAAGTTCCCCATAGAGGAAACAGGTTCATGGAGACAGGAGAATACCCTATAGAAGGGAGAGAGGACAGTAGGTTAAATTACAGTCGTGTGGAAAAAATTGGTCCACAGGGAACAGGTAAGTCCCCCGTGAGAAGGAAATAGTTCCATGGGGTAATACGTAGTTCCCCTTGATAGAGGGAAAATGTATTTGAAGGAATGGGCAAGTCCTTCCGTGTGGGAAATATAAGCTCATGGGGGAACAGATACGTACCGGTATAAGAGTAGCTGCTGCGACAGTATATGGAAATTAAAAATAAAACGTGAAAAACTCGAGTTAAAGTTGCATTTTCAGCAACAGATCCTACTCAGATTCAATGAACTGTGCATCTCAAAGGGAGAAAATATTTCCATGAGGCAATCGGTAAACTGAACATTGGTGAAAATAGGTCCATGGTGGGAACAGATCCATAGGGAAATAGATCCATGGGTGAATATGTCTTGGGGAGAAATGGGCCCATGTGGGAAAATGTGTCCATGATGAAAACAAATCCATAAAACAAAATAGGTCCACGTTGAGGAATAAGTGTATACCCAGAGGAAGGAAACAGACCGATGAGAAAAGTGATCTATCTTTGTATCTATCTATATATCTATCTATCTATTGCCAGACGCCTCAACCCCGTAAGGGGTGGCCACAATCAAATTGTCTCCATGTCGCCCTGTCCAATACCACTTCACTGCCTTGCTCACAGCTCACACACACCCTCATATACCTCTCCACTCCATCTCTTCATGTCATCTTTGGCCTCCCCCTCCCTTTCCCCGCCCTCTTCACTTGCATACGCTCTCCTCGTTAGTCTCTCGCTCTCCATCCTCTCCACATGGCCAAACTACCTCAATGTATTTCTCCTAACGATTTCTATCACATCCACATCCACACCACAGCTCACCTTCACTTCCTTATTTGTCAGTATCTCCATGTAACTCCACATGATCCTCTCAGATAACTAATTTCTACTGTTCTCACTCATGACTTGTGTCCTTCCAACAACGTCCAAGCTTCTCCTCCATACGTTAGGGTTTGTATCACAATACTGTCATACAGTAACTTTTTTACTTTCTTGTTCACTTCCCTGTTCCTTATCACTGCATTCAAAGAACCAACAACCTTTCCTCCGTTATGTACCCTTTCAAGCACTTTCCCCTCTAAACTTCCATCCTTACTCATCACACTACCCAAGTACTTAAATGCACTTACATTTTCCATTTCTTCCTCATTCAGCCTCATTGTACATTCAGTGACTTCACTTCTCTCAAAGACCTTAACTTTACTCTTCCCTACATTCACCTTTAGATTCCGTTTCTTACACACACTCCCATACTCATTCACCAAGCCAAGCAATTTCCCTACGTCTTCACATAATAATACAGTATCATCTGCAAAGAGCAGTACAGCAAGTTTCCAAACACTGCCCTCTCTTATCAAGGTCACGCCAACATCCACTGTCCTACCTTGTATTTATTTTATAACTCCATCCACTTTCAGATTGATCGACCTTGGGGACATGATAAATCCCTGTTTCAATACAACATTCAGAAAAATTCAGTTCACTGTCCACTCACACTGCATAAGTAGCACCCTCATAATACTCCTCATGGCATTCAACAACTTCCCATTCATTCCACATATTCTTAATACTTTCCACATTCTTTGTCTATCCGCCCTGTCATATGCTTTCTCCAGATCCATGAAGGCCGTATACAACTTCTTTCCCATCTCTAGAAACTTTTCCACTAAAGACCTGAAAATGAATATCTGATCTACACAATCTCTTCCCTTCCTAAAATCTCTCTGTTCTTCTCAAACTAATTCCTCTGTTATTTCCCTAACTCGGTCAATAAGCATTCTGCCACATAGATTTCCCATTACACTAAGAAGACAGATAGCAATATGATTACCACACACTTCTTTTCACCTTTTCATTTGTACAGGGGAATACTTATACCTGATTTTCAATCCTCCGGGACTCCGCATTCCTCCCAGGCCAATTTACACATTTTCCATATCCATTCTACTTCCATCTCTCCATCAGTTCCAGGGGCTTTCCCCATTTTGACTTGCATCATTGCTTCCACCTCCATCCTGCTGATTTCTTCCTCCCTTCTCACCTTCATCCTCCTCCCATCTATTCCCCAGCCACATATACTCACATTACTTTCATTCCCTATGTTCAACAGTTCCATAAAGTGTTCTCTCCATCTGCTCACTTTTTCTCCCTTCTTTCTACCTATTTATATAGGTAGACAACAGGCACTTGGTGGGAGTACCTCTAATAACGGAAAATAGGTTCATCAAGAACAAAAAAGGTATTTTAGGTAAAATTGCTTCATGCATCAACAGCCGCATGGATGAAAAAAAAAAAAGTGGATGAGAGGCTGACCACTAGGGGATTGTAAGCAAAAACGGTCTACACTGGATAGATCTGTTTGCACAGGAATGGGTGTGAATTACTCAGTGGACCTGAAATAACCATTCTGACCACTGGATTATATAATCCGTATGGTTCATGGATAAATATAATCTGATATTTCGCCTGTTGTCACGGTTATGTGTACTGATTGATTTACAGCATCAAACAGTTTCGTGCAAGACGGATGATTATCTATCTATATACCTAGGCTGTTTCCCCCAAGGAAAGGGAGTTGCCGAGACAGGACAACACACTCCCAATTTAATCATCCACTCAAACAAATTCATTCGCATCATAGCCCCAAGGGGAGAAGGGACAGATCCTCACCGCACTACACCTCACGAGGGTTAACTGCGCAGTACAGTCAGTGACATCCGCAGCAGGGCCTGACAGCAGAATTGGTTTACCCCTGCCACATCATGATGGATCCATCCCCTTACCCGCACCTGACCTGATCAGCTAATCAGGCCAAATGCAGGAGAATATCCCCTCAGGGCTGTGTCATCATTTATTCATTCACAATTTCTTTCCAGTCATTTCTATCACGCACAGCCACTCTTCCCTGCTCAACAGACATCCCTCTCGCATCCAACTCTCTCTTCACACTGTCCATCCATCCTCTTCGAGGTCTTCTTCTCAGCCTTGCACCTCTCACATCAAATCTAGGTATCTTTTTCACCAATCGCTCATTATCCATTCTCTCCATATCCCCAAACCATCGCAACACCCTCTTCTCAACTAGATCAGCCATCTCCCGTACAACTACAGTTCTCCTTTGCACTTCATCATTTCTCACTCGATCTATACGCGTCACTCCACACATACTCCTCAGGCACCTCATATTCATTACATTCAAACTTTTCCTCTCTGCTACACCCACATTCCATGTTTCAGCCCCACATAACGCAGTCGGTACCACAACACGCTCATACAGCCTTCTCTTTACATCCATTCTAAGAGAACGACATCTAAACACCTTTTTCATTCCTCCCGGCACCTTTCCTACTTCATTCATTCTAAATTCACTTCTGCATCTATTCTTCCATCCACAGCAACATGTAACCCTAAATACTTAAAACACTATACCTCCTCAAGCAACTCACCATTCAAAACTATATTCATCCTCCTACCATCTACCAACCTCTTACACTTCATCACTTTACTCTTATTCTCATTTACTTTCAATTTCCTCCTTTCACACACCCTTCCAAAATCCTCTCCCAACTGTCTCAATCTCTCCTCTGAATTAGCCACCAGTGCAGTATCATCCACAAACAGCAGCTGCTTCGGATTCCATTCTCTACCATCAACATTCACCAGACTCAGACCTCCACCTAACACTCTTGTATTCACCTCCCTTACAACATCATGCATATAAATATTAAACAACCAAGGCGACATCACACATCCCTGCCGCAGCCCCACTCTCACGGGAAATTAAACAAGTATTTCGCATTCCTGCACATGCACTACTATTTACATAAAAATTTTTCACTCCTTTTAGCAACCTGCCATCAAGTCCATACAATTTTAAAACAGTCCACAAAGCCTCCCTATCAATTCTATCATACGCTTTCTCTTAATCCATGAAAGCCCAAAACACATCCTTACCTTTTGCTAAATACTTTTCACACACCTGTCCCACAGCAAACACCTGATCCACGTATCCCCTCCCTCTCCTAAAGCCACACTGCTCATCACCAATCACTCCCTCTCTACCCCCTCTAACTCTCTTAATTAACACTCTACCATACGCCTTACCTACAACACTCAACATACTTACGCCCTTATCACCCTTACCTTTATACAACGGGACCACACAAGCACTTGTCCAGTAATTGGCACCATACCTTTCACAAAGCACACATTCAACAATCTTACTAACCAATCAACAATAGTCACTCCACCACCTTTCAGGCATTCCGCAACAGGCCCATCCATACCTGCAGCTTTCCCTGTTTTCATCTCCTTTACTGCCTCCTGCACTTTCTCAATCGTGATCAAAGAATCATTCAACTCTTTCAACACATTTCCTCCTTTCATCCTTCCATCTGCCACAATCTCAGCCTCCCTTTCCTCCTCTACATTTAACAATCTTTCAAAATACTCCGCCATTCTCTTCCTTACTGCATCAGTCTCAGTTAACATCCTTTCATCCTCTGGTTTTACTCGCTCTTCCTTACCAGACTCTCCCTTTCGCACCTTTTTCACCTCCTTCCAAAACAGTTTCTTATTCTGTTGAAAATTATCAGTCAGCCACATACCCCACGTCTCATCTACTGCCACTTTAGCATCATGCACAGCCCCTCTCGCCCTATTCCTCGTTTCCTTACACCTCTCATATGACACCTCATCCTTCCTCTACAGCCACACTTCATATGCACGTCTCTTCTCAGCCACAGCCATACTTACTTCCTCGCACCACCATTCACTTCCCTTTCTTACACCACCACCCATTCGTCTTACACCACACATCTCTTCCGCATGCCCCACCACGACACTCTTAAACAACTGTCATTCCTCCTCCACACTGCCATTCTCCTGATCTTTCACTGCTCCACTCATCCTTCAATTTCTCCTGATACTCTATCTTTTTCTCTCTTTTATCCAACTCACTTTCAAAACCTCCCTGTCATACCTAACTCTCCTAGTTCTCACCCATCTTTTACCTACTCTCAACTTTCCTTCCACCAGGTAGTGGTCAGACATACCTCTACCCTCCCCTCTCAAAACTCTCACATCCAACAATCTTCCTATTACATTCCTGGACACAACCACATAGTCCATCAATGCTCTATCAACAACCCTTCCACCCTCCTGTCTCACCCATGCATACTTATAAATATCTTTCATCTCAAACAAGGTATTTCCAATCACCATCTCTCGCTCAACACACATCCCTATCATTCGTTCCCCATTTTCATTTCTTCCAGGCACACAATGCATACCAACTACACCTTCAACTGCTACATTTCCCACTCTAGCATTCAGATCTCCCATCATTACCACATTCACATTCGCTTCAAAACTCTGCAGAAACTCACCAGCATCATTCCAGAAAGACTCTCTCTCTTCTTCATCCCTTTCACTACCAGGCCCATTTGCACTCGCAACACCCACAACTCACGTCCAAATTTCGCTTTCACCCACATCAGTCTCGATAACACCTTCCATTCAGTCATACACTGCTGCACTTCCGGGCTCAATAACAAGGCCACACATTCCCTTGCCCTTCCTCTGTCAACACCTGACAATCTTTCATTCACACTTCCAAACTTAGAATCACCTTTCCCTTTCATCTTTGCTTCACTCAAAGCTAACACATCCAACTTTCTTCTCACAAACATTCTCTCAATCTTCTCCCGTTTAGCCTCAATCGTACTACATCCACGCACGTTCAGAGACCCAATCTTCAGGGTACGGGGATGACTCAGTCCCCAATCCCTTTCTATGGGCTGCCTCATTTTAGGAACAAAAAAAAAAAAAAATACAGAGGAGAGGGTCCCTAGTCCCCTCATCCCGCCCCTTTTAGTCGCCTTTTGCGACACGCAGGGAATACGATGGGAGAATTCCTCCTAACACAACCTGGCTGCAGAGTAGTAGTACCATCCCATAGTGCGGCCAGATTGTCCCCCCCGCCACAGGGGGAACACAATCTGACGGACGTGCTTCACAAAATCTCGCTGCCGCAAGATTCAATCTCCTTAACCATATTAGCCCATTTATTCTTCTTTTTAACTCTACATGATTTTACTCTCATTAAATTAAACCATTTTTAATTAAATGAGAAACCTTTGAATTCAGTGACATAATCTGTTGGTTAATTATCTCCCCCAAGGAAGTTATGTTTTCACCCCTGTCCGTTTGTTTATTGGTTGGTTGGTTTGTGAGGAAGATTACACAAAAACTACTTGACGGATTTCCATGAAACTTGGTAAAAGAATGGGCCTTGGCCCAGAACAGACTCCATTAAGTTTTGGTACGGATCCATGTAAAGGTGCGGATCCAGGATTTTTTTTTTTTTTTTTTCACTTTCTTTAACGTTGCGAGACAGGGCGCTTTTTGATATTTTCGTAAATTTTTCAGTGAATATTGCATGGATCTTGATGGGGAAAAAAAAAATCAGGCATATTTAGGATGTTGGTATTTATGAATGTGTACAGTTTGGGGCGGATCCATATAAAATTCCGGACCTAGCGGATTTAAATATGTTTCTATAGGAGGGTAGTCATTTTCCATGTTGGATTAAACTTGATTGAATTAAAAAGAACAGCATGTTGAGCCTTGGCGGAGGTATGCGCTCTACTGAGTGCCATTCTAGTTCCTACTGCAGTTTTTTTTTTTCCTCACCTTACCGGGGATCCATTGCAGAGAAGGGATTAGTAAATGCTCCGTGTAAATTCCCTTGTTCGAATATTCTGAAAATAAAGAAAACATGACATACATCACTAGAATAAAGGGGGTTGACTAAAGAATTACATGGTAAAGTTATACGAACATACTGACGTCTGCCAGGGATAGTAAAGTTTTCTTCGGACAAAATACAAACGTGAACTAGAAAATACGAAAATAAACAGGCTCTGCTCTCATATACTTGGCCTGTTGTGAGAGTGATATAAACCTACATTGACCCCTCTTGTATTGGGGATTCTCAGTCCCTACTCAAACATACATACGGACATATTTACATACATACATACATACATACATACACACATACATACATACACACACATATACATACATAAATGCATACATGAATACATACATTCCTTAATGTGTGTAATGGATGAATGCAGACATAAACAAATACAAACACACACACACACACACACACATATCTATCTATCTACCTATCTATCTATCTATCATCCATCTATCTATCTATCTATCTATATATATATATATATATATATATATATATAATGAATAAGGTGGCACAATAATTACATCTCACCAGAAACTATGTGGCAGAGAGGTGAGATTATTTGCCACAATTGTCCCAACCGTACATGAGTTCTATTTCGAATGTTTTTAAGGGGGTTCCTTTTGGATCATCGTCTACTAAAGGACCAACCGCACTGCCTACTGTGTTTACGGGTAATATGCCACCGAAAGTGAATAGGTACTCTGTTGGCATGTTAGAGACTGGGATATTAAAGAAACTGAAATCCATGAAGATCTATGCATGCAGTGTACGAAATCCCGCAGAAGATTACAAAATTGATAACTTTATGAATGAAATGGAAAACTTTAGTTCGGATATTGTAGCTTTGAGTGAGACCAAGAGAAAGGGTGAAAAAGTAATTCAGCTCGAAGACAGCAACCACCTATTTTACTACAGAGGAAAGCAAAATGAAAGAATTAATTGTGTACGATTTCTAATTAACAGAAATCTTCCAACATTGTTAATTTCAGCAGTATATATGACAGAAAAGCATTGGTTGTAATTAGACTATGACAACAATATGTCCTTAAAGTAATGCAATTATATACACCAACTTCTTAAAGCTCAGATGAAGAAATAGAGGATGAAGAAATAGAAACATTCTATGACGACATCTCCCAGACTATGGAAGAAGAAAAGACCACATTTACTACATACTCATGGAAGACTTCAATGCAAAAGTTGGGAAATCAAAAAAAGAAGCATGTATGGGAAAATTAGGAATGGTAGAAAGGAATGAAAGAGGAGAAATGGTGGATGATACTGTGATGTTAAGTGAAGACGAATGGGAGCTTCAAGGCTTGGTGGATGAATTTGGGGGTAAGAAACGGAATCTGACGGTGAATGTATGGAAGAATAAAGTTATGGTCTTCGAGAGAAATGAAGTCAGTGAATGTACAGTCGTCATCATAAATTCGCTGCAAGTCTGCTTGTGTGATGTGAGTCCTTTTGTCTGGCAACAGTGTAAGGGGACTAGTTGCCACGTAGACTTTTGTACACTTTAACGACGTGTTTTTTAAAACTGGTACTAGAGGCTGGCTAGAGTACAATATTATGTATACCGTATTTAATTAGTACAAAAAATGTGCAAGAGCTGACAAAATGTTATGAAACGACGTACGAGCGTAATACTCTGACATTCCTCATAACCGTGTCTAAACTCCCTTCCCCTCTCTCCCACTTTCTCCTCCTGATGTCCCCCCACCCCTCCTACTCCCCACTCACGTTCATGCCTCTCCACTTTCTCCTCTCCCCACTCTCTCTACCTTCATTCATTTATCCACGGCACTAACCCGACTGGTGCAACACAATTCTCTCTTGACTGTTCACTAAACCAACACTGTCCTGTTCTCAATTGCTCGAAATGCTTTAATTAAATGTATCCAAGGCTAATTACCAATATAACTTCTGTTCTAATCCCATTCTCACCCTCCCTGTCTGATTCCCACCCTCTATATTCCAGTTGTCATTCTTTTCTCCACCCCTTGTCACTACCAACAGCCGCTAGATACAGAAAATTTGAGGTCTCGTTCTTGTGATGCATTCCTTCTGAGTGTGTGTGTGTGTGTGTGTGTGTGTGTGTGTGTGTGTGTGTGTGTGTGTGTGTGTGTGTGTGTGTGTGTGTGTGTGTGTGTGTGTTTTGTGTGTGTGTGTGTGTGTGTGTGTGTGTGTGCGTATGTGTGTGTGTGTTTAGTGAGCCTGGCAGTTGGTGGCTATTATTTCAGTAGGCGAAATTAAACAAACATTTGTGCCCATTCCTTCTACTTCCTCTCTCTCTCTCTCTCTCTCTCTCTCTCTTGTTCCAAGGAAGATGTTCCCATCCTCCTCATACTGTTCACTGATTCATGAAGCAGGATCAAAACCCATCATGTTTCGAACTACTGCATCACGTGTGGAGTAAAGAGTGGGTGAAAACGACTGAGGCATGGCAAGATACTTTAGAATGTAAGGAGCTAAAAAGTTACAGAAATTCACAAGAAATGGAGAAGAGTGCAGTTCATTATGTAGATCTGCGCAGTGGTTAAGGTAGACAGAGTGCGGAGAGAGGGGAGTGGAAATGAAGGAGCATGGGGGGGGGGGAGGTAGGGTGGGGAGGGACATGGGGTGGGTACAAGGGAGAGAGCAGAAGTTTTATCACGCTACAACATTCTTCTGTCGTCTTTTGTTGATTTTTATGTTAATCAGATATAAAGACTACTGCATTCTAGGCGATTTATTGCTCTATTTCTTACAAACACGTCTTTAAAGCGTATTAAGCCTGTGTGGCAACTAGTTCCCATACACTGTTGCCAGACAAAACAACCACATCACACGAGCAGGCTTGCAGCGAATTTGTGCTGACGACTGTACAGTGAGGCTGGATAAGGAGGAAATGGAAAATGTGAGTGCATTTAAGTACTTGGATAATGCGGTGAGTAAGGATAGAAACTTAGAGGGTGAAGTGCTTGAAAGGGTACAACAGGGAAGAAAGGTTGCTGGTACTATTGCGGACAGGAGTTCTTAACCACCCTCGCCCAGCCAACCTGTGTATGTGGCAGCGTCGCATTCACGAGCACAGAAGTTGCCTTCGATGCATTTCTGTCGAAAAATATTCCTTCAGCTTTGGGCTTGTACTGATGGATAAAGCAATAGTAATATTTACTTTGAAGGTTTGACTCTGACAACACGAATATATCATACTGATTATTTAATAACTTGTTTCTCGTATTGAGCCCAGCAAGTGATAAATATGTATATTTGGTTCCAGTCGACGACTTTCTGTAGGTCTGAACCAGCGAACACAGAGTGAACAAGTTCGAGGCATTCATTTGTTAAAAAGAGAGAGAGAGAGAGAGAGAGAGAGAGAGAGAGAGAGAGAGAGAGAGAGAGAGAGAGAGAGAGAGAGAGAGAGAGAGAGAGAGAGAGAGAGCGTGTATGGTGGGTGCCTGTGAATTTTGGAATAATGAGGTGGAGGCAGACTGGCGCGGGGAAATGCAAGGGATAAGAAACCCTGGATTCCTGTGATCCATTGAAAACAGGCCACAGTGTGAGTATTTCTTCCATCAGTCACTAAAACTTGAATTGCTTTGTGATATATATATATATATATATATATATATATATATATTGTTACGGAACAGAGACTAAAATCACTACTGTCCCGCAAAGTTCCAGGTTCAAAGCAAAAGAGTTAGGTAAAATTACAAGTTAAAGTTTAATGCTCAAACTAACAACTAAACATTCAGGACTCATAAGGATAATGTAATGGCAAAAAAAAAACAGGTTAAATATATGGTTATCAGCCCTGATAAAATGACAAAACCGGATAATGCTCAGTTAATGAAAGATATATTATTACAGATACAAAATATTATTAACAATGGCTGATAGTAAAACTTTACATTAATCACAAAAACCTTACCAGGCCTACGAACCAACACCTTATGCTATACAGTACAAGAAAAAATGTAATAACACTTATACTCAAATTGCACAGCAGCTAGATGGTTGGAGACTTCCTGAGCACTCACAAAAATAATAACTACAGGGGAGGACAGAGATGTGAACAAAATGGGGAGTAGATCTAAGTGGCAATTAATGCAGAGACTGAGCTCATTATATAGGGGCCGGCAGAGCTTGATACAACTTGTAAGAAGGACGCGCAAATGAAGCCATAGGGGACAAAGAGTTGACAATCCTGCTCTGAACAATAGAAAGAACGACTTACTCTACTATAAGGGGGAGAAGGAGGGAGTGAGGTAAAACACGATAGCCTGGTCACTATGGAGGCCACGAGGCGAATCGTGATCAAACATGCAGCATACTGTACGTTAGAATTATACAAAGGATGATGAAATCATAGGCTATGTAACACCTCCCCATAAAAAAAAAAAAAAAAATTTACAAAGAAAATTTCTTATTACTCTAAAACTATCTGTCTAAAGTCTAGATAAGCAATCTCCAATAACATTTTCTTTCCCCTTGACATGTTGTATGTCTAATGAATACTCCTGAAGAAGTTGACTCCATCTTGTCAATCTCTGATTTTTATCTTTAAACTTACTAAGGAATTTCAGTGGGTTATGATCGGTATAAATGACTATGGGGTCAAAAAAAGAACACAAATAAAATGAAAAATGCTGTAAACCCAAAATCAAGACCAAAAGCTCATTCTTAATAGTTGAGTGGCTCTTTTGAGGTGGAGTGAACTTCTTACTGTAATAAGATACAGAGTGTTCAATACCCTGATCATCCTCTTGCAAAACAGCCCCATCTCCTGTATCACTTGTGTCAACAGCCATCTTAAAAGGCTTAGCAAAATTTGGAGTAGCGAGCACTAGCTAACTTAATAGGATAGCTTTAAGTTTACTGAAAGAGGATTCACAGTTATCGGTCCAGACAAATTTAACTCCCTTTTTCAGTAGGTCTGTAAGGGGTGATACAAGAATTGAAGAGTTAAGAACAAATCTCCTATAATAACCTACCATTCTCAAAAGTCTTTGCAGCTCTTTCCTACTTTTAGGTCTGGGAAGATCACTTATAACCTGAACCTTAGCTCCTGGTGGTGCAACGTGTCCATCACCAATTACGTACCCAAGGTACTGAACTTTAGCTTGACAAACTCACACTTTGATAAATTAGCTACAAGATTAGCCTGAACCAAACGCCCAAAAAATTTACTGACATGGCATAGGTGATCTTTCCAGTTGTCACTGAAGATTAATACATCATCAATATAAACAACACACCCTGCCAAACCCTCTGTTACAACATTCATGAGCTTCTGAAAAGTGACTGGTGCATTCTTCATACCATACGGCATTACAGAACATGCAAAAGTCTTTCCTAGTGTTACAAAACATGAGATCTCCCTAGCACGTTCAGTCATAGGTACTTGCCAGTACCCTTTAACAAATCAAACTTACTTATGTACCTAGGCTTTCCGATCTTGTCTATGCAATCTTCCACGCGAGGGAGAGGGTAAGTGTCTGTTTTGGTTATCTGATTAAAACGTCTGTAGTCGATGCAAAGCCGCTGTGACCCACCTGGCTTAGGGACTAGAGTGACAGGAGAACTCCACTCGCTCTGACAGGGCTCAATCATCTTGTGGTCCAACAGGTAGCCAAGCTCCTTCTGGATGAGAGGAACTTTCACTGGGTTCACACGGTAAGGAGGCAGTTTAATTGGCTTTGCGTCTCCAACATCGACATCATGCACCAACACAGTGGTTCTTCCTGGAGTGGCACAGAACACTTGCGGGTACTCCTGCAGTAATGCCGAAAACTCCTGCCTTTCCTCGGGAGCTAGATGAGAAAGCTTAGTCTGGAGATCATTCATGATATCAGGATTCTTTCCCAAACTATCACTCAGGCTCATACTGCATGGGAGAACTTCACTTCCAGACTCGGGTGGAACAGCTACAGTGCAGACTGGGTTATTTTCGTCCTGCCTGTGAAATAACTTTAGCATGTTGGTGTGATAAAGTTGCTTGTTCTTTCTACGATCTGGTGTGGCGATGACATAGTTGACATCACTGAGTTTCTTCTCCACGAAAAAAGGACCACTAAAATAGGTTGCCCATGCACCGGTAGCAGAATCAAAACCTGATCTCCTGGCTGAAAGTGGCGTAACCGGGACTTCTTATCATACCAAGTTTTCATCTTCTCCTGAGCAGCTCCTAAATTCTCTCGCGCCAGCTGTAAAGCAGTGGACAGCCGTTCTTTGAACTTCATCACATACTCCAGCAGGTTGACGTCATCTTCCTACGACAGCCAGCATTCCTTGAGTAGCTTAAAGGGTCCTCTTACTTCATGGCCAAACAGTAGTTCAAAGGGTGAGAAGCCCAGTGATTCATTTGCAGATTCTCTTGCGGCAAGTACAACGAATGGAAGACCTTTATCCCAGTCTTTCTGATGTTCCAAACAGTATTTCCTGAGCATCGATTTGAGTGTTTGATGATATCTCTCCAACGCTCCTTGGGTCTGGGGATGGTAAGCTGAAGATGTGATCTGGGTGATGCCCAACTCTTTCAGAGACTGCTTGAAAACATTTGACATGAAATTACTTCCCCGGTCTGACTGTACCTCCTTGGGCAGACCAAACTTTGTGAAGAACCCTAGCATTTCCTTAACCACGTTCTTTGCTGAGATATTTCTAAGTGGAATGGCTTCAGGATAACGAGTAGCCATATCAATCAGGGTCAACACATAAGAAAATCCTGAAGAAGTCTTAGGAAGAGGGCCCACAATATCCACCAACACACGGGTGAATGGCGCCTCAAAAGGAGGAATGGGAACTAGAGGTCCAACCTTTTCGGTCTGATTACACTTCCCCACAACTTGACAGGTGTGACAAGACTTACAATACCAGGAAACATCCCTGAAGATACCTGGCCAGTAGAAGTGTTTCAAAATGCGTGCCACAGTCTTCCTCACTCCAAGGTGTCCTGCCAAACTGGAATCATGAGCCACTCTAATGATATCCTGCCTACAAACACGAGGGATGACAACTTGATGTACAACCTCCCATTCACAGTCGGCTGATGCTGTTCAGGGTCTCCACTTCCTCATAAGTACTCCTGACTTTATATAATAACAAGTAGAAGCACCAGCTGACTCTTCCTCACTGCAAGCAGAGTTAGCTAGACCTTTCAACTCAGGGTCAGCAACATGCAACTCAACCAACTCTTGACGAGACAAATTATCAACACTGCGGGGTACTGTCTCATCTGGTGAGTGGTCCAAATTAGCAAGAAAAGTGTCAGCTAGGATAACATCATCATCATCATTATCCTCTAAGTCACCAGTAACTTTAGACTTAGCCCTAGTGACAGCACATGCAGGGAACACATCAGGGACATCACAATCCTGGGCCGCAGCCACTGGCTCACTAGACAACTGAGGAGCTGGACACACTTGATTTCCACCAATATCATTTCCAAGTAAGAAAGTTACACCTGACATTGGGAGTGTCTCAACCAACCCAACCATAACGGAACCATTAACAAAACCAGACTCAAAATTCACTCTGCACAGAGGGACAGAGAAGTAATTATTCCCTACACCTTGTAAGATTACCGTTTCATCAGAGGAATTAACATTAGAGCCTAGAACACTGGTCAGCATAAGGGATTGGCAAGCACCTGTATCACGATATATTTTAACTGATTTCCTGTCATTACTGTCCAGAGGACTGACAAAACCATCAGACAGGAAATTAGCACATGAACTCTTTAGAGTGTCACCCATGTTACTGCTCAAAAGAGGAGCTTCATCATGAGAATTTAATTTACCCCTCAAAGCAGGTTCAGTTAACTCAGTTAAAGAATTCTGGGAACTCTCAAGGGTGGACACTAGACCAATTGACTGAATATTTAAAGACTCCTTTTTGTTCACATCACGCTGTCTCCTGAAACATTTCTCCGTAGTATGACCAAGCTTACTACAATAAGTACATTTACTTTTCTGAAATCTAGAGGTGGAGCTGGTATTTACTTCCTGAGAAACATCATCTTTATTCTCTTTCCTGTTACCTGTACTCTGAATAGAGGCAACGTACTTACTCTCAGCTTTCACTTTTTCTTTAGAATATCTCTTGTGAGTGAGGACATATTCATCAGCTAAAACTGCCGCATCAGACAAATTATCTATTCTTTTCTCATCAAGATATAGGCTTACATCTTTATTAATACACTTTTTGAAGTCCTTCAGCAAAATCATCTGCTTAAATTTGTCAAAATCAGAATCCACATTCTTAGAATTTAACCACTGCTCAAACAGATCTTTTTTTATTTTTGCATACTCAACATGGGATTGCTTATCTTGCTTATAAGTTGTCCTAAATTTTGCTCTATTGGCTTCAGGAACAAGCTCATAGGCCTTAAGAATCAAGCTCTTAACTACATCATAATTATCAGATTGATCCTGAGGCAAAGATGCATAAGTTACTTGAGCTTTACCGGTGAGGACAGTTTGAAGGAGTACTGGCCAATACTTTTTGGGCCAATTAAAACCTGTAGCTACCCTCTCAAACAACTGAAAATACTTTGTTAAATCAGATTCATTAAAAGAAGGGACAAGTTTAACATTTTTAGCCACATCAAAATCATCAGAGCTAGATGATCCAGTTCCACCTTGTTTCATGCGATACTCATGGTCTGCCTGAATCCTAGCAAGTTCAACTTGTGCCTGAAACTCAGCCTCCTTAGCACGAGCCTGAAACTCAGCTTCCTTAACACGAGCCTCCTGCAGAGCTAGCTGTAACTTAGCTATTTCAATCTGCGTTTGCTCATTTGGAGGAGTTACATTAAACAAGCTTTCATTAATCATGTCAACAATTTGATCTTTAGAATGATGAGAGTGAACAGCAATTACCAATTGTTGAGCAACAAGCTTAAGTTCATTCTTTGTTCTATTTTCTACATCACACACTGTTTGCACATTTGACAAAAAATCTTTGGCTTCATCAAGAGTAGTAATAGTAGACATCATGAATAAATCACAGTCACAAAATATCAAGCAATATCCTTATGATAATATCCTGAATATCCTGGCGAGGTCGCCAAATTTATGTTACGGAACAGAGAAAGATAATGTACACTTTAAGTGAGAATACTAAAAATCACTACTATCCCGTTAAGTTCCAGGTTCAAAACAAAAGAGTTAGGTAAAATTACAAGCTAAAGTTTAATGCTCAAACTAAAAACAAAACATTCAGGACTCATAAGGATAATGTAATGGCAAAAAACAGGTTGGTTAAATATATGGTTAACTGCAATAGCCTCTAACACGAAATTAGCAAGAGTAAATTTATCTAAGTCAGCCCTGATAAAATGATAATACACTGGATAATGCTCAGTTAATGCAAGATAAATTATTACAGATACAAACTATTATTAACAATTGGCTGACATAAAACCTTACGTTAATCACAAAAACCTTACTAGGCCTAAGAATTAACACGTTATGCTTCACAGTACAAGAAAAAATGCAATAACAGTTATACTCAAATTACACAGCTGCTAGATGGTTGGAGACTTCCTGAGCACTCACAATAATAACAACTGAACAGGGGAGGACAGAGATGTGAACAAAATGAGGAGTAGATCTAAGTGGCAACAATGCAGAGACCGAGCTCATTATATAGGGGCCGGCAGAGCTTGATATAACTTGCAAGAAGGACGCGCAAATGAAGCCAGAGGGGACAAAGAGTTGACACTCCTGCTCTGAACAACAGAAAGAACAACTTACTCTACTATAAGGGAGGACGGGGGGAGTGAGGTAGAACACGCTCGGGATCAAACATGCAGCATACTGTACATTAGAATTACACAAAGGATGATGAAATCATAGGCTATGTAACACCTCCATACAAAGAAAAAGAAATTTACAAAGGAAATTTCTTATTACTCTAAAACAATCTGCCTAAAGTCTAGATAAGCAATCTGCAATAACATTTTCTTTCCCCTTGACATGTTGTATGTCTAATGAATACTCCTGAAGAAGTAGACTCCATCTTGTCAATCTCTGATTTTTATCTTTAAACTTACTAAAGAATTTCAGTGGGTTATGATCGGTATAAATGACTATGGGGTCAAAACCAGAACACAAATAAAATGAAAAATGCTGTAAACCCAAAATCAAGGCCAAAAGCTCTTTCTCAAAAGTTGAGTAGTTCTTTTGAGGGGGAGTGAACTTCTTACTGTAATAAGATACAGGATGTTCAATACCCTGATCATCCTCTTGCAGCAAAACAGCCCTAGCTCCTGTATCACTTGCATCAACAGCCATCTTAAAAGGCTTAGCAAAATTTGGAGTAGCGAGCACTGGCTGACTTAATAGGATAGCTTTAAGTTTGCTGAAAGAGGATTCACAGTTATCGGTCCAGACAAATTTAACTCCCTTTTTTAGTAGGTCTGTAAGTGGTGATACAAGAATTAAAAAGTTAAGAACAAATCTCCTGTAATAACCTACCATTCCCAAAAGTCTTTGTAGCTCTTTCCTACTTTTAGGTCTGGGAAGATCACTTATAACCTGAACCTTAGCTCCTGGTGGTGCAACATGTCCATCACCAAATACGTACCCAAGGTACTGAACATTTAGCTTGACCAAACTCACACTTTGATAAATTAGCTACAAGATTAGCCTGAACCAAACGCCCAAAAAATTTACTGACATGGCATAGGTGATCTTTCCAGTTGTCACTGAAGATTAATACATCATCAATATAAACAACACACCCTGCCAAACCCTCTGTTACAACATTCATGAGCTTCTGAAATGTGGCTGGTGCATTCTTCATACCATATAGCATTACAGAACATGCAAAAATTCTTTCCTAGTGTTACAAAACATGAGATCTCCCTAGCACGTTCAGTCATAGGTACTTGCCAGTATCCCTTTAACAAATCAAACTTACTTATGTACCTAGCCTTTCCGATCTTGTCTATGCAATCTTCCATGCGAGGGAGAGTGTAAGTGTCTGTTTTGGTTATGTGATTAACACGTCTGTAGTCGATGCAAAGCCACTGTGACCCACCTGGCTTAGGGACTAGAGTGACAGGAGAACTCCACTCGCTCTGACAGGGCTCAATCATCTTGTGGTCCAACAGGTAGCCAAGCTCCTTCTGGATGAGAGGAACTTTCACTGGGTTCACACGGTAAGGAGGCAGTTTAATTGGCTTTGCGTCTCCAACATCGACATCATGCATCAACACAGTGGTTCTTCCTGGAGTGGCACGGAACACTTGCGGGTACTCCTGCAGTAATGCCGAAAACTCCTGCCTTTCCTCGGGAGCTAGATGAGAAAGCTTAGTCTGGAGATCATTCATGATATCAGGATTCTTCCCCAAACTATCACTCAGGCTCACACTGCATGGGAGAACTTCACTTGCAGACTCGGGTGGAACAGCTACGGTGCAGACTGGGTTAATTTCGTCCTGCCTGTTATATAACTTTAGCATGTTGGTGTGATAAAGTTGCTTGTCCTTTCTACGATCTGGTGTGCCGATGACATAGTTGACATCACTGAGTTTCTTCTCCACGAAATAAGGACCACTAAACTTAACTTGAAGAGGTTGCCCATGCACCGGTAGCAGAATCAAAACCTGATCTCCTGGCTGAAAGTGGCGTAACCTGGACTTCGTATCATACCAAGTCTTCATCTTCTCCTGAGCAGCTCCTAAATTCTCTCGCGCCAGCTGTAAAGCAGTGGACAGCCGTTCTTTGAACTTCATCACATACTCCAGCAGGTTGACGTCATCTTCCTACGACAGCCAGCATTCCTTGAGTAGCTTAAGGGGTCCTCTTACTTCATGGCCAAACAGTAGTTCAAAGGGTGAGAAGCCCAGTGATTCATTTGCAGATTCTCTTGTGGCAAATACAACGAATGAAAGACCTTTATCCCAGTCTTTCTGATGTTCCAAACAGTATTTCCTGAGCATCGATTTGAGTGTTTGATGATATCTCTCCAACGCTCCTTGGGTCTGGGGATGGTAAGCTGAAGACGTGATCTGAGTGATGCCCAACTCTTTCAGAGACTGCTTCAAAACATTTGACATGAAATTACTTCCCCGGTCTGACTGTACCTCCTTGGGCAGACCAAACTTTGTGAAGAACCCCAGCATTTCCTTAACCACGTTCTTTGCTGAGATATTTCTCAGTGGAATGGCTTCAGGGTCAACACATAAGAAAATCCTGAAGAAGTCTTAGAAAGAGGGCCCACAATATCCACCAACACACGGGTGAATGGCGCCTCAAAAGGAGGAATGGGAACTAGAGGTGCAGCTTTTTCGGTCTGATTACATTTCCCCACATCTTGACAGGTGTGACAAGACTTACAATACTAGGAAACATCTCTGAAGATACCTGGCCAGTAGAAGTGTTTCAAAATGCGTGCCACAGGCTCCTCACTCCAAGGTGTCCTGCCAAACTGGAATCATGAGCCACTCTAATGATATCCTGTCTACAAACACGAGGGATGACAACTTGATGTACAACCTCCCATTCACAGTCGGCTGATGCTGTTCAGGGTCTCCACTTCCTCATAAGTACTCCTGACTTTATATAATAACAAGTAGAAGCACTAGCTGACTCTTCCTCACTGCAAGCAGAGTTAGCTAGACCTTTCAACTCAGGGTCAGCAACCTGCAACTCAACCAACTCTTGACGAGACAAATTATCATCACTACGGGGTACTGCCTCATCTGGTGAGTGGTCCAAATTAGCAAGAAAAGTGTCAGCTAGGATAACATCATCATCACTATCCTCTAAGTCACCAGTAACTTTAGACTTAGCCCTAGTGACAGCACATACAGGGAACACATGAAGGACATTACAATCCCGGGTCACAGCCACTGGCTCACTAGACAACTGAGGAGCTGGACACACTTGATTTCCACCAATATCATTTCCAAGTAAGAAAGTTACACCTGACATTGGGAGTGTCTCAACCAACCCAACCATAACGGAACCATTAACAAAACCTGACTCAAAATTCACTCTGCACAGAGGGACAGAGAAGTAATTATTCCCTACACCTTGTAAGATTACCGTTTCATCAGAGGAATTAACATTAGAGCCTAGAACACTGGTCAGCATAAGGGATTGGCAAGCACCTGTATCACGATATATTTTAACTGATTTCCTGTCATTACTGTCCAGAGGACTGACAAAACCATCAGACAGGAAATTAGCACATGAACTCTTGAAAGTGTCACCCACGTTACTGCTCAAAAGAGGAGTTCCATCATGAGAATTTAATTTACCCCTCAAAGCAGGTTCAGTTAACTCGGTTAAAGAATTCTGGGAACTCTCAAGAGTGGACACTAGACCAATTGACTGAATATTTAGAGACTCCTTTTTGTTCACATCACGCTGTCTCCTGAAACATTTCTCCGTAGTATGACCAAGCTTACTACAATAAGTACATTTACTTTTCTGAAATCTAGAGGTGGAGCTGGTATTTACTTCCTGAGAAACATCATCTTTATTCTCTTTCCTGTTACCTGTACTCTGAGTAGAGGCAACGTACTTACTCTCAGCTTTCCTTTTTTCTTTAGAATATCTCTTGTGAGTGAGAACATATTCATCAGCTAAAACTGCAGCATCAGACAAATTATCTATTCTTTTCTCATCAAGATATAGGCTTACATCTTTATTAATACACCTTTTGAAGTCCTCCAGCAAAATCATCTTAAATTTATCAAAATCAGAATCCACATTCTTAGAATTTAACCACTGCTCTAACAGATCTTCTTTGATTTTTGCACACTCAACATGGGATTCCTTATCTTGCTTATAAGTTGTCCTAAATTTTACTCTATAGGCTTCAGGAACAAGCTCATAGGCCTTAAGAATCAAGCTCTTAACTGCATCATAATTATCAGATTGATCCTGAGGCAAAGATGCATAAGTTACTTGAGCTTTACCGGTGAGGACAGTTTGAAGGAGTACTGGCCAATATTTTTTGGGCCAATTAAAACCTGTAGCTACCCTTTCAAACAACTGAAAATACTTTGTTAAATCAGATTCATTAAAAAGAGGGACAAGTTTAACATTTTTAGCCACATCAAAATCATCAGAGCTAGATGATCCGGTTCCACTTTGTTTCATGCGATATTCATGGTCTGCCTGAATCCTAGCAAGTTCAACTTGTGCCTGAAACTCAGCCTCCTGAATACGAGCCTGAGACTCCGCCTCCTTAGCCTGAGACTCCGCCTCCTTAGCACGAGCCTGAAACTCAGCCTCCTTAGCACGAGCCTTAAACTCAGCCTCCTTAGCACGAGCCTGAAACTCAGCCTCCTTAGCACGAGCCTCCTGCAGGGCTAGCTGTAACTTAGCTATTTCAATCTGCGTTCGCTCATCTGGAGGAGTTACATTAAACAAGCTTTCATTAATCATGTCAACAATTTGATCTTTAGAATTATAAGAGCGAACAGCAATTCCCAATTGTTGAGCAAGAAGCTTAAGTTCATTCTTTGTTCTGTTTTCTACATCACACACTGATTGCCCATTTGACAAAAAATCTTTGGCTTGATCAAGCGTAGTAATAGTAGACATCATGAATAAATCACAGTCACAAAATATCAAGAAATATCCTTATGATAATATCCTGAATATCCTGATAAGAGGTCACCAAATTTATGTTACGGAACAGAGACTAAAATCACTACTGTCCCTCAAAGTTCCAGTTTCAAAACAAAAGAGTTAGGTAAAATTACAAGTTAAAGTTTAATGCTCAAACTAACAACTAAACATTCAGGACTCATAAGGATAATGTAATGGCAAAAAAACAGGTTAAATATATGGTTAACTGCAATAGCCTCTATTAACACGAAATTAGCAAGAGTAAATTTATCTAAGCCCTGATAAAATGAGAAAACCGGATAATGCTCAGTTAATGAAAGATATATTATTAATACAAAATATTAACAATGGCTGATAGTAAAACTTTACATTAATCACAAAGACCTTACCAGGCCTACGAACCAACACCTTATGCTTTACAGTACAAAAAAAAAATGTAATAACACTTATACTCAAATTACACAGCAGCTAGATGCTTGGAGACTTCCTGAGCACTCACAAAAATAATAACTGTACAGGGGAGGACAGAGATGTGAACAAAATGAGGAGTAGATCTAAGTGGCAATTAATGCAGAGACTGAGCACATTATATAGGGGCCGGCAGAGCTTGATACAACTTGTAAGAAGGACGCTCAAATGAAGCCATAGGGGACAAAGAGTTGACAATCCTGCTCTGAACAATAGAAAGAACGACACTCTACTATAAGGGGGAGAAGGGGGGAGTGAGGTAAAACACGCTAGCCTGGTCACTATGGAAGCCACGAGGCGATTCGTGATCAAACATGCAGCATACTGTACGTTAGAATTATACAAAGGATGATGAAATCATAGGCTATGTAACAATATATATATATATATATATATATATATATATATATATATATATATATATATAGGATTGCTTTCGTTGGAATAATGAATTAGGAGATAAATGCTGTTGATTTAACAAAAAGCTGTGCTTAAGAAAGTAATTTGCCTCTTTGTCCAGAGAGAAATATCCAGTTAATGAGAAAAATACTTATGAGTTCGGCAAAAATCTCCAGGTGCCAACCACCAGAGAGAGAAAGCAATGCGAACATAAGGCATCTAACAGAAGTTAAGCGGCATGCCAAATTTTTTGACATTGTCAACTGGCGTTACCCAGAATAAAACCCATCTTTCATTTTGTCGGACGAGACGTTATCCTGGGATAAATATACTCCTTCGTCATCAGCGAAAGGAAAAATTCCCTGTTTAGCTTGAGCACCATATTTACTCATATCGCATAAAATCATGTGTATGTAGCCGGAGTGAAGCCCCATATCTATGGCCTGCATTCATAGAGAGATTCAAGGTCTACGGAAAAATTGGTCCGTGGGGAGAAAATACATCAGTGGGGATAATTAGTTCGGGGGAAATAGGTTACGTAGGGAAGTAGGCGTCTTTGAAAAAAAAAAAAAACTCATTAAGGAAAATAGGTCCATAAGGGATTGTGCTCCGAGTGGTGAAAATGTCCATTGATAAAAATATTCATGGGGTGAAAATAGGTCCATTGGGGCATACACGTACTGTAAACATACATGCAGATGCTTACAATAAATGAGACCTAAAATATCCAACTTTTAACAGCGAACGTTGCCTGGAATTAGGCTTACCACTGCACACCATGGACCAAACAACCATTAGCCAGACCCTATTACCACTTCGTCATCCAGTTATTATATTTCATAATTTACCTTCATTAGGCATTTAAGCATAGAAAGCCAACCGAAACGAAAGGAAAAATCCCTGTTTAACTGTGTTCAGCACCTCATTCCTCTAAAATTCACGGGCACCCGCTACTCTCTCTCTCTCTCTCTCTCTCTCTCTCTCTCTCTCTCTCTCTCTCTCTCCTGTTAACAAATGAATGCTTCGAAGTTTCGAACTTGTTCACTCTATGTTCGCCGGTTCAGACCTACAGGAAGTCGTGGAGTGGAACCAAATATACATATTTATCACTTGCTTGGCACTATACGAGAAACAAGTTATTAAATAATCAGTATGATATATTCGTGTTATCAGAGTCAAACCTTCAAAGTAAATATTACTATTGCTTTATCCATTAGTATAAGCCCAAAGCTGAAGGAATATTTTTCGACAGAAATGCATCGAAGGCAACTTCTGTTCTCGTGAATGCGACACTACCACATACACAGGTTGGCTGGACGAGGGTGGCTAAGAACTCCTGTCCGCAATAGTACCTTGAAAGCAGTGATAAGAAAAAGGGAAGTGAGTATGGAAATGAAACGTTACTACATGGCAGTATTGTAATACCAACTCTACCGTATGGAAGTGAAGCTTGGACCATGCTGGAGGAACAAAAGTCAAGAGTGAAAGCAGTAGAAAGGAGCTATCTGAGAGGATCATGTGGAATTACATGGAGAGACAGACTTACAAATGAGGAAGTGAAGGAGCGTTGTGGTGTGGATGTGGATGTGATAGGAAGCGTTAGGAGAAACACACTGAGGTGGTTTGGCTATGTGGAGAGGATGGAGAGTAAGAGATTGACGAGGAGAGTGTATATGAGTGAGGTGGAAGGGGGGGAGGGAGGGGAAGGCCAATGATGAGATGGAGGGATGGAGTGGAGAGGTATTTTAGAGAGGGTGGTGTGAGCTGGGGGCAGGGCAGTGAAATGGCGGGGGACAGGGCGACATGGAGACGATTTATTTGTGGCCATCGCTTAAGGGATTAAGGTGTCTGACAATAGATAGATAGAAGTAACACAAGTATATGCACCAACTTCTCAAAGTCAGATGAATAAATAGAAATTGAAGAAATAGAAACACTCCTCGACATCTCCCAGACTATAGAAAAAAAACCACATATACTATACTCATGGGAGACTTCAATGCAAAAGTCAAAAAATGGAGAAGCATGTATGGGAATATTTAGAATGGGAGAAATGAATGAAAGAGGAGAAATGGTTGTAAATTTTACTGAAATCTATACAATGAGAATAATGAACACATTCTTTCACAAAAGAACAGGGAGAGAGAAGCCCAAATGGAGAAACAAAGAATGAAATTGATTTCATTATAGCAAAAAAGAACACGATCACAAATGTCACAGTTATCAACAAAGTAAATACAGGAAGTTACCATAGAATGGCGGGTTGCACAGCCAGATTCAATTTAAGAGGTGAAAAAAAGATGATTAAAGATAAAAAGCTATGCCCAATAAAAGAAAACGAAAACAAAGCAGCCTTTCAGTTGGAAATAAGGAACAGATTTCAGACTCAATGATGAGCTGAATGAGAGACTAATAAGAGTCCGACGAGAATCAGCGGAGGTAATAGGAAAACCTAATACAACCAAAGCCAACAAGTATTCAGAAAAGACATTCGAGCTTATGAAAAAAAAAAAAGGGGGGAAATGAAAGTAAAAACAATGAAAGATTAAATAGAACGAGCGGAATTAAATAAGCTTATCAACAAAAGACAGAGCGAAGAAAAAAGGAAGAGAAACATGGATCAGATAATAGAAACCATCTAAAAAGTATAAAGTCTGAAACAGGTCCGACGTAAAATGGCACTAGGAAAGCAACAAATTACATCACTGAAAGACAAAAACCGTGAAGTAATTAAGTGCAGAGATAAGATGGTGAAGAGAGTTGAAGAACTTAACACAGAACTTTATGCATCAAAGACGGTAGTACCAATAGCTAACTTTTCAGTTGACACAAGTGAAATATGAGATAATACAAGACGAAGTAAATATTTCTCTTAAAAAATATGAAAAGAGGCAATGCTCCTGGAGAAGATGAAATAGTAGCAGATTTACTGTTGGATGCAGGAGTAGATGTAAATAACAGGCTTTCTCACTTATTTACTCATGAAAACGTCGTGAACAGGCAGGATTCCGAAGCGAGTATTCGACTATTGATCATCTACAGACAATGAATCAGTTAATTGAGAAAACTGCAGAATATAATAAACCACTGGCTATCGACTCAGTAGAGCACATAGCAATTATGAATTCATTGCTAGAACAGAAAGTGAATGAGAACATTGCAAAACTGCTCGAAAACATTTACAAACAGGGAACTGCTACAGTTAAACTAGAGACTCGGAAAAAATTTAGCTTGAGAAGGGCGTGCGTCATGGAGATATAATTTCCCCAAAATTATTTACAGCATGCCTAGAAAGTATTTTCAGAAAGCTAGACTGGGAAAACAAAGGGGTGAACATAAATGAAGAAAACTAAACCATTTAAGATTTGAAGATGACATTGTCCTAACCTAAGAAACAGCAGAGACATTGCAAGAAATATTAAATGGCCGGAACAGAGAAAGTATCAGATTAGGGCTAAAGATGAACCGGAGTAAAACTAATGTTTAATCCACAAATACCAAAGAGCGTCATCAAAAGAAGCCAAGAAATTCTTGAAGAAGTCGAGGAGTACAATTACTTGGGGCAAATACAAAAATTAAGGAAAGATCATGATAGCGAACTAAAAAGACGCATTACAATAGGATGGAAAGTTTTTGGTAAACATAGAGACATTATGAAAAGTAGCTTGCCACTTTGTATAAAACGAAAAGTATTTAACGACTGTGTAAGTCCAGCTATGAAGTATGGGTGTGAGACCCGGAAACTGACCAAATCGATGGAAAATAAATTAACCCGTTCTCAAAGAGCATTAGAAAGTTCAATGTCAAGAATATTTTTAAGCGACAGGAAAAGATCAACTTGGGAGAGAGAGCAGAGTAAATCCAAAGATATCATAGAAGTTATAAAAGAACAGAAATGGAGGTGAGCAGGCCATGTAGCATGAATAAGGGATAACTGATGGAGCAAGAGGCTGACTGACTGGACACCAAGAGATTGTAAGCGTAGCAGAAATAGGCCGGACAGGAGGTGGAGAGATGAGCTAGAGAAACTTGTATGGAAAACATGGCAAAGATTGTCTCAGTCAAGGATTTCGTGGAGAAGGTTTGGGGAGGCATTTGTTCAGCAGTGGATTTGTAATGGCTGCTGCTGCATATATATATATATATATATATATATATATATATATATATATATCTCTATATATATATATATATATATATATATATATATATATATATATATATATATATATATATATATATATCAGCCATTTGAGTGTCCACTGCAGGACCGGCCTATCTCGACCGAAGTCGGGATGATACAGCCAATGTATCTCTACCAATTGGCTTAGGCTGTCTGGTAGAGATTGTATGTAGGGTGAGAAGTGCCTGTAAGTGTGATTGTAGTGTTGGAGTGGCTTTGGATGTGAGTGTAGTCTTTGAACCAAGAGTAATCGGCCCGCGCAAGCCGACTGGGTGCAATCATACCTTATAGTATGAGACACTAGTTCAACCACAGCACCCCTTGTGTCCGCCAATGCAGTACGTGGCCGGGTGAACACTCCCAAAGTTTATTACCCAGGCGGGACGCGAATCCTGGTTCACGCGTGTACGAAACGCACACTCTACCACTGTACTACAAAGGCTTCATATACGTATATAGATAGATAGATACGGTAGATTGATAGATAGATAGATAGGTAGATAGATAGATATACAGTACAGTATATATAATTATTTATTTATTAATTTAGATGTGCTTTTATGGTTTTTGCCAGGATAATTTAAAAAGTATGTACAGCAACATGGACAGAGTAAACTGCATGAAGCCAAATAACGTAAAAGATAACAGAGCCATACTGTAGATGGGTCATGAAGGTAGATGATCATTTTCTTTCCCACAAGACAAGTCTCAGTCATGCTTTACAATACGATACACAACAGTCCAATTCTTATTCAGGTCCCACATTGTACAGTCGTCAGCACAAATTCGCTGCAAGCCTGCTCGTGTGATGTGGTTGTTTTGTCTGGCAACAGTGTATAGGAACTAGTTGCCACACAGGCTTTTATACATTTTAAAGACGTGTTTGTAAGAGTTAGTGCTATAAATCGCCCAGAATGCAGTAGTCTTTATATCTGATTAGCATAAAAATCAGCAAAAGACGACAGAAGAATGTTGTAGCGTGATAAAACTTCTGCTCTCTCCCTCGTACCCACCCCATGTCCCTCCCCACCCTACCTCTCAACTCCCCCCCTTGCTCCTTCATTTCCACTCCCCTCTCTCCGCACCCTGTCTACCTTAACCACGGCGCAGATCTACGTAATGAACTGCACTCTTCTCCATTTCTTGTGTATTCCTGTAACCTTTTAGCTCCTTACATTCAAGAGTATCTTGCCATGCCTCAGTCGTTTTCACCCACTCTTTACTCCAAACGTGATGCAGTAGTTCGAAACATGATGGGTTCTGATCCTGCTTCACGAATCAGTGAACAGTATGAGGAGGATGGGAACATTTTCCTTGGAACGAGAGAGAGAGAGAGAGAGAGACAGACAGACAGACAGACAGACAGACAGACGAAAGGAAGTAGGAGGAATGGGCACAAATGTTTGTTTAATTTCGCCTACTAAAATAATAGCCACCAACTGCCAGGCTCACTAAACACACACACACACACACACACACACACACACACACACACACACACACACACACACACACACACACACACACACACACACACACACACACACACACACACACACACACAGTAAGGAATACATAACAAGAACGGGACCTCAAATTTTCTGTATTTAGCGGCTGTTGGTAGTGACAAGGGGTGAAGAATAGAATGACAACTGGAATAAAAAGAGTGGGAATCAGACGGGGAGGGTGAGCATGGGATTAGAACAGGAAGGAATGTTGGTAATTAGCCTTGGATACATTTTATTAAAGCATTTCGAGCAATTGAGAACAGTACAATATTGGTTTAGTAAACAGTCAAGAGAGAATTGTGATGCACCAGTCGGGTTAGTGCCGTGGATAAATGAATGAGGGTAGAGAGAGTGGGGAGAGGAGAAAGTGGAGAGGCATGAACGTGAGTGGGGAGTAGGAGGGGGAAGGAGAGGTGGGGGGACATCAGGAGGAGAAAGGGGGAGAGAGGGGAAGGGAGTTTAGACACGGTTATGAGGAATGTCAGAGTATTACGCTCGTACGTCGTTTCATAACATTTTGTCAGCTTTTGCACTTTTTTTTGTACTAATTAAATACGGTATACATAATATTGTACTCTAGCCAGCCTCTGGTACCACTTTTAAAAAACACGTCGTTAAAGTGTACAAAAGTCTACGTGGCAACTAGTCCCCTTACACTGTTGCCAGACAAAAGGACTTACATCACACGAGCAGACTTGCAGCGAATTTATGCTGGCGACTGTACAGTACTGCTGGTTTAACACAGGTGGAATAAATTTTGTCCAAGAGTCTAGATGACCCGAGAAACGACTAAAAAGGTGGTTTATCTGGCCGGAAGAACTCTGAATATTACGTAATCGATTAAATACGTGGATACAGAGAAATGCATCTATTACAGAATGAGATGATGATTTGATTAGTTCAGGTGTGACTGTTTTGTAGGCATGGAGAGTATCAAGAGGAGTGAAGGGATTGGAGGGCCAGGGAGGGTGGTAATGGGCCAAGGAGATGTGTGTGTAATTCACCGGGTCGGTCAGGATCACTTGATGGTCGTGATCGTCAGCTTTTACCCTCCCGGAAGGGAGCTGAGAGCTCATATAGTCCGATCTAAGGGCAAGGCTGTGACCTTCACACACGCACACACCCGTCCCCTTGCTCAAGGGGGACAGTAACCACCCACTTCGTCAGTGAAACTTTTCGCAACCTGAGCGAGGCGCGAACTCCCGTCCACCAGTTGGCAAGCGAGAACGTTACCACTGCACCAGCGAGCGGTGTGTATGTGTGTGTGTGTGTGTGTGTGTGTGTGTGTGTGTGTGTGTGGTGATTTATCTGCCCGGTAGAACACTGAATATTAAGTAATCGAGTAATTGCGTGGATACAGGGAAATGCATCTATGACAGAATGAGATCTTGATTAGTGCAGGTGTGACTGTCTTGTAGGCATGGAGACTAATAAGGGAAGTGAAGGGACCGGAGGACCAGAGAGGGTGATAATAGGCCAAGAAGATGTGTGTGTGTGTGTGTGTGTGTGTGTGTGTGTGTGTGTGTGTGTGTGTGTGTGTGTGTGTGTGTGTGTGTGTGTGTGTGCGCGCGCGCGCGTGTGCTTGAGTAATGAAGGACAAATATTACCTTTTGGGTGTGTCAACACACACACACACACACACACACACACACACACACACACACACACACTGCCAAATAATCACAGCACAACCCTCTTACAGTATTTATATGTTCATAAGATATCGCACCTCCAGGTACTATCGCCAGCACTTACACCTGTTACACGGGCTGGTCACTGGCTAGTGATCAACTGTAGATGTGGCAACAGTGTGTTTGTTTATGTTGTAGTAAAACGGGGTGAATTGTTCAGAGAAAGCATCGTTATAATGAACAGTTTACATTTTTGAAAGCTCCCTGTATTTATGAAGCTGATATAATGCGTGTGTATAAGTATGATATTGAACTTACGAAATAAGTAATCAGTAAGTATAATAGTTAGAGCAGTAAGGTGGTGGTTGGTGGTGAGTTGTGGGCATAGGAGTGGGGACCTGTTCGAGGGTAACAGTGGGGGAGTTAAAAGTGAGCTCTCTCTGTTTAAAATCGTAGTATGTCCGTCATTACTATAAAAAAAAAAAAAAAAATAGATAATTTATTTTATTATATAGACTGACTCGACCAGTCATCTCCAAAAGCATGTAATAGAACTCGCGGAATACCTTATATAGTCACGTATTTCGGAACGTATTTTATATCGTCAACTTATTATCTGTCAAAGACTACCACTGTAAAACGTCACAAATTGCTTTAGAAATGATAAGGAGAAAGTAGGATTATCACAAAGCAAGCCAGGACAACTATGCATATACTATAAACCTATAAACTTCTGCCATTTATATATGCTCTTGCTGGCAAGTCAAGCTGGTGGTGGTGTTCCCAAATGGTAGCTGACTTGTCAGGTATCCAAACATGTCACGTGTGCATGATTGCTGGTATTAATAGGACTGTGGTGAAGGAAATATTTACCACAAAAAATGTCACGTTCTTTATGTAGTATATAAATATGAGTGGCCAGTATAACATTGTTTTTCTATAATATTGACGACCAATAATCCATACTCGGTGTGTGGTTTCATCATGCGCACTGCTGTGGTAACAGCAGCTCATAGTTAACCACATCACCACCATATGCTACCTTATCTTCCCCTATCTTTGATCCCTATGCTCTGTTATCGTTTCCATTACACTATGTTACCATCAAAGGTTAAACAAGCAATGCTAATGGCTGTTAGGTCGGCTGCCTCACTAGTTGGTAAAGCAGCATGCGAGTAACCAATCACAGTGCCTCTGACGGATCATAGACACCCAATCATTAAATAACCGAGGTGTTGTCCGAGCACCACAGGTTATTTCAAAGCACACCAGGATATCTGTTTACGATGAACAGGAGGGACAGCCAACTAGCATTGCGAGGCCAGATTGTTGGGCTCAGAGACAGCGGCTACACTATTCGGGCCATTGCCACCCACTTGGGTATATCACCTACGACTGTTGCCAAGTGGATCAGACGATGGGAAGAAAATGGAGACCTTACTAACAATGGTATGTTATAACAGATTGCTGCTATTGGATCATTATGTAATATTGATATAATCATGCTTCAGTGTTTGTTATATTTTGTCATTGCAAACATTAGACCACATTTCTACAAAAGCCTACATGTCATTTAACTACTACAGCATTATATATTGCACCCCAGCAGACCAGAGTAGTTACTAAGTTGCATTAGTGTCCTGTAATCACTGCCTGTAAACTTATGTATGAATACCATTACAGTGTTAATTTGTAGAACTCCAGTTACGAAGAAAAATAAATAATCTTGTCCAGTCACGGTTTCATATTTTACAGCCAGGAGACCCCGTCCACGGGTAACGACTCATCAGGAGGATGAGATGATAATGCAAGCGGCTCAGCACCCAAAACGGACCGCTGTTGAACACCGGCAGAATCTTCATTTGCAGGTGTCTGTAGATACCATCCGGAGACGACTTCATGGCGCAGGAAATCACCACAGGGTTCCTGCGAGAAAGGGGAAACTGACAGATTAACACCGTGCTGGCCGGTTCAATTTCGCCTCTCAGTATGTTGGACAAGGCCTTGGCTTCTGGTCTAGAGTGGTTTTCTGTGATGAGAAAACATTTAGATCCTGTGACCATGGACAGAAACATGTATGGAGGATGAACAATACCAGGTAATGTGGCATTACTCTCTTGCTTGTCACTAAACTAACAAGTTTCTAAGGTCATGGCCGAACTAGCTGTTTATAATTACCTTCCTAATATATTATATTGGTGGTTGTATACGAACACAGTCATAATATTACCAATTCCCCAATATAATCACTTCTGCTTATAGTTATTACAGTAATATAGGATGAGGACTACTGATACTCGTGTAGTTAATGCCTGGCCGAATAGAGGAGGGTGACTCGTGAAAAGGTTCATGACCAATTTAGCATTCCCATGTCTATCAATAATAGGCAAAACATACAAAATACTGCTGTGAAACACTGACACAGTTGTCTGGTTTGGTCATCTATCACTATCGATTTTGTGTTGAGAGTAGTGTAACCACGATACCCACACTTTATACTTTTTGCCATGCAGGGTTCCAAATTTCACATTGTCCACATCTGTTGGTAGCAGAAATGAAACAAATCTTTTCTATAGTGGCACTATCCACCCACGACAACCATGGATGTTAGTGCTTGAATACAACTAATGCACATATTTATTTCTCCCAGATATGATCGTGCCAACATAGTGGAGGAGAAGAGAAGTGGACACGTGGTGTGCAACGTTTGGGGATGGATCTCCATTCACGGGGTTGGAGATGTCACGCGAGTGGAGGGGCGGTTCACTGCACAGTACTACATAGGCTTGCTGCAGGATTTTTTCCTACCATCCCTTCGAGAAAGGAACCACCCATTTCCTCCAGGTCCTATCGTATTCGTTCAGGATCGTTCCCCAATACACACGGCAAATGCAGTCCATGATTGGTTTGCAGGTCAGGAGAACCTGCAACTCCTTCAACTGCCCAGGAAGGGTTGCCATTGCAACCCGATTGAGAATATTTGATGAATACGTGGGAAGGTGAAGGGGAGAGGACAGGGGACGCATTGATGGGCCACGTTGAACGCGTATGGGAAATGTTTCGCAGGAAACCACACCTTGTGAGGAATATGGTTTCCTCCATGCCACAGAGACTTCGCGACGTAATTGACAAGGAAGGTGGTTGGACCCATTACTGAGTCTAATGTAATACTTAATAAACTATGTGATACATCAATTTCATTATTATCATTTTCTTACCGTGGTTGATCGATAGTTTTTGCTCTCATTGTTGTGGAATAACCGATCAGGACGCAGCAGTATGTAGAAATGTAAGTTGATGTCACTACCATTTAATTGATACTTGAAATGGTTGGACATACTGCAGTATTCATTGGAAAAACAGTAATATTTGTGGAGAATATATATGGCAGAAGTTTATAGGTCTATATTATATGCATAGCTGTCGGGCTTGCTTTGTGATAATCTTAGTTTCTCCTTATCATATCTAAAGAATTGTTTGATATTTTACAATGGGAGTCTGTGACAGAATAATAATTTGACGATGTAAAATAAATTCCGAAATACGTGACTATATAAGGTATTCCTCGAGTTCTATTACATACTTCCGGAGATGACTGTTCAAGTCATTCTAAATAATGAAATAAATAAGCTTTTTTTTTTTTTTTTTTTTTTTTTTTTTTTTTGGTAGTGACTGACACATTACGATTTTAAACAGAGAGAGCCCACTTTTAACAGGGAGAGGGAGAGTTGTCATTAGCGGCTAGTGTGCTGTTGCCAATTTATGGAAATTTATCTTATTTTTATAGGTTACTGTGCACTACTTTCTCCCAAATCATAATATGCTATGAGCATAAGTGTAATTATTCGTGTTGAGACAATCCAGGAGTTTTGGATAGCTATAAGAGAGGTTGTTAACCGATGAGTCTATAACTCTGAACTAGGCCACAACTGCAGGAGAAACCACACATATTTAAAAAATATTTCTTCCTTAGAATGAAAAAAAAAAAAATCTCCAGAAGTATGAACCATACCTCGTGAGACAATCTTCAGAAAACAGATAATTAGGGACACGAATATTATTTTACCCAAGATATCTTAAGTGCGTTCATGATTCTGGGCCCAGGCCTTTGTTACCGGTGTAACAAATATCGTGCTTTATAATAATATTATATAATTCTTTAGTTTTACTAGCAGCAACCATACACAAATGACGTGGTTGGATACCTGACAAGTCAACTGCCAGTTGAGAACGACAACAACACCATACACATACTACAGTTTAATGTGAGAGAGGGACGGTAGACAGTTCAGTTGGTGCAGAAGGGCATGAATATATGGTTACCGGTATATAAAGTAACATAGTCAGCTGTCGTGATTAACTATGACCCGACACTCAACAATGTGCTAAGAGACTAACATCCCCACCGCACCCATTCTACAATCCACATCTGGTATGATATTATCCTGTCGTCTACACCTTACTGCATCCTCTTATAGATTATTATGTTTCAATAACTAACCTATTCAATCTTATGCACCCACATAATACGATATGTTCACATTCACGTGTAACGCATTTATTAGACATTTAACAAACTTGTCCAGTATCTTAAAGTATGAAAAGGATACATCACATTTTATTGTTTCTTATGTCCCTGACATTATACACCATATCTATGTGTATTTGTAGCTTATATTTTGACGTTCACTGAACATTACTAGACTCTCACCCACCAAGCCTCGAGTAGGTCCTCACGCAGGTCCACTCAGCTCATCCACCACCCACCACCACCACCTTCCTGCTGTTACTTTACAGCTGATAATGTTATTTATAATGATGCCGCCCAACATTACACGTTACATCATAGCATATTCGTATCTTATTATACTTTTGACGTTTACACACACTTGCTAGACCTGTCCACTCCCCCGCTGCTACCCTCGAACAGGTCCCCACCCCCATGCCCACAACTCACCAACAACCACCACCTTACTGCTCTATTACACTTACTGATTACTTATTTCGTAAGTTAAGTATCATACTTATAAACACGCATTATATCAGCTTCCTAAATACAGGGAGATTTTCGAAAATGGTAAACTGTTCATTATAACGATGTTTCCTCTGAACCATTCACACCGTTTTACTACAACGTAAACAAACACACTGATGCCACATTTGCAGTTGATCACTAGCCAGTGACCAGCCCGTGTAACAGCTGTAAGTGCTGGCGATAGTACGGCCAGGCAATGCACAGTTTGTTCCCATACCGTATCTTACGTTATACTAAGTAAACAAATTCGGCTTTGTTCTTGTGAGTCCTGGGAGAAGATGGGAAGGATAATGGATGATGATTAACCAACAGGGAGGTGAACATTTCCTGAAGAAAGATAATACACTGGGTTCTGAAGAAGCACTGGGGGAAGCGATAGGCTACAGAGATAAATTTGATAATATTTAGATAATTTAGTTAATACAATGAATAATCAAAACTGGTTGAAGCAAAGTTCAAAACAGTGTCAACTGCAAATTCAGATTTGATCTAACAACTGGTGCCACTCCTGTTACGGATTTTGCGAGGAGATGGTAACCAGGAAAACAAAATATTTCAGCAGAGGGAGAGACTTGGGGTTCTGTGAGGAAAAGGGCTAGAGGGAATACTGACCGGAGAAAAAAGTGAACTTAATTCAGAACATGAATATTTGTGAAGTATAATCCCGAACCTGCGTTTCTTCGCAGACGAGCATGAACTGTAATTGCAAGTCACTGTCGGCACAGTTGCTTGGTTGAGACCGGGGAGACCCTGTGCAACAAGCCCTACACCGCCGGTGGTGGCAATCCGAGATACCACCATTTTTGCTGATGTTAATGCAGTGGCCATTGCTAAGGGGGAATGGAAATAGAAAGTGTGATATCTAATGTGCATGTAGTGTGGTGTAGACAGTTGAAGGTAGAGGTATTATGAGGGTATGCTGGCCTAATCTCTCTGAAAATGAAATCACTGAAAATGTTCAGCAAAGGGACGTAGTCAGGATCAGGTCCTGAGGCCTGGGGAAACGGGAACTCCAGTTCTCACAGTCACCAGCTTGCCATCCACCCCGAGAGTTCCACCCTGTTCTACTGGTGCAACAATCCACTCCCTCCAAGACATAACACAATGAGTCTGGCTTTGTCTGGCTTTAGCAACAAAGGTTTGTGGAAAACCCTAAACACAGATGAAAGAATGCCAAAGGCATTCTTCACGACTTTCCATCCCCCTGACATCTGTAATTAAACGATCTTTCGATGGAACCTTTCACGTGTACCCCTGGGTTTTGTTTAAGTTCAATGCGCAGTAAACAGAACACATTATCAGCAACAAAAACTTATGGTCCACGTGTTTGTCCACTTGGCAGAACATTATGGTCCGGTAGTCCTAAGGTCTCCTTTTCTAGCTTATGAAAGAAGGAAATGTTCCTGAATACACCTCCATCTGAAATCCTGCCCTTACAGCCAACATAGCATATACGAAGTAGTAATTAGCATCGGCAATCCCAAGTAATACTATGCTGAACGTTGATTTGTAGTTGTGGAAGTCATTGTCGCTGTAAAACGATGCCTGTAGGACAACATGTTTGCCATCCATTGCTTCAAGGCAGTGAGGGAAACCGCATGGTAGCGCAAATCCATCGGAAACTCTCAGCCATTCCTCCTTGATTGTTGTATCTTTCACATTTCAAAACTGTATTATAACATGTAATAGGCGTCCATACTGGAAGTGTGGAACGTGTTCGAGCGAGCGAGCAAGCAAATCATGCAGTGGTGAATATTGTCTCACGTGGCTTATCATCTTCCTCTGATTTCCTGACCTGAAAATGCTAACAAGAACTTATCAGATTACACAAAAAATATTCCCTCACACATCCTAAAACCAATATTTCTCTTGTAATAATTTCAGGTATAGGGTTTGGGACCTAGCAGGTTAGCAGGTTAATTAAGACTGTTTTTTTTGCTTACAGAAATGACTTTCACTAAATCACTCGTTGAGATCCGATTCGAATCAGAAATCAGAAATTCAGAGTTTCTTTCGTCGATCAGGGTGTTATATTAGTTTGACTCGGATTCAGTCAAAAAATTCCAAAAAAGTAAAAAAGAAGGTATTATTTGTTTTGAAAAGGCAAAACCTGGTTGGTCTCAGCAATCGTCGGTAAATGCTGTTGCTTTATTCACGCAACCTCAGATCGTTATTTCTTGCCCATCTGGCTGTTACCCTAATCTGCCTTATAAAAAATCGTTTCCTGTATTTACGGAAAACTATTGGGAATTACGGGTTGTCTATGAAATGAAAATAATCGAGGATTTTTATGCGATTTCCAGATCGGTGTCTATCTTTCGTGTAACTTCAAAACTGGCTGAGATATCCAAAAAAGTTCGCTACTGTACTACAGAATTTTCCTCCCGACTCCTGCCCCCATTTCTTGCTGATGCGATAAATCTTTCGTTCGGGTACATATGTCGGGGGTCCAAACTGTGAGTGAATTTGGTGTTCGAGTGAGCGAAGCGAGCGAGAACAATTATACGTTAGAGGCCATAGTTCGCGTTAGAGATGTATATATCGATATGAACAGCCAACACGGGGGACAGTCACCATGAATAACCCAGGTCCCGCAAAGGCCTCCTGGTGGACTAACAAGGGCCAGGGTACCCCAGGGCCCTCAGCCACTTTACGTAGACGATACATTAAGTTAGCCCTGGAATGGGTCAGTTGTAAACTGCAGGTGCTGAACGGGACTTTGGTGTTTTATGATGGCTGTGCTCCATGTGGATTCTGTTCATTTTCCTACATGACAACAGCAAACATGACTTCCTAGGGCCTACCACTCTAACATAACAATGTCACCCGTTGGACTAGTCAACTAATTGGTGGTCCCAATCTGAGGCCGTAATGATATAATACCATTTTATAATGTAAGGACAGGTAAATGCGTATACATATTGTACAGCTGCATACCGTATTTGCAATATCCTCTTGGATTACAAGTATGTGACTAACTTGTGTACATCATTTGAGGACGACAACAGGTTTGCTAGTATTACATTGTACACAAAAATATTAACATGTACATATAAATATAGTACCATGATATCCATCATGCTTCTTTGTACTATGATCTGCACACCAGGGAGATATACGATATCCTGTTTACTCCCAGTATTCGATGATTAGATGTGTGATAGGTGCGCATCCCTGCAGGATGCACAGGATGTACAACAGTACTGTGACGACCAGGCTGCAGCTGCTGACGTGGCATCTGGGGCCAGCCATACCGGAGTTTGGGACAGGCACGAATGCTCCTCTACCCTCATCTCCCCTCCCTCCCTCCACAAGAGGACTTGGCCAACTCAGGTCCTCTTGTGGAGGGGGGAACCACGGATGAACGAAGCATTCAGTATTTTCAAGAGTGCGACATAGCGTCTATGGTGACGTCATAGCACACAAACTACGTAAACTAGACTAAACATCATGAATCACAGCCCAGCACAACATCAGCAATATTCTGTACGAGGTTGAACTGGGGAAATACACATAAAACACGCCACATCAAATACAGATACAGACACAGGCAGGACCCTCATCCACAGAACATGTAAGAAAGGAAACGGCATCAATACAAATAATTAAAAAGGATACGAACCCATTCCATATGAAAATGTAAATATAACACCTGTACAGGAATACATAAACACGTTTGGCGATGCTGCACAGTTATTTTGCTGTTATGATATAACGAGTCTTACAATAATAAATATATGGACATAGTGTGTCTTTTGCAAATCCATATTTATGTATCCTCACAATATAATATATGATGGTGTTCATATACCATTTTGGTCCATCTGTCTATCAAATGCCAGACGCCTTAATCCCGTAACGGGAGGCAACAGACAAATCTCCTCCATGTCGTCCTGTCCCCCAACATTTTTTTTGCTCTGCTCCCAGCTCACACACCCCTTTTTCATATACCTCTCCACTCTATCTCTCCACCTCCTCCTTGGCCTCCATCTCCTTCCCCCCCCCTCCATCTCACTCACATACACTCTCCTCGTCAGTCTCTCACTCTCCATCCTCTCCACATGGCCAAACCACCTCAGTGCGTTTCTCCTAACGCTTCCTATCACATCCACATCCACACCAAAACGCTCCTTCACTTCCTCATTTGTAAGTCTGTCTCTCCATGCGACTCCACATGCTCATCTTAAATAACTCAATTCCATTGCTCTCACTCTAGACTTCTCTCCCCCCAACAACGTCCAAGTTTCTTTTCCGTACGTTAGTTGGTATCACAGAACTGTCATGCAGTAACTTTTTCACTTCCATGCTCACTTCCCTGTTTCTTATCACTGCTTTCAAGGAACCAGCAACCATTCTTCCTTGATGTACCCTTTCAAGCACTTCACCCTCTAAACTTCCATCCTTACTCATCACACTACCCAAGTACTTACTGTAAACGTACTCACATTTTCCATTTCCTCCTCATCCAACCTCACTGAACATTCACTGACTTTATTTCTCTCGAAGACCATAACTTTACTCTTCCCTACATTGACCTTTAGATTCCGTTTCTTACACACTCTCCCAAACTCATCCACCAAGCCTGCAGCTCCCCTTAGTACTCACTTAACAACACAGTATCATCTGCAAACAACAGTACATGGAGTTTCCAAACACTGCCCTCTCTCATTAGGGCCACTACAACATCCACTTCCCTACCTTGTACTTCTTTTATAACCCCATCCATATACAGATTGAACAACCTTGGAGACATGACACATCCCTATTTCAATCCGACCATCAAATACAAAAATTCACTCAGTTTACTATCCAGACGCACTGCAGCCTTGGCACCCTCATACATACTCATCATGGCACTCAACAACTTCCCATCTAATCCATTCTTAATACTTTCCAAAATCCTTGTCTATCCACCCTGTCATATGCTTTCTGCAAATCTATGAAGGCCGCATACAACTTTCCCTTTCATAGAAACTTTTCCACTAAAGATCTAAGAATGAATATATAATCTACACAAACTCTTCCGTCCCTAAAACCTCTCTGTTTTTCTCCAACTAATTCCTCTGTTCTTTCCCTAACTCTATCAACAAGTATCGTAAGATATACTTTTCCTATTACACAAATAAGACAAATGCCCCTATGATTAGCACACACTTCTTTTTCCCTTTTCCCTTTGTACAGGGGAATAATTATACCTGACTTCCAATTCTCAGGGACTCTACCTTCCTCCCAGGCCAATTTGCACATCTTCCACATCCCTTCTACTACTATCTCTCCCCCATGCTTCAGCATTTCACCACACACACCATCAATTCCTGGGGCTTTACCCATTTTGACTTTCTTCATTACTGCCACAAGTTCCATGCTACTGACTTCTTCCTCACTTCTCACATCCCTCATTCCCCAAGCCATTCCCCAACCACTTATACTCGCATTACTTTCATTCTCTATGTTCAGCGTTTCCTCAGAGTGTGTGTTTTGAAACACCTAGAAGGTACTATTTGTCCTTCATTACTCATAGCGCGCACACACACATACACACACACACACACACACACACACACACACACACACACACACATGTCCTTGGCCTATTACCATCATCCCTGGCCCTCCAACGCCTTCACTTCTCCTGATACTCTCCACGCCTATAAGACAGTCACACCTACAAAAATCAAGATCTAATTCTGTCATAGATGCATTTCTCTGTATCCATGTGATTTCTCGATCATTTATATTCAGCGTTCTACCGGCCAGATAAACACACACACACATACACACACACACACACACACACACACACACACACACACACACACACACACACACACCATCATCATCATCATCATCATCATCATCATCTTGGCCCATTATCACCCTCACTGACTCTCCAACTGTCATAACAGACTTTGTAGTTACTTGTAGAGAAGTTATATATATATTAGACTTGTGGACGAGCGGTTGTTATACTTGAGTAGCTTCGTGAGAAGATAATCTTCTTTCCCATTTGTCATGTAGTGACAGGAGAGGTAAAGAATAGTATGGGACTATTTTTATTTGTCTTGGAAATATTAACAAGTCTCCCACACAGAGCGAAGTATAAAGTAGAGTCCCGCTAGCTATCTCTCTGTCTCGCTCTCTCTGTCTCTCTCTCAAGTTGCTAAGCCCTTCTCCCTGCGACCTGTCTGTTCTATGGCTAGCTTCTTTCTGCCCTCTCTTTCCTAAATTCTGGTGAAACAGGAGACGTATCACGTGTGTTCCTTGTGAGTGGAAAGTTCTAGAAGCCTGTGTGAGTATGTGTGTATGTGTGTGTATGGTCACTAGGCGCTGTTGTGTGTCTATAAAGCATTCCTTGCGTTAAGAGTGTGTAAGCATGTTTAGCATTGCTTGATTCTCGCAGACACAATACCTTATCATCTGACTCCCTGCTTCTATCTGTCTCTCTATCTATCTATTATGATTTGTAATTATAATATGGAGTCCTAACATATTGCTCGGTCACGCGAAAATGGCGTACCATCGACAGTTGTCATAATATATTAATACATATTATATACACATTATAATGAACTTATAAGCTAATTAAGTGAAATACATAATATTGTAAAAGTAACATAATTGTATGAATATTGTATACATATAATATTTGTAGTAAATAGTGATTATTCAGTAATATTACATTTTAAACAAGTTGTATACATTTTGTGAGATGTGTATGTATAACAGACATACGCATATAATTGTGCAATGGTAATACTGCTAGGTTATACATTACATAGAGTTATCACTTTAGTAATGTCTAATATTTCACCTAACTTGTATGATGATACTTGTAATACAGAACTGTGGTATAGTTGTATGACTTATAACATTGTAGTAGCATTGTGGTAATACATAATTGTAACATTTTATGAATCGTTACAAAATATTGTGGTAATGCATAATTGTGTTGGCCTTATAACTGTAGTTACATTTTGTTAATGCAACTGTTACATAAGTGTCTTGGCCTTATAATTGTAGTTAAAGTTACATAAAAGTTACATCTTGTTAATGCAACTGTTAATTGGCAAAGTGTAACATAATGCAATCGTTTGTCGTTACATAATTGTTACATATCGTTTGTAGTTACATAATTGTAGTTAAAGTTACATAAAAGTTACATCTTGTTAATGCAACTGTTAATTGGCAAAGTGTAACATAATGCAATCGTTTGTCGTTACATAATTGTTACATATCGTTTGTAGTTACACAATTGTAGTTAAAGTTACATAAAAGTTACATCTTGTTAAGGCAACTGTTAATTGGCAAAGTGTAACATAATGCAATCGTTTGTCGTTACATAATTGTTACATATCGTTTGTAGTTACATAATTTTAGTTAAAGTTACATAAAAGTTACATCTTGTTAATGCAACTGTTAATTGGCAAAGTGTAACATAATGCAATCGTTTGTCGTTACATAATTATAATATGGAGTTACATAATTGTTACATATCGTTTGTAGTTACATAATTGTAGCAAGTGTAACATAATGCAATCGTTTGTAGTTACATAATTGTAGTTAGTTACATAAAAGTTACATCTTGTTAATGCAACTGTTACATAAATGGTACATATTGTTTGTAGTTACATAATTGTAGTAAGTGTAACATAATGCAATCGTTTGTCGTTACATAATTGTTACATATCGTTTGTAGTTACATAATTGTAGCAATGTAACATAATGCAATCGTTTGTCGTTACATAATTGTTACATATCGTTTGTAGTTACATAATTGTAATAATTCCAGTCCTGACATATGAATCCGGTCATGCTGCGGTCGATGATAGTGATGATGTGTCATGCCACTTGCTTGTGGAGACAACAGTTTGCTTTTTTGTTTGTAGTTTATGTGGTATTTTGGCATTTGTAGTAACACTTACAATTATTTTCATTTGTTTGTTATGTGATCTTACTCTATTTCTCTTTTTTCTTTCTTACTTTTTCTTTCTTTCTTTCTTTTTTTTTTTTTTGTATGTATTGATTTTCTATAGTTTGTTTTTCTTCGCTTGTGTACGCTTTTTCCATGTTGTTCATGGTTGCATAATTACTGGCTAATTTCCTTGGGGTACTTTTTTAAAGTTTATATTGCACAGATATTATTGAAAATGATATTATATAGTCCCATATTTTGTTATTTTATATATATATATATATATATATATATATATATATATATATATATATATATATATATATATATATATATACACTATATACAGTATTAACTATATACACTGACTTGTTGTTCACTTGTACCTATCGTGGGTAATATGTGTGTCAGCACTGTGTGGAAATCATTGTCTTCACGATTGTGTTGAAGATGTTCTCTCTTGCTAACGTCATTTGTGTTGGCCATTTTGTTTTGTTTTTTTTCTCTAGTTTACCTTATAACTTAATTTATATGTTTCCACTAGGTAGCTTTAATTAATAAATGTTTAATACAGTTCTTTTAATCGCTCACTGAGTAACTGTGATGGTATATTTTCTTTATTACTTTGTAGATGTAATAATGTATAGTTGTATGTATGAAACATGTATTTTATGTAGGTATAAATGGTAACACTCGTTGGTAGTAAATAAATGTTATAATAAATGAATGAATATATAGTGTAGAATATTTATTGTTGGTGATTATTTAGTGTTTGAGTTATGCAGATAACTGAAGTAAATATGTGTATTTAAGCTGTAACTATACAGCACGTTTTTATGTTTGTGCAGAAGCTTATTGTCTATCACTATGTATTGTATAAATGAAGTAACTATGTAACTCACTAATTTTTACCGTGGTGGGAATGGTGTGAGTGGTGGTGCAGGTTGTGTGTTGACCGACGTGGCGTCTTTTCAGCAAGCACGCATGATGACGTCGACTTCCCACACTGGTAGATGTGGTGAGTGAATGAGTAGCGATGAGTAACTTGAGTGATGACGAGTGAGTAAGATGAGTTGTGAAAATGGACTTGGTGTTTGCTTCGTCTTGACTTCTTGACTCCTGCGTAAGCGTTGGGGGTTGGGTGGATGTAGCAGAGAGAGGAGGGTGAGGTCTGGTGGTTATGAGTTGTGTCTCATTCTTCGTTTGTTTGTTCCGTTTTTCTTTGTCGATGTTTTCTCGGTCCTTTTTCCTTGTGAGTTACTCGTTGTAGGATGAAGACTGCCGCTACTTGTTGGTGCGTGTAGAAGATTATACAGACGACTCGTAGAGTTGTTACTTGTAGTTGATTGTAGATGGTTGTAGTTCGTTGGTTCGTCGTAGAAATTTCAAGATTGTATCAGTACTTTGTTAAACTACTTGCAAGACGTCGTGTGATCACTTCTACATCAGCGTGATGATCGTGGAGACGGAGGGGGCTGGTTGGAGAGAATACTGTCAGGAGCTGGTTGTAAGTTGTTGGTTGTGAGAGGTATTTTTTTGTTTTCAATCTTGATATTTTGTAGGAATTCAATGTTGATTCGTAGACGAGGTTTGTATACGTTCGCTGCTACCAAATGTCATAAAGACTTTGTAACTCCTTTGTGGTTACTTGTAGATGAGTTATATATATATCAGACTTGTGGACGAGCGGTTGTTATACTTGAGTAGCTTCGTGAGAAGATAATCTTCTTTCCCATTTGTCATGTAGTGACAGGAGAGGTAAAGAATAGTATTGGACTATTTTTATTTGTCTTGGAAATATTAACAAGTCTCCCACACAGAGCGAAGTATAGAGTCCCGCTAACTATCTCTCTGTCTCGCTCTCTCTGTCTCTCTCAAGTTGCTAAGCCCTTCTCCCTGCGACCTGTCTGTTCTATGGCTAGCTTCTTTCTGCCCTCTCTTTCCTAAATTCTGGTGAAACAGGAGACGTATCACGTGTGTTCCTTGTGAGTGGAAAGTTCTAGAAGCCTGTGTGTGAGTATGTGTGTACGTGTGTGTACAGTATGGTCACTAGGCGCTGTCGTGTGCCTATAAAGCATTCCTTGAGTTAAGAGTGTGTAAGCATGTTTAGCATTGCTCGATTCTTGCAGACACGATACCTTCTCATCATCTGACTCCCTGCTTCTATCTGTCTCTCTATCTATCTATTATGATTTGTAATTATAATATGGAGTCCTAACACAACCCCTTCATCTCTCTTGATACTCTCCATGCCTACATTCAGTCACACCTGCACTGATCAAATCATGATCTCATTGTCATGGATGCATTTCTCTGTATCCACCTAACAAATCACCTTTTTAGTCGTTTCTCGGGTCATCTAGACTCTTAGACAACATTTGTTCCACCTGTGTTAAACTAGCAGTACTTACAATGTGAGGCCTGAATAAGAGTTAGACTGTTGTGTATCGTATTGTAAAGCACGACTGAGACTTGTCTTGTGGGAAAGAAAATGATCATCTACCTTAATGACCCATCTACGGTAAAGCTCTTTCATCTTTACCTTTATTTATCTTCATGGATTTTACTTTGTCAATGTTGCTGTGTATACTTTTTAAATTAGCCTGGTAAAAACAATAAAAGCTCATCTAGATAAATAAATGAATAATTGTATACACGAACTATATATATATATATATATATATATATATATATATATATATATATATATATATATATATATATATATATATATATATATATATATATATATATATATATATATATATATATATATATATATATATATATATATATATATATATATATATATATATATATATATATATATATATATATATATATATATATATATGGAGCCTCTGTGGTACAGTGATAAAGTGTGCTTTTTCGTACACTGAAGAACGAGGGTTCGCGCCTCACACGGGTAATAAACTTTGGGAGCGTTCTTCTGGTCACGTACTGCAATGGCGGACGTAAGAAGTGCTGTAGCTGAACCAGTGTCGCATACTGGAAAGTATGCTTGCACCCAGTCGGCTTGAGCAGGCCGATTACACTTGGTTCACTGACTACACACACATCCAAAGCCACTCCAACACTACAGTTACACTGACAAGGACTTATACAATCTCTACCAGACAGCCTAAGCCACTTGGTAGAGATACATTGGCTGTATCGTCCCCACTTCGGTCGGGATAGGGCGGTCCTGCAGTGGACCTCAACGGCTGATGATGATGATGATATATATATCATCAGCCATTACAAGTCCACTGCTGAACAAAGGCCTCCCCCAACCTTCTCCACGAATTCCTTGACTGAGCCAATCTTTGCCACGTTTTCCCTGCAAATTTCTTTATCTCATCTCTCTACCTCCTGGCTGGCTAGCGTTTTTCTGCTACACTTACAATCTCTTGGTGTCCAGTCAGTCAGCCTCTTGCTCAATCGGTTATACCTTATTCTTGGTACATGCCCTGCCCACCTCCATACCTGTTCTTTTATCATTTCTATATCTTTGACTTTATTTTTCCCTCTCATCCAAGTTGATCTTTTCCTGCGTCTTAAAGTTATTCCCGAAATGACCTTTCCATTGCTTTCTGAGAACAGATTCATTTATTTCCCATCGATTTTGTCAGTTTCCAGGTCTCACAACCATGCGTGATAGCTGGAATTGCACATTCGTTATATACTTTTCGTTTCATACAAAGTGGCAAGCTACTTTTCATAATGTCTCTATATTCACCGATAGCTTTCAATCCAATTATAATGCGTCTTTTTATTTCGCTATCACGATCTTTCGTTAATTTTAGTGTTTGCCCATTGTACTCCTCGACTTCTTCAAGAATTTCTTGGCTTATTCTGATGATGCTTTTTGGTGTTTGTGGATTAAACACTAGTTTTATCGTGGTTCACCTTTAGCCTTACTTTGAGACTTTTTCTTTTCAGGTCATTTAACATTTCTTGCAATGTCTCTGCTATTTCTGATATTAGGACAATCTCATCTTCGAATTTTAAACGGTTTAGCTTTTCTCAAGCTATGTTCACCCTCCCTTTTTTTTTTCTTCCCAGTCAAGCTTTTTGAAAATACTTTCTAGGCATGCTGTAAATAATTTTGGGGAAATCGTATTGACTCACGCCCCTCTCAATCTTAAATTTTTCCGAGTCTTTATTGGTTTATCTATAGCAGTTCCCTTTTTATGAATCTTTTTCAGCAATTTTACAGGGCTCTCATTCACTCATTGTTTTCGCAATGAATTTATAATTGCTATGTGCTCCTTTGAGTCGAATGCCACTGGTTTATTATATTCAGTAGTTTTCTCAATTAGCTGATTCATTGTCTGTAGATGATCAGTCGTCGATTATCCGCTTCGGAATGGCCTGTTCATGAGGCTTGTTTTCCTCGAAATTTGTTGGTATTCTGTTCGTAAGGACTTTAGTGAAGAGTTTGTAAATAACTGTTAATAAACTAATGGGCGGATAGTTACAAAGATTTTTTGAATCACCTTTTTGTAAATTAAAATTACTGTTGCATTGCACCACGTTTTGGGAATTTTCTTCCTTTCTATACATTAAGTCAATAAGTTAGAAAGATTGTTTTCTACTTCTACTCCTGCATCCAACGGTAAATCTGCTACTATTCCATCTTCTACCGGAGCCTTCCCGCTTTGCATGTTTTTAAGAGAGATATATACATCGTCTGGTGTTACCTCAGGAATTTCACTTATGTCAACTGAAAAGTTAGCTATTTGTACTAGTCTTTGACGTATACAGTTCTTTGTAAAATTTTTCAACTTTCTTCACCATATTATCGCGGAATTTAATGACCACTGTTTTTGTCTTTCAGTGATGTAATTTGTTGCTTTCCTAGTGCCATTTTACTCCGGGCCTGTTTCAGACTTTTTCCATCTTTGATGGTTTCTTCGATCTGATCCATGTTTCGCTTTCTTTTTTCTTCTCTTTGTCCATTGCTGATAAGCTTATTTTATACCGCTCGTTCTATTTCATCTTTCATTGCTTTTACTTTCATTTCATTTCTTTTTTTCATAAGCTTGAGTGTCTTTTCTGAATACTTCTTGACTTTGGTTGTATTAGGTTTTCCTATTACCTCCGCAGATTCTCTTAGAACTTTTGTTAGTCTGTCATTCAGCTCATCCTTGTCACATTCATCATTACTAAGAGCCTGAAATCTGTTCCATATTTCCAAGTGAAAGGCTGCTTTGTTTTTATATACTTTTATTGGGCATTTCTGTTTATCTTTAATCTTCACTTCAGAAACTGAATCTGGCTTTGCAACTCACCATTCTATGGTCACTTCCTATATTTGTTTTGTTGATAACTGTGACATTTCTGATCGTGTTATTCTTATCTGCTATTATGAAGTCGACTTCATTCTTTGTTTCTCCACTTGGGCTTCTCCAGGTCAACTTTCTCCCTATTCTTGTGCGGAAGAATGTTTTCATTATTCTCATGTTATACATTTCTGCAAAACTTACAACCATTTCTCCTCTTTCATTCCTTTCTCCCACTCCAAATTTTCCCATAGATGCTTCTCCATTTTTTGATTTCCCAACTATTGCATTGAAGGCTCGCATGAGTATAATATATGTGGTCTTTTCTTCTTCTATAGTCTGGGAGATGTCGTCGAAGATTGGTTCTATTTCTTCATCTGAGCTTTTAGAAGTTGGTGCATATACTTGTATTACTTTCAGAGTATATTTTTTTCCACAAATTACAACAATTGCTGCTCTGTCAGATACACTGCTGAATTTAACAATGTTGTCTGCAAGATTTCTGTCAATTAGAAATCCGACACCACTAACTCCTTCAGTTTACCTTCCTCTGTAGTAAAATTAGTGATTGCTGTCTTCGAGCAAATTACTTTTTCATCTTTTCTCTAGGTCTCACTCAAACCTAATGTTTTCCAGTTTAGTCTTCTGCGGGGTTTCTTACATTGTATGCTTAGATCTTCATGGATTTCAGTTTCTTTAATATCCCAGTCACTAACCTGCCACCTGAGTGCCTATTCACTTTCGGTGGCACATTACGCGTAAACACAGTAGGCAGTGCGGTTGGACCTTTAGTAGACGATGATCCAAGAGGAACGGCCCTCAAATCTTTTGCAATAGAACTCATGTACGGTTGGGACATTTGTGGCAAATAATCTCACCTCTCTGTCACATAGTTTCTGGTGAGATGAAATTTTTGTTCCAATATATATATATATATATATATATATATATATATATATATATATATATATATATATATATATAATCATCAACCTTTTGAGTATCCACTGCAGGACCGGCCTATCCCGACCGAAGTCGGGACGATATATATATATATATTGTTACATAGCCTATGATTTCATCATCCTTTGTGTAATTTTACCGCACAGTATGCTGCATGTTTGATCACGAGCGTGTTCTGCCTCAGTCCCCCCCTTCTACCGTTATAGTAGAGTAAGTCGTCCTTTCTGTTGTTCAGAGCAGGATTGTCAGCTCTTTGTCCCCTATGGCTTCATTTGCACGTCCTTCTTACAAGTTGTATCAAGCTCTGCCGGCCCCTATATAATGAGCTCAGTCTCTGCATCAGTGCCACTTAGATCTACTCCTCATTTTGCTCACATCTCTGTCCTCCCCTGTACAGTTATTATTATTGTGAGTGCTCAGGAAGTCTCCAACCATCTAGCAGCTGTGTGTAATTTGAGTATAACTGTCGTTGCATTTTTTCTTGTACTGTGTAGCATAAGGTTAATTTTTAGGCCTTGTAAGGTTTTTGTAATTTATGTAAGGTTCCTATTGTCAGCCATCATTAATAATATTTTGTATCTGTAATAATATATCTGGCATTCACTGAGTATTATCTGGTATCTCATTTTAACAGGGCTGACTTAGATAAATTTACTCATGCTAATTTCGTGTTAATAGAGGCTATTGCTGTTAACCATATATTTAACCTGTTTTTGCCATTACATTATCCTTATGAGTCCTGAATGTTTTGTTGTTAGTTTGAGCATTAAACTTTAACTTGTAATTTTACCTAACTCTTTATTTTGAACCTGGACCTTTACGGGACAGTAGTGATTATTGGTATTCTCACTTAAAGTGTACATTATCTTTCTCTGTTCCGTAACATAAATTTGGCGACCTCTTATCAGGATATTCAGGATATTATCATAAGGATATTGCTTGATATTTTGTGACTGTGATTTATTCATGATGTCTACTATTACTACACTTGACGAAGCCAAAGATTTTTTGTCAAATGTGCAAACAGTGTGTGATGTAGAAAACAGAACAAAGAATGAACTTAAGCTTGTTACTCAACAATTGGTAATTGCTGTTCGCTCTCATCATTCTAAAGATCAAATTGTTGACATGATTAATGAAAGCTTATTTAATATAACTCCTCCAAATGAGCAAACGCAGATTGAATTAGCTAAGTTACAGCTAACTCTGCAGGAGGCCCGTGCTAAGGAAGCTGAATTTCAGGCAAATGCCCGTATTCAAGAGGCACAGGTACAGGCTCAGGCACAAATTGAACTTGCTAGGATTCAGGCAGACCATGAGTATCGCATGAAACAAGGTGGAACTGGATCATCTAGCTCTGATGATTTTGATGTGGCTAAAAATGTTAAACTTTTCCCTCCTTTTAATGAATCTGATTTAACAAAGTATTTTCAGTTGTTTGAGAGGGTAGCTACAAGTTTTAATTGGCCCAAAAAGTATTGGCCAGTACTCCTTCAAACTGTTCTCACCGGTAAAGCTCAAGTAACTTATGCACCTTTGCCTCAGGATCAATCTGATAATTATGATGTAGTTAAGAGCTTGATTCTTAAGGCCTATGAGCTTGTTCCTGAAGCCTATAGAGTAAAATTTAGGACAACTTACAAGCAAGATAAGCAATCCCATGTTGAGTATGCAAAAATCAAAGAAGATCTGTTAGAGCAGTGGTTAAATTCTAAGAATGTGGATTCTGATTTTGATAAATTTAAGATGATTTTGCTGGAGGACTTCAAAGGTGTATTAGTAAAGATGTAAGCCTATATCTTGATGAGAGAAGAATTGATAATTTGTCTGATACTGTAGTTTTAGCTGATGAATATGTTCTCACTCACGAGATATTCTAAAGAAAAAGGGAAAGATGAGAGTAAATACGTTGCATCTACTCAGAGTACAGGTAACAGGAAAGAGAATAAAGATGATGTTTCTCAGGAAGTAAATACCAGCTTCACCTCTAGATTTCAGAAAAGTAAATGTACTTATTGTAGTAAGCTTGGTCATACCAGGGAGAAATGTTTCAGGAGACAGCGTGATGTGAACAAAAAGGAGTCTCTAAATATTCAGTCAATTGGTCTAGTGTCCACCCTTGAGAGTACCCAGAATTCTTTAACTGAGTTAACTGAACCTGCTTTGAGGGGTAACTTAAATTCTCATGATGGAACTCCTCTTTTGAGCAGTAACGTGGGTGACACTCTCAAGAGTTCATGTGCTAATTTCCTGTCTGATGGTTTTGTCAGTCCTCTGGATAGTAATGACAGGAAATCAGTTAAAATATATCGTGACAGGTGCTTGCCAATCCCTTATGCTGACCAGTGTTCTAGGCTCTAATGTTAATTCCTCTGATGAAACTGTAATCTTACAAGGTGTAGGGAATAATTACTTCTGTCCCTCTGTGCAGAGTGAATTTAGAGTCTGGTTTTGTTAATGATTCCGTTATGGTTGGGTTGGTTGAGACACTCCCAATGTCAGGTGTAACTTTCTTACTTGGAAATGATATTGGTGGAAGTCAAGTGTGTCCAGCTCCTCAGTTGTCTAGTGAGCCAGTGGCTGCGGCCCAGGATTGTGATATCCCTGATGTGTTCTCTGCATGTGCTGTCACTAGGGCTAAGTCTAAAGTTACTGGTGACAGAGGATAATGATGATGATGATGTTATCCTAGCTGACACTTTTCTTGCTAATTTGGACAACTCACCAGACGAGGCAGTACCCCGTAGTGTTGATAATTTGTCTCGTCAAGAGTTGGCTGAGTTGCAGGTTGCTGACCCTGAGTTGAAAGGTCTAGCTAACTCTGCTTGTAGTGAGGAAGAGTCAACTGGTGCTTCTACTTGTTATTATATAAAGTCAGGAGTACTTATGAAGAAGTGGAGACCCCCAACAGCATCAGCCAACTGTGAATGGGAGGTTGTACATCAAGTTGTCATCCCTCGTGTTTGTAGGCAGGATATCATTAGAGTGGCTCATGATTCCAGTTTGGCTGGACACCTTGGAGTGAGGAAGACTGTGGCACGCATTTTGAAACACTTCTACTGGCCAGGTATCTTCAGAGATGTTTCCTGGTATTGTAAGTCTTGTCACACCTGTCAAGTTGTGGGGAAGTGTAATCAGACCGAAAAGGTTGCACCTCTAGTTCCCATTCCTCCTTTTGAGGCGCCTTTCACCCGTGTGTTGGTGGATATTGTGGGCCCTCTCCCTAAGACTTCTTCAGGATTTTCTTATGTGTTGACCATGATTGATATGGCTACTCGTTATCCTGAAGCCATTCCACTTAGAAATATCTCAGCAAAGAACGTGGTTAAGGAAATGCTAGGGTTCTTCACAAAGTTTGGTCTGCCCAAGGAGGTACAGTCAGACCGGGGAAGAAATTTCATGTCAAACGTTTTCAAGCAATCTCTGAAAGAGTTGGGCATCTCCCAGATCACGTCTTCAGCTTACCATCCCCAGACCCAAGGAGCGTTGGAGAGATATCATCAAACACTCAAATCGATGCTCAAGAAATACTGTTTGGAACATCAGAAAGACTGGGATAAAGGTCTTCCATTCTTTGTGTTTGCTGCAAGAGAATCTCCAAATAAATCACTGGGCTTCTCACCTTTTGAACTACTGTTTGGCCATGAAGTAAGAGGACCCCTTAAGCTACTCAAGGAATGCTGGCTGTCGGAGGAAGATGACGTCAACCTGCTGGAGTATGTGATGAAGTTCAAAGAACTGCTGTCCACTGCTTTACAATTGGCGCGAGAGAATTTAGGAGCTGCTCAGGAGAAGATGAAGACTTGGTATGATAAGAAGTCCAGGTTACGCCACTTTCAGCCAGGAGATCAGGTTTTGATTCTGCTACCAGTTCATGGGCAACCTCTTCAAGCCAAGTTTAGTGTCCTTATTTCGTGGAGAAGAAACTCAGTGATGTCAACTATGTCATCGCCACATCAGATCGTAGAAAGAACAAGCAACTATGTCACATCAACATGCTAAAGTTATATCACAGGCGGGACGAAAATAATCCAGTCTGCACCGTAGCTGTTCCACCCGAGTCTGCAAGTGAAGCTCTCCCATGCAGTATGAGCCTGAGTGATAGTTTGGGGAAGAATCCTGATATCATGAATGATCTCCAGACTAAGCTTTCTCATCTAGCTCCCGAGGAAAGGCAGGAGTTTTCGGCATTACTGCAGGAGTACCCGCAAGTGTTCCATGCCACTCCAGGAAGAACCACTGTGTTGATGAATGATGTCGATGTTGGAGACGCAAAACCAATTTAACTGCCTCCTTACCGTGTGAACCCAGTGAAAGTTCCTCTCATCCAGAAGGAGCTTGGCTACCTGTTGGACCACAAGATGATTGAGCCCTGCCAGAGCGAGTGGAGTTCTCCTGTCACTCTAGTCCCTAAGCCAGGTGGGTCACAGCGGCTTTGCATTAACTACAGACGTGTTAATCAGATAACCAAAAGACACTTACCCTCTCCCTCGTGTGGAAGATTGCATAGACAAGATCGGAAAGGCTAGGTACATAAGTAAGTTTGATTTGTTAAAGGGATACTGGCAAGTACCTATGACTGAACGTGCCAGGGAGATCTCATGTTTTGTAACACTAGGAAATACTTTTGCATGTTCTGTAATGCCATATGGTATGAAGAATGCACCAGCCACATTTCAGAAGCTCATGAATGTTGTAACAGAGGGTTTGTCAGGGTGTGTTGTTTATATTGATGATGTATTAATCTTCAGTGACAACTGGAAAGATCACCTATGCCATGTCAGTAAATTTCTTGAGCGTTTGGTTCAGGCTAATCTTGTAGCTAATTTATCAAAGTGTGAGTTTGGTCAAGCTAAAGTTCAGTACCTTGGGTATGTAATTGGTGATGGACATGTTGCACCACCAGGAGCTAAGGTTCAGGTTATAAGTGATCTTCCCAGACCTAAAAGTAGGAAAGAGCTACAAAGATTTTTGGGAATGGTAGGTTATTACAGGAGATTTGTTCTTAACTTTTCAATTCTTGTATCACCACTTACAGACCTACTGAAAAAGGGAGTTAAATATGTCTGGACCGATGACTGTGAATCCTCTTTCAACAAACTTAAAGCTATCCTATTAAGTCAGCCAGTGCTCGCTACTCCAAATTTTGCTAAGCCTTTTAAGATGGCTGTTGATGCAAGTGATACAGGAGCTGGGGCTGTTTTGCTGCAAGAGGATGATCAGGGTATTGAACACCCTGTATCTTATTACAGTAAGAAGTTCACTCCACCTCAAAAGAACTACTCAACTATTGAGAAAGAGCTTTTGGCCTTGATTTTGGGTTTACAGCATTTTTCATTTTATTTGTGTTCTGGTTTTGACCCCATAGTCATTTATACCGATCATAACCCACTGAAATTCCTTAGTAAGTTTAAAGATAAAAATCAGAGATTGACAAGATGGAGTCTACTTCTTCAGGAGTATTCATTAGACGTACAACATGTCAAGGGGAAAGAAAATGTTATTGCAGATTGCTTATCTAGACTTTAGACAGATTGTTTTAGAGTAATAAGAAATTTCCTTTGTAAATTTCTTTTTCTTTGTGGGGAGGTGTTACATACCCTATGATTTCATCATCCTTTGTGTAATTTTAACGCACAGTATGCTGCATGTTTGATCACGAGCGTGTTTTGCCTGTCCCCCCTTCTACCGTTATAGTAGAGTAAGTCGTCCTTTCTGTTGTTCAGAGCAGGATTGTCAGCTCTTTGTCCCCTATGGCTTCATTTGCGCGTCCTTCTTACAAGTTGTATCAAGCTCTGCCGGCCCCTATATAATGAGCTCAGTCTCTGCATCATTGCCACTTAGATCTACTCCTCATTTTGCTCACATCTCTGTCCTCTCCTGTACAGTTATTATTATTGTGAGTGCTCAGGAAGTCTCCAACCATCTAGCAGCTGTGTGTAATTTGAGTATAACTGTCGATGCATTTTTTCTTGTACTGTGTAGCATAAGGTTAATTCTTAGGCCTTGTAAGGTTTTTTAATTTATGTAAGATTCCTATTGTCAGCCATCATTAATAATATTTTGTATCTGTAATAATATATCTGGCATTCAATGAGTATTATATGGTATCTCATTTTAACAGGGCTGACTTAGATAAATTTACTCATGCTAATTTCGTGTTAATAGAGGCTATTGCTGTTAACCATATATTTAAACCTGTTTTTGCCATTACATTATCCTTATGAGTCCTGAATGTTTTGTTGTTAGTTTGAGCATTAAACTTTAACTTGTAATTTTACCTAACTCTTTATTTTGAACCTGGACCTTTACGGGACAGTAGTGATTATTAGTATTCTCACTTAAAGTATACATTATCTTTCTCTGTTCCGTAACAATATATATATATATATATATATATATATATATATATATATATATATATATATATATATATATATATATATATATATATATATATATATATATATATATCGTTTCGTCAGCCGTTTTGTGTGTCCACTACAGGACCGGCCTATCCCGACCGAAGTGGGGACGATACAGCCAATGTATCTCTACCAAGTGGCTTAAGCTGCCTGGTAGAGATTGTATGTAGGGTGAGGAATGCATGTAAGTGTAGTGTTGGAGTGGCTTTGGATGTGTGAGTAGTCTGTGAACCAAGTGAAATCGGCCCGCGCTAGCTGACTGGGTGCAAGCATATTTTATAGTATGCGACACTGGCTCAACCACAGCACCCCTTGTGTCCGCCAATGCAGTACGTAGCTAGAAGAACGCTCGCAAAGTTTATTACCCTGGCAGGGCGCGAACCCTCGTTCTTCAGTGTATGAAAATGCACACTTTACCACTGTACCGCAGAGGCTCCATATATATATATATATATATATATATATATATATATATATATATATATATATATATATATATATATATATATATATATATGAGATGAAGGGATGGAGTGTAGAGGTATACGAGAGAGAGGTGTGTTAGCTGGGAGCGGGCAGTGAAATGGTAGGGGACAGGGCGACATGGAGGCGATTTGTTTGTGGCCACCTTTTTTATGCAAGGAAGAAGGAACCAAAGGCTGAGCCCACAAAACAGTTCCTTCCAAGGGAAAAAGCAAAAACAATACAAGAGAGCCAAATTCAAGATCCTTTCATGTTGAGTTGCCTGGACACACTGCTTTGAAAGACTGGAAATCATAGGAAGTGGGAAATACAGACAGAGGGAGACAGTTCCAGAGTTGACCTGTTGCATAAATGAAGGACTGGGAGTAACTGTTAACTCTTGCATTAGAGAGTTGGACAGAAAAAGGATGAGAGTTTGTTCCTAGATGGGTGCTATGCACTTGTCGAAGAGGTGGAGAGATACTGTACAAGCAGACAGTTCAAAGGAGCAGTGACCATTGAAGTAGCGGTAGAAAAGAGATAAAGAGAGAACAGTGCGGCGAAGAGACAGAGGTTGAAGGGAGCCAGTAAGAGGAGGGCAAATAAAACCCTTGTATAAAGTCAACAACTGTGCAGGGGTAAAGAAGGCACGGAGTTGGCTTAGCACACCTAATCTCTTGGAAGCAGATTTTACAAGAGCTGTAAGATGATCTTTCCAGGATAAGTCCCTAGTGAATGAAACCTCAAGCATGTTCAAGGATAACGCAGGACTGACCTGGATATTATTAAACTTTAGTGGGTACTCCTGTGGAAGATTCTGAAGGGTTGTTAGGTGTAAATATTGAGTCTTTGATGCATTAAAAACAACAAGATCATTTTTACCCCAGTCAGTGATATGAGCCAAGTCAGACATTAGCCTCATCCCTTGTTTGTTGAAGTAACTGCTGAGATGGACGTTGTTGGAACCAAATGGAAAGGTGAAGGGTGGAATCATCAGCGTATGAGTGGATAGGGTTAGACGTACAGCTTAGAGTATCATTGATGAATAAGAGAAAAAGAGTTGGTGATAGGACAGAGCCCTGAGGAACACCACTGTTGATAGATCTAGGAGAGGAATGATGGCCGTCTACAACAGCAGCTATAGAACGACCAGAAAGGAAGCTATAGATGAAGGCACAAATAGAAGGATAGAAACCGTAAGAGGGTAGTTTGGAATTTAAAGATTTATGCCAGACTCGATCGAAAGCCTTTGAGATGTCAAGTGCAATGGCAAAGCTTTCGCCAAAGTCCAGAAAGGAGGATGACCAGGAGTCTGAAAGGAATGTGAGAAGATCGCCAGTAGAGCGTCCGTGACGGAACTTACGCTGACGATCAGAAAGATGTTTGTGACAGGAGAGGTGCTTTAAAATTATTCTGTTAAGAATAGACTCAAAAACTTTTGAAACACAGGATATTAAAGCAGTTGGACGATAGAGAGTTGGAAATGGTCACCCTTCGTTGGAACTGGCTGAATGAAAGCAAACTTTCAGCAAGAAGAAAAGGTACAAGTTGACAGACAAAGGCAAAAGAGTTTACCTTGGCAGGGTGTAAGCACAGAAGCACAGTTCTTGAGGACAACAGGAGGGACTCCATCAGGCCCATATGCCTTGTTAGTATTGAGGCCATTGATGGCAGAAAATACATCAGCTGAAGGAATTTTAATGTTAGCCAATAGGAAGTCTGAGGAGGGAAGTTGAAATACCGGCCGTGACAACCAAGGTCGCCACCACATTCCTAGGAGGAGACTACAGAGGGGTAGACAGAGCTCGCAGCATGTCCAGTCTGTGCGGACATTAGTGCGCCTGGGCCGCGCGCCCCTATTCCCCAGAGGGCGCTTGACGAGACCACCCCAGTCTGAGTGCACTACCTCTCGGGCGAGCTAGCCCTCACCAGGATTGGGATGGAGCTGACCCTATAGCTCCAGGCAGCACCCCAGCGATGACTAAAAGCTCTGCAAAACAGGAGACGGTCCATAGCCACTCAGCAAAACAGAAGATGGCCCATAGCCGCTTCATCCAAAGGGCCACGGCCTATAGCCGGGCTGCTAATAAGGAGACGGCCCATAGCCACTCCGCCAGGTGCTGCCCACGCCCCTTGCAGAACCAGCAACGGCCCATAGCTGTGCTGGGGAGAGAAAGGTACGCCCCCTCTCCTTCTGCAGTTGCCTCAGAGGGCAAGACACAGGTGATGGCCCATAGCTGCACCTATATGCAGGAGACAGCGCATAGCTGCTCCTCACCTGTACGTTGCCTTCCATACAGGACTTTTGTAACTGCCCACTGCCGCGCCGACAGACAAGTGACAGCCCACAGCCGCACTTCATCTGCGTTCTTGTCTGAGATTGGGCCCCAGTGACGGCCAATAGCCACACCGACCTCGTCGGGACGATCGATAGCCGCTCTTCGTCCTTTGCCCACGGGAACCCGGCGATGGTCCATAGCCATGCCAGGGAGGGACACCAAAGCCCCTCGCTCCCTGTAACTTCGCGATGCGAGGGTGACCTGTGATCAGCCCTGCCTACCGGCAGGAGCGCAGGCCTCCTCCCGGTTTCCCCAGACTGAGGCAATCTCCAGAAGGAGGACTGCTGCCTGAGGACTTGTGAAGAGGCCCGGCGTTGTCCCCAGGGCTCTTCTCTATCCAGTCGGCCCCTGAGGAGGACCACCCCCTGACGGACTCCAGCTGGACACAACGCCGCAGCCCCAACCTGACGGCGCCACCACCGAAGGGAGACCGTGGCCCTTGGGCCTCTGAGGGCATCCCCAGGGCCCCGGGGTGAGACCTCACCCCTCCCCACTTGAAGGCGACACCCTTCGTCCACCAGGCGCCTGTATGAACATTTCAGAGACTTGTTTAGCCCCAGTCCCAAGAGCCAGACCCCAGTTCCCAGCCCGACAGTGAGGACCCATTCACCACACCCAGTCCAAACCCTCGACGAGAGACGACGCCCCTGAGAGTGGTCCCGTGGCCACGGGACGAAGGGACTCCTGACGGGACTCCTCCTACCCCAGGCAGGCGGCTGTGAGTCCCCAGGCTGGCCCCCCCTTCCCCTCGCCAGATCAGTGACATTCCCCTATAGTGACAATGAGACACGACTCTTGCAGGCTGGGAACGAGAGGCCAATACAGTGTGATCTAAGTGACAGTGTTAATCAGTGCAAATAGGAAAACACCAGAAACGGTGCATAGCTATTTTGTATGAGACAGAGACAAACCTTCAGTATTAGTACCACAATTTAGTATCAGTCCCCAGCCATGTTGTGTAGGCCCAAAATCGGAGAACAGTGATATTATATCCAGTATTATCCCAAGAACTAGAACTAGAGTCTGTGCCAGAACAATTCCCTTGTATCGCCTTCTTTGGTAAAGGAGCCTTTCGTGCAGTGACTGTAAAACTGTGTATTTCCCAAACCTAAATTGAGACTCCTGTCTGACTAATATCCTGCAAGACACTCCAAATCCACCTGCCAGCCCATGTATTAATTTTGATCAGCGTATGATGTATGTCTTCCTTTTCTGCTGTAGTGAATTTGTCAATACACGTGTAAGGTTATTGCCGTGTGTTTTTATGCCCTGTTCCTCTCTTACTGTGTCTAAGCTGTTGTCTAGGAAGGGAACACAGCTGCACTCTAGGCGTTCTAGGGATGGGAAGCCGCTCCTTAAACACCTAGCATAACAGAAGTGTTGGAGGAACAGCACCGGAATCGTCTAAGGTGGAATTGGAGGAGAAAGTCTGAGCAAAGAGAACCACTTTATCAGTAGAAGAAATAGCTACAGAGCCATCAGAGTAGAAAAGAGGAAGGAAGGATGATGAGGTAAAGTTGTTAGAAAGGTTTTTGGCAAGGTGCCAGAAGGAGCGGGAAGAATTCGAGTTGGAGAGTTGAGAGCATTAAGTAAGGATGAAATTATTTTTAGCAGAGCGAAGAACAGACTTAGCACGATTCTGAGCAGAAACATAAAAAAGAAGTGATTCAGGGGTGGATTGGCTCTAGTACTTTTTATATGCACTCTCCTTGTTTCGGACAGCATTAGAACAAGCGTGATTAAACCAATGCTTTCTTGCATTTGTCAAAGGATGTGAGAAAGGAATGTATGCTTCCATGCCCAAGAGAATAACTTCCGTAATGAGCAAGGCACACCCAGATGGCTCCCGGCCATGGAAGCAATATTCATTCCAGGGAAAATCAAAGTACTGCCTGAGGGCCTCCCAATCCACGGCTCCAAAGTGCCAAAGATGATGTTTCCTTGGAGGATCCACAGGCTGTACAGGAGCGATCGGACAGGTAATAAGGTTATGATCGGAGGAGCCCAACAGAGAGAATAGGTTAACAGTGTAAGCAGATGGATTTGGAGCTCTTTCCAAGGCAGTCAGGGATACGGGTAGGGTGCTGTACTAGCTGCTCTAGGTCATTAGGGATAGCAAAGATGTAGGCTTGTTCACCAGGTGGGCCAGTGAAAGGAGAGGCGAGCCAAAGATGGTGGTGAACATTGACATCTCCTAGAATGGAGCTTTCAGAGAAGGGAGAAATGGATAGAATGTGTTCCATCGTAGAAGTAAGATAGTTGAAGAATTTTTGATAGTAGAATTAGGAGACAAGTAAACAGTGCAGATATATTTAGTCAGAGAATGACAGGAAAGCCGAAGCCAGAGAGTAGAGAATTCAGAAGAATCAAGTTCAGGAACACGGGAGCATACATATACGCAACAGCCACCTTTGGCTTGGAAATGAGTGTAGAGAAAGTAAGAGGATGCAGAAAAGGGTTTGCCGTCAGTTGCCTCAGACAGCTGAGTCTCTGTTAAGAAGAGAAGGTGAGGTTTAGAGGAGGAGAGGTGATGTTCAACAGAGAAAGTTAGAGGAAAGGCAGCGAATGTTGCAGAAATGAAGAAGTGAGTCAGACAGTGGACCCAGGCATGTAGAGTCATCACCGGGAGAGGGGTGGATGGTGGGAGCATTTATGGCTCCCCCTGGGGACTCCGAGGCATTATTAGTTGTCGCCATTTTACTTTTTTAATTTTGAAAAGGTAGTGTATTGTGTAATGTGCTTGTAGGTTGGTGTTCAGAGTTATAGAAACTTGTATTGGAGAGCATGCTGGCCTACTTTCTAACTGAAGTACTGAAAAAGTTCAGCAAAGGGGGATGGTCAGGAACTATTCCCGAGGGCTGACGAAACGGGAGCTCCAAGTCTCCCTGTCATCAGCTTTCCATCCACCTTTGGAGTACTGCCCTGCTCGACTGGTGCTACAGTCTACTCCTTACGGGATTAAGGGGTCTGGCAATATACAGTATGTGTATATATATATATATATATATATATATATATATATATATATATATATATATATATATATATGAGTGTGTGTGTGTCTGTGTGTGTTTGTATTTTATGTATGTATTCATGTATGCATACACACTTGAAAGAATGTATGTAACCTATACATGTTTCCATGTATGGATGTTTGTATGTATTTGAATGTATGTAATTATGTCCTTTTGTATGAGCAGGGAAGGAGAGTCACCGGTACAAGCGGGGTCAATGTAGATTTAATCACCCTCACAACAGGCCAAGGATATGAGAACAGCGCCTATTTATATTCGTCTATTCTAGTTCACGTTTGTATTTTATCCGAAGGAAACTTCACTATCCCTGACTGAAGTCATGATGCTCTTATAACTGTACTATGTAAGTTCATAGTTAACCCTTTATTCTGCTCATGTATCTCATGTTTTCTTTCGCTACTTTCAGAATGTCCGAACTAGGGAGTTTACACAGAGCTTTTACTAATCCCTTCTGTACAATAGATCTCCGGTAAGGTGAGAGAGAGAGAGAGAGAGAGAGAGAGAGAGAGAGAGAGAACTGAATGCAATAGGAATAAACGAACAGAGTATGTCAATGAAGTAAAGGGTATATCATTTAATTAAAAATGGTTTAATTTAATGAGTAAAATCGTGTGGAGTTAAAAAGAATAAAGGTGCTAAAAAGGTTAAGGAGACTGAATCTGGCGGTAGGGAGAAATAATGAAGCATGTCCGTCTGGCACGAATTTGTTTAATGCTTGTAAATCCATCTGCACACATAATCGTGACAACAGTCGAAATATCAGATTATATTTATCCATGAACCAGTTACGGATTATATAATTCAGTGGTCAGAATGGTGACTTCAAGTCCACTGAGTTACTCACACCCATTCTCGTGCAAACAGATCTATCCAGGTATACTAGCAACATAAGAGTAGACCGTCTTTGCTTACAACCCCCTAGTGATCAGCCTCTCATCCACTTTTTTTCCATCCATGCGGCTGTTGATGCATGAAGCAATTTTACCTCAAATAACTATTTTTCTTGATGGGCCTGTTTTCTACGTACTCCCACCAAGTCCCTATTTTCTCCATAGATAAAACTGGTATATTGCTAGTGGAGAAGGGAGAAAAAGTAAGCAGATGGAGAGAACACTCTAAGGAATTGTTGAACACTGAGAATGAAAGTAATGCGAGTATAAGTGGCTCGGGAATGGATGGGAGAAGGAGGGAGGTGAGAAGAGAGGAAGAAATCAGTAGGATTGGAAGAAGTGGAAGCAATGACACAAGTCAAAATGGGGAATGCCTCGGTTATTGTTGGGTTGCGTGGTGAAATAGTGAAGGATGGGGGAGAGATAGTAGCAGAGTGGATATTGAAGATATGCACATTGGCCTGGGAGGAAGGTAGAGTCCCGGAGGACTGGAAGTCACATATAATTATCCCCCTGTACAAAAGAAAAGGTTATAAGATGTGTGTGGTAATCATAGTGGCATTTGTCTTCTTAGTGTAATAGGAAAAGTATATGGTAGGATGCTTATTGACTGAGTTAGGGAAATGACAGAGGAATTAGTTTGAGAAGAACAGAGAGGTTTTAGGAAGGGAAGAGGTTGTGTAGATTCATTCATAGGTCTTTCGTGGAAAAGTTTCTAGAGAAGGGAAGGAAGTTTTATACGGCCTTCATGGATTTGGAGAAAGGATATGGCAGGGTGGACAGACAAGGAATGTGGAAAGTTTTAAGGATATGTGGAGTAAATGAAAAGTTGTTGAATGCCATTAAGAGTATGTATGAGGGTGCTAACTATACAGTGCGAGTGGATAGTGAACTGAATGAATTTTTCTATCTGAATGTTGGATTAAAACAGGGATATGTCATGTTCCCATGGTTGTTCAGTCTGAAAGTGGGTGGGGTTATAAAAGAGATACAGGGTAGGGCAGTAGATGTTGGAGCGACCCTATTAAGAGAGGACAGTGTGTGGAACCTCCCTCTATTGCTCTTTGCATATGATACTGTATTGTTAAGTGAGGACGAAGGGGAACTGCAAGGCGTGGTGAATGAGTATGGGAGTGTGTGTAAGAAACGGAATCTTAAGGTGAATGTAGGGAAGGGTAAAGTTATGGTCTTTGAGAGAAGTAAAATCACTGAATGTACAGTGAGGCTGGTTGAGTAGGAAATGGAAGACGTGAGTGCATTTAAGTACTTGGGTAGTGTGTTGAGTAAGGACGGAAGTTTAGGAGGGTGAAATGCTTGAAAGGGTACAACAGGGAAGAAAGGTTGCTGATTCTTTGAAAGCAGTGATAGGGAACAGGGAAACAAGCATGATAGTATTGTGATATAAACACTAACATATGGAAGTGAAGCTAGAGCCTTGTTGGAAGTACACAAGTCAAAAGTGAGAGCAGTAGAAATGAGTTATTTGAGATAAGCATGTGGAGTTACGTGTTTGTAAGTAACAAGATTATCAGCAGAACTTGCATTTTACATAATGTATTCATTTTCTATAGAAAAACTTATACCAGTAACATAATTTCTGTTTGTGGAAGATTAGTCCAATTTGGATGCCTAATTTGACCATTAAATGGGTATGCATTATTTTTGGTTCAACAAATTATTATACTGATGATTTGAGTGAATTTCTTGTGCTTTAAAACCTTAGACACCTTACTGATGAATAAGGAAGTGAGATGTGAATGTGACAGAAAGCGTTAGGAGATGTACATTGTGGTGGTTTGGCCATGTGGAGAGGATGGAGAATGAGAGACTAACGAGGAGAGCGTATGTGAGTGAAGTGGAGGCCAAGGATGAGATGGAGAGATGGAGTGGAGAGGTATTTGAGAGAGGGATGTGTGAGCTGGGAGCAAGGCAGTGAAGTGGTTTTGGACAGGGTGACATGGAGGCGATTTGTTTATGGCCACCCCTTACGGGGTTGAGGTGTCTGGCAGTAGACAAATAGACAGAAAGATCAATTCTCTCATCGGTCTTTTTCCATCCTTTGGGTATACACTTATTCCTCAACGTGGACCTATTTTGTTTTATGGATTTGTTTTCATCATGGACACATTTTCCCACATGGGCTGATTTCTTCCCATGGATCTATTTCCCATATGGATCTGTTCCCACCATGGATCTATTTTCACCAATATGCAGTTTACCGATTTCCTCATGGAAATATTTTCTCCCTTTGAGATGGACAGTTCATTGAATCTGAGTAGGATCTGTTGCTGAAAATGCAACTTTAATTTGTGTTTATCACATTTCATTTTTAATATCCATATGCTTTCACAGCAGCTACTCATATACCGGCACGTATCTATTCCCCCATGAGCTTATATTTCTCACACGGAGGGACTTGCCCATTCCCTCATAAATGCATTTTCCCCCCATCATGGGGAACTTCCTATTATCCCAAAGAACTATATCCTTCTCATTTGGGACTTTCTCGTTCCCTGTGGACCAACGTTTTCCACACGTCTGTAATTTATCCTACTGTCCTCTCTCTCTTCTACGGGGTATTTTCCTGTCTCCATGAACCTGTTTCCTCCTTGGAGAACTTCCCTGTCGTTCCATGAATCTCTTTCCTCTTCATGGGATAACGTATTTATTTCCATCGGAAACATATATTTTCCATGGATCTATTCTCACTGGACGTATTTTCTCTACACACCTATGACTCAGAATGTGAAATATGTACTGAGGAACCCATACACCCACTTACACAGTGCAGTATGCAGTAAAGCTCAAGTTGTCTATCAGGCGCCGTCACCAGAAATATAACCAGCACGTTTCAACGCACAAAGGGACAGAGACACAGGCCTAGCAGCTTTAATGGTGTAGATTAGGCACCTCAGGGTTCCGTTACATTCATTAATTCCAGGCATGTGCAGACGCAGTCATAGCAGTTTAGGCCCATTTCTGCCAGTCACACCGTCACAATTTTTTTTTTCTATCCTCAGAGGATCTTACTCAGCTCAAGATAAGAGTCTTCAAATCGGGAGGGTTAGATACAAACTTAAGCAATTCCCGAAAGTCCATAATTGAGCAAAATTCGCTGAATAAATTGTCTGGTGGTGGCCAGCCTAAAATACAGTACATGAGTACAATGCACCAGATGGAAGCGCGTCAGTTAGGGTCGTCAAATGGTTCTTCGTTGAAGTTCAACGGGAGTGAAACACCTCATGTCTGAAAGAAAAAAAAAAAAAAGTCGGAGTGACTGATGGGCAAAACCGCTCTAAGATGCTCCCACATCTACAAACACATAATTAGACTGAAAGGGATTAGCACAAACAGGACAGCTTGTACACTTCAGTAAATTATTTTTCAAGGCCATTCAAGCCACTTCTATCCCACTCAGGCTACTCAGTCCAGCCGGTTTAGTTTAGGTCAGTTTAGGTCTATTTATGAAGAGTGTGGTCAGCAAGCCATTATAGATTTATCGAAGCATTTCACATCGATTCAGGTCCGTGATTGTCAATGCAAGTCAGTTCAAGGCCATTCTAAGAGCTTCCACACCTAGCGAACGAATGTGAACAAACATTAAGGATCAAGCATAGGCGAACGCTGCCCATATGTTTACGTATATCCTGGCTCGGCGGTACGTTCAAGAACACTGATTTTCATAGATGATTCACATGTCCAGTGATGTTCCCTGGCCCTATTCTATCCTGTACATTGGCGTTCGAATGTTCCGTGGAATGACCGCATCGTATATAAGGAGGTGTTTTGTCACAGTCTATAATCACACATCATGTCTAGAAACTATTCTCTAGTAATTGGTAATGCAGCTTTTATTGTTCTCCATTGCCTGCTGAAGAAGCGCAGAAGAAAAGGCCGATGATGGATGACTAACCTAATTCAAAACAGGAATAGCCACGACAGTGATCAACTATCGAATATGACTTCCGAAGATTGTGGACAATTTGACAGTTTTTTCTAATGTCATCAACAGACATGGAGATACTACTCGTACATGTGGTACCTACATTTACAAAGCAAGACACCTTTTTCAGGAAAGCGATCGGGGTTAAGGAGAGGCTGGCCATCACCCTGCGATTCCTGGCAAGTGGGGACTCCCATAGAGATCTGAGCTACTTGTTTAGAGCCTGCAAACAATGTATATCAAGAACAGTATCCAAGATCTGAAGGGCTACATTGCAAGATGAGATCAGGGTACATATGTTTATGCATGCGATGTTTCGCAGAACCTTACCATTTGACACATAAAAACAGGGAAGTTGATTGGTACAGTCAGGGAAAGTTCCACATTACCCTCTGTTCAGATCATTGGTGGTCGAAGAGTACGGCAGTCGCGAAGCAGCAGCCAGACCCCATATGTCTTGTAACAGTGAGTGGGAGGGAGGGTGGCCAGGGGTGGGAGAATTTGGAGAGTTGCTCACGTCATAGTATCAATAGCCAATGATAATGTGTCCAACATATTCTCAAAGTGATAAAGCGTATGTTGTTTGTGAGGTATCACACTATTTTCTGGGCCTGTCTACATTACTGAATATATAATACATGTTTACTGTCAAAGGAATGCTTCTTTGCCTTCATTCGATAGGAAAGAAGTTACAGAGACTGATCTTAGAATTGGGACTTCTCATGTCATTCTGTCTAAAGGAAAACGAAAAGCCTGTTAGTCGCTCATATAGATTGTTTTTCTTCTTCTTCTTCTTCTTCTTTCTATTATTATTATTATTATTATTATTATTACTCACTACCCTAAATTAGTTCGAGGTGAACAATTACCAGAATAACACTGGAAATGTTCGCAGGTGGATGTTTATAGTAGAATGACAGAGGATAGGTAGTTAAACAAATTTACATAAATTTACGCACACACACACACACACACACACACACACACACACACACACACACACACACACACATATATATATATATATATATATATATATATATATATATATATATATATATATATATATATATATATATATATATATATATATATATATATATATATATATATATATATATATATATATATATATATATATATATATAGTGGCTTTGTTTTCGATTCAACACAAAATATAAATATGTCATATCGTTATGAATGTCTCCTGGGGAAACGTCTCGTGTAAAGTCGAGCTGGAATCAAAGCATTCATACCTCTGTTCGAACCCAGCAAACTCTCATACCTTTCCAGACAAAGCTGACTCTACATACGTAATATTTCAAGTAAAATGCTAGCATCGTATTGTCATCTATCCTTACTAAATTAAATCAAACACACCGTCCAAGTCATACATTGCACATCTAAACGTGATTCCCAACCTATCACCAAACCCTCATCTGCCCCCAATCCCCACCTTCCCCTCCTTCACACTCACAGTTACCAAACACAAGAGGTCTGGCTGCCGCTTCATATTCACCCATCTCACACCAGTGTTTCGGGAGGTAGGTAATGCGGAACATTCCTTGACTGTACAGCATTACACACTGGCTTCGGAGATATAGGATACGCGGCTGGTACGAGTGTACTAATGTCTGACTTGGAAATATATTTTTGACAGTGACACAAAAGTGTATGCTGCTTACTTACACCGTGCGTGTATTGTATTTTTATGTGCCTCATTTTAGTTGTCGAGAAACATGCACTGTATATATTATGGCACACTATAGGTCATGAGACAATGGTTGTCTGCTGTGTGTGTGTGTTCAGTCATACAAAATGTTACTTTTGTTGGATTATGTTTAAAGGGGTATGATACGGAGGAGGTCGGTGTAATATATTTCTGTACGTAAATGGTGTCAAAGAAGTGCAAAAGCGAGTTTGATTTTTACATTCGTAGTTAGTGATGCATATGGTTTACATGTTTGTACAAAAATAAACTCTCTCTCTCTCTCTCTCTCTCTCTCTCTCTCTCTCTCTCTCTCTCTCTCTCTCTCTCTCTCTCTCTCTCTCTCTCTCTCTCTCTCTCTCTCTCTCTCTCTCTCTCCGATTATCTTTAGAGGAAACAGCAGCAAGTGGATTTAGAGAATGCCCTACCAGACTCACCGTGTCGTAAATGCGATCTTGATGACTCATTGATTTCCATTGCCTGACTTTCTTTTAGGTTATAACTCCGTTCCCTTTTCTTGCTACTCATTTTCTTTTCTTCTTGATTCTTATTCCATCCAGGTTTTCTTTCCATGACTTTTAGGCCCGAATGCAAGAACAAGGCTTGAGTCGAAGCTGAGGCTCTACTCAGTCTTTTGGGAAGCGCTTGACAAAAACCGACATGCAGAAACAAGGTTTGAGCCTTTTACATGCCTACCCGATGCTCTCAAGTCCAAGCCGCCTCTGAATGGGCTTGGGTCAGACTTAAGCTTAGTGAGCTTGTTATTTACTGACTTTGGTAAATTCGCTTTTAAATAGATGAGTACTTAATCAACACCCCTAGTCCAAAAATGGACGATGGCTGCATAAGAGCAGTATAAAAAACAGATCTGAAAGTTATACGTAATATTTGGCTGCCAGGAAAATATATAGGCCCCAATTTGTACATTTGTATAAATTATACTAAAACAATATTCCGTCGTTCAACGATATTACTTACAAGTATTGTTCAGTGTCATGTTATAGCCATATCTGCGCCAATTCATCGTACGGCTGAGGGGCCTACTAGTCCAGGAGCGCTCATAAACTGGCAGAAGGCGGAAGAAATTCATAACAAGCCGAAAATTTGTCATTTGGTCCTCCCAAAAGAGAAAAGTATCCCAAACAACATATCAAAATTCTCAGAATTCAAGATGGCGTCCAGTATGGCCACCACGATGCTTAGTTCCTGATATCTTAGTTTGTACCAACTGTAAATTGACAAATAAAGGTCCAGACATTGGTTTTTAGGTAAAAGGAATACGAATAAATCAATCTTATACACATATGAGCAACAAGAATAATTTAACACTAAGGTAAATCATATTATGTACTGTAATATGCAGAAGCGTCGCCATGATGAGACTTTGCCAGGTATGAGCCAGAGCGACAGGTATCCATGTCAATAAGAGTTATTACCGATGCATGTGTGAACTGTGATGATGCCACAGCAGTGGTTATGCATCAGCAGCACAAGTGACTTTAAAAAAAAATTACAGAGATAACTGTGCAGAAATGACAAGATGACAATTGGCGCAAAAGACACATCTGTCAAAGTGAGAGGAGAAAGTGTGGCTTTAAACCCGGGCTTCTCGTTCGACACTTCTCTGTGTTTCGAGAAACAGTTCTGACGGAAACATCCCTAGCTTAAGAGCTTGCTCATCATCCACCTTCATTTTTCAAAGCAAAAAGACTTGTTTCTCCTCACATCATCTTTGACGCAAACATGCCCACAACCACCACTCAAGTCGCTTTCCTTTCAAACAGCAACAACAAGAAGAGACTAATTCAATTTCAATGTGAAGAGATGCTCTCAAAGTGATTAAGTGTGATGGCAAAAACAGATGCCGACTCACTTATTTTTCAACAGCGCTAAGCATTGGTGAGAATGAGAATCTTCAGCATTTGTTACTGGAACTGGTACAGACTTGTTTGTCTGTATGACGTAAATGACATACAGCTTGCCATTGCAGATACCAGCAAGCTTATTATGTTCTTGCATGCAGTCACTGGATGTGACACTTCCAGTTACCTCCAAGGAAAACGAAAAGCATTCACCCTATACTTCATTTTTTTTATTGAGGCGAAGATGCACTTGACAGGTTGATGATGACTGCCTGAATGTAACACGTCCAAAAAATATTTACTAGCCCAAGTTTCCCCCTCAGATATTTGTTGTCAGTTAATAAATTATGAAGTAATGTTGCATTTGGCCAATAATTACCAATCTGTTAAGTTCATCTTCGCCTCGATAAAAAAAAAAAAAAAAAAAGGGAGTATAGTTCATAAGAAAAAGGACTATGATCTACTAGAGGATTGTACAGTTGCGGAACAAAGAACCTGAACACAAATGGCGACCCCTGGCAACCATTCCTATAGTAAACATGGAGGTGATAGTAGAAAATCATGAATGGAAGGGCAGCGTTTGTATCGTACTGTGTGATTGGTCGATGCATCACCACCGTCTCTCATTGCCATGTATTCAATTATTGGAGGAGGTTATGAGTATGATCATGCCACGTAGTAGAGATAATAGATATTGACTCAGTGTTATAATGACACATATCTTAAGTATTTTACGCAACTGGTAATTATTGATAAACTCTATTGATGTCTGGGACGCATAATAACACAGTGCAACTGATTATACTCATGGTGGCAACAGCATCAGTTCTGGCCTTCGGTTCGGTATGAGACCGAAGCCTCATTAACTTGAATAAATCATCAATGTTAAGTGAAATATATATTTTATGAGCGTCTATTTCTGTACACTTTACTAATGAAAAAGTAATTGAAAGATTACATTGGGGTAATACTATTTATTACTTTGTTATGATTTCACTCAAACAAAGCTTCCTCCTCAAAATACGGACAAAGCTTCATTGAACACCATCCCTTACCATACTGATGGTGCGAGGAACCGTGTAGTATAGGCATCATTTGTTCATTTAACTGATACTGGCCAAACACTAAGTAATTAATACACAGAGGTCTGCTTCATCAGTGATAAAAAACGGATTACTCCTTCATAAGACAATCTCTGATAATGAAAACATTCCTCATCGGTGATGTCCGTCACAAAATTGAGCTGTTGAGCTGTAGCCTGTAAGGGCGAGGAATAGCCTTTTAAACTGTTTCTCATTTATAAGTTTTTTATATCCTACAACATGCCTACAACCTCTCCCATGGCCTTCCCTCACATGAGCATCCCATTCAAAATAGCTTAAAAAAAAAAAAATGGTCTTTTGTGTATACAGTATATAAGAATCATAACAAGCAGTTTAATCCGCAAGTTAGTGTTAACAATAAACGATTTCTCGGATCAGTTGAAACAATCCGCATTAATGGTTCTGAACTCAAGAAAATCTTGGAACCATAGGTTTCGTCTGACTTCTGCCAATATGCTGACACTCTCTCCACTCACCTCGGCGATATCAGCAGCAAGATGAACTTGGCCAGGATTGCTCAGCGCGGACGCATCGTGGGTATGAGAGACGCTGGCCTAACACCTTCCGAAATATCACGAGAACTAGGGATATCTTGGACATCTGTGTATAAATGGCTACAGAGATGGGATGAGGAAGAATGTCTTGATGATCACCCAAAGTCAGGACGCCCTAGAGAAACCACACCAGCTCAGAATGAAGCCATACGAGAAGCAGCAGCAGCAGATCCCTTCACGAACGCTGTCGCCATCACGGAACAGCTGCAACTTGAAGTTACTCCAAGGACAGTTCGAAAAAGGTTGCACGAAGCTGGTATTCACCATCGGACGCCGGCTATCAAAGAAAAGTTAAGCGAGAGACACAGGGAACACCGACCTCGCTTTGCTCAGCTTTATGCTGACGAGGACCTGGACTTTTGGGGTCGTGTTGTGTGGAGCGATAAGGAGAGTTTTTGTTCAACATCCCATGGGAAACTTCATTGCTGGCGCAGGAATAACGAAAGGTAAGCTTGTATTGACCATGTATTTCATCTCGTAAGTTAATATCCTATTTTTCCTAATATTCGGTTAATGTAATTCATGTCTCTTATGAACCTTTTGCCTATTATCGAATCCAACATAGCTTCAGTTTTCTCCACTCCTTTTACACCCTTTTGCCCCTGGATAAGTGCCGCAAGGCCTTACCCGGTATATGCTAGTCCTTTTCATAATTTAATGATAATAATGATGATGATTGAAGAACACCATATGAGAAGCCTTTTAATGACGACGTTTCGCTACTGTTTCTTCAGGTCAAAGGCATGTCCCTACAACACTGAAATCCTTAAAGATGCGCTACATGGGGAAGGGTAGAAGCGGGAGGTGGCAAGTGGGGTTGCGGGGGATGAATGCTGGAAGTGGGTGTGCGGGTAGGTTGGGAGGAATGGAGAAAGAAATAGTGGGCGGGGGTTGTTGTGGCCAGGTTGCCGTTATCTGACAATATTTCAATGATAATGACGACGAAATGAGATTTTTAACAATTTAAGTGGTAACAATGGAAATAATAAAAATAATGAAGATACAACAAAAATACTAATAGACACACTGAAGATAAAATAGAGATCATAGTAGTCACAATGATAAAACAGATCATATTAGTCACAATGAAGCAAAGATATTAGTAATCACTATCCCTAATGATTATTACTATTACTATTTCTCTCCCTTCCTCCCTACCTCCCCGCACACCGCCTTATATGTGTGTGTGTGTGTATATATATTATATTATATATATTATAGTATAGTATAGTATATATATTTATTAGTAGTTACATACTGAATAGTCATTAATGCAATATTCGTGATCCAGGTATGCCCGTTCCAACATCTACGAGGTGGCCAGGAGTGGTCACGTGACTGCCAACTTATGGGACTGGATATTTTTGCACGGTGTGGGTGAACTGACGGACATTGAGGGACGTCTAAATGCAGAAAAATACATTGAAATACTAGAAGTTATGCTTCCTTCGGTACGGGCCTACGCTCTACCCTTTCCGGAGAGGTTTATATTCATGCAAGATAACTGCCCCATACACACTGCAAGAATCGTCCGACGATGGTTTCAAGAACAGCAATACGTGGAACTACTCGACTGGCCCAGCAAAGCATGTGACCTTAATCCCATCGAAAACATATGGGCAAATATTGTTAATGTGTGGGAGCCAGCACAGGAAAGAACCTCTCGTGAACTAGTGCAACACGCCAACAGAGATTGGGAAACAATGAGGAGGAAGCCTGAACTGGTGTTCAGGCACGTAGTATCTGTTCCTGAAAGACTGCGGGACGTGATTGAGAAGGGAGGTGGCTGGACTGGTCACTGAGTATGTCAGCAGGAAGTAATGGCAAGATTTGGGTGCATGTGTGAGTGCATGAGTAATTGGTTATAGAATAAATTAAATAAATCATTGTTTTCTGTTACTGAAACCTCTGCTATATTCATAATTGCAGCAATTTATGTGAATAAAATATCATTTACCATAATGATGGATCCATATAAAGGTCGTCTGTGAGTTGTAAGTTTGAGTACAGCAGGTCAAAAAAAAAATAATTATAATAATAAGAAAAACATTACGCCATAGGAGAGCGGAAATAACAAGGTTATAGCACTACTACGGTCTTCTTCCACAGCCTGAAGGAATTAAAAAGTTGTAGAGATGTTAATGTTAATCCATGAAAATGGTTAATGCAGATCCATGAAAATGACTATGAGGATATTATATGTTAGCAAGACAAGTTGTGTATGAGCATAATAATGTAATGTAGGGGAAGAAAACCGCCCCAGAAATAGAAGACCCTTTATGACGAGGAAGGATGAGAAAGAATCATAATAAAGGTAGGGCAGCAAGCAATAAGGAAACGGAGGGAAAGGATTGGCAGTTCAGGAGTTAAAAAGGGGTGGCTGCTGTCTGAAGGGGCACTATAACCCTTAAGGCCCATCCACACGATCGAACAGTGCCCGATGGGCAAATATTGTTACCAAAACCAGGTCCAATACACGCGTTTGGAAGGTTGGTGGTGGGGGAACTGATCCATCTGGTAACACAAGTAAAAAGCGAGAGAAATCAGCTCAAAGGGCACTGCTCGATCGTGTGGACGGGCATTTAGTACTGTAGACCGGACCCACCTACAGGGGTATGAGCACAAAAATGCCTCCTGATGATTCAATGTTATTCTTTTTAATCGAGGTGTATAAATGGTTTAGGACAAAGAAGCTTAATTTTCATGAACATAAATACTGTGGATTTAATATTAGTATATTTTCAGTTCAAAGCATAAGTATCATACACACAAGGGGCATAACTAGTGTCATGTGGAAAGGATCAAATAGGCTAACAAGTATGTAATAAATGTGGACACAATGAATACCTTGAAGATGCACTCGGCCAAAAAACTGTTCAGAACAATTTTCTTGAATTCATTTGTGGGGGAACAGACTATTATTTCAATATGCACATTTGTGGTTTACTGAAATAAAAATTAGATATGATTATATGTTAATACGAGAAAACTTCTGCTTGAAAAGGGAAGTAACAAGCAGTCGGAAAGTTTTTTGTGTAAAGCTATTTTGAATGGGATGCTCATGTGAGTGAAGGCCATGGGAGAGGTTGTAGGCATGTTGTAGGATATAAAAAACTTACGAGAAACAGTTTAAAAGGCTATACCTCGCCCTTACAGGCTACAGCTCAACAGCTCAATTTTGTGACGGACATCACCGATGAGGAATGTTTTCATTATCAGAGATTGTCTTATGAAGGAGTAATCCGTTTTTTATCACAGATGAAGCAGACCTCTGTGTATTAATTACTTAGTGTTTGGCCAGTATCAGTTAAATGAACAAATGATGCCTATACTACACGGTTCCTCGCACCATCAGTATGGTAAGAGATGGTGCTCAATGAAGCTTTGTCTGTATTTTGAGGAGGAAGCTTTGTTTGAGTGAAATCATAACAAAGTAATAAAGATTATTACCCCAACGTAATCTTTCAATTACTTTTTCATTAGTAAAGTGTACAGAAATAGACGCTCATAAAATATATATTTCACTTAACATTCATGATTTATTCAAGTTAATGAGGCTTCGGTCTCATACCGAACCGAAGGCCAGAACTGATGCTGTTGCCACCATGAGTATAATCAGTTGCACTGTGTTATTATGCGTCCCAGACATCAATAGAGTTTATCAATAATTACCAGTTGCGTAAAATACTTAAGATATGTGTCATTATAACACTGAGTCAATATCTATTATCTCTACTACGTGGCATGATCATACTCATAACCTCCTCCAATAATTGAATACATGGCAATGAGAGACGGTGGTGATGCATCGACCAATCACACAGTACGATACAAACGCTGCCCTTCCATTCATGATTTTCTACTATCACCTCCATGTTTACTATAGGAATGGTTGCCAGGGGTCGCCATTTGTGTTCAGGTTCTTTGTTCCGCAACTGTACAATCCTCTAGTAGATCATAGTCCTTTTTCTTATGAACTATACTCCCTTTTTTTTTTTTTTTATCGAGGCGAAGATGAACTTAACAGATTGGTAATTATTGGCCAAATGCAACATTACTTCATAATTTATTAACTGACAACAAATATCTGAGGGGGAAACTTGGGCTAGTAAATATTTTTTGGACGTGTTACATTCAGGCTGTCATCATCAACCTGTCAAGTGCATCTTCGCCTCAATAAAAAAAATGGAGTATAGGGTGAATGCTTTTCGTTTTCCTTGGAGGTAACTGGAAGTGTCACATCCAGTGACTGCATGCAAGAACATAATAAGCTTGCTGGTATCTGCAATGGCAAGCTGTATGTCATTTACGTCATACAGAATTGTAGGACTAAGTGAACACAGGAAATAAATATCTTTTGAAGGTGTTGGCTACCAGCATGACAAACAAGTCTGTACCAGTTCCAGTAACAAATGCTGAAGATTCTCATTCTCACCAATGCTTAGCGCTGTTGAAAAATAAGTGAGTCGGCATCTGTTTTTGCCATCACACTTAATCACTTTGAGAGCATCTCTTCACATTGAAATTGAATTAGTCTCTTCTTGTTGTTGCTGTTTGAAAGGAAAGCGACTTGAGTGGTGGTTGTGGGCATGTTTGCGTCAAAGATGATGTGAGGAGAAACAAGTCTTTTTGCTTTGAAAAATGAAGGTGGATGATGAGCAAGCTCTTAAGCTAGGGATGTTTCCGTCAGAACTGTTTCTCGAAACACAGAGAAGTGTCGAACGAGAAGCCCGGGTTTAAAGCCACACTTTCTCCTCTCACTTTGACAGATGTGTCTTTTGCGCCAATTGTCATCTTGTCATTTCTGCGCAGTTATCTCTGTAATTTTTTTTTAAAGTCACTTGTGCTGCTGATGCATAACCAATGCTGTGGCATCATCACAGTTCACACATGCATCGGTAATAACTCTTATTGACATGGATACCTGTCGCTCTGGCTCATACCTGGCAAAGTCTCATCATGGCGACGCTTCTGCATATTACAGTACATAATATGATTTACCTTAGTGTTAAATTATTCTTGTTGCTCATATGTGTATAAGATTGATTTATTCGTATTCCTTTTACCTAAAAACCAATGTCTGGACCTTTATTTGTCAATTTACAGTTGGTACAAACTAAGATATCAGGAACTAAGCATCGTGGTGGCCATACTGGACGCCATCTTGAATTCTGAGAATTTTGATATGTTGTTTGGGATACTTTTCTCTTTTGGGAGGACCAAATGACAAATTTTCAGCTTGTTATGAATTTCTTCCTCCTTCTGCCAGTTTATGAGCGCTCCAGGACTAGTAGGCCCCTCAGCCGTACGATGAATTGGCGCAGATATGGCTATAACATGACACTGAACAATACTTGTAAGTAATATCGTTGAACGACGGAATATTGTTTTAGTATAATTTATACAAATGTACAAATTGGGGCCTATATATTTTCCTGGCAGCCAAATATTACGTATAACTTTCAGATCTGTTTTTTATACTGCTCTTATGCAGCCATCGTCCATTTTTGGACTAGGGGTGTTGATTAAGTACTCATCTATTTAAAAGCGAATTTACCAAAGTCAGTAAATAACAAGCTCACTAAGCTTAAGTCCGACCCAAGCCCATTCAGAGGCGGCTTGGACTTGAGAGCATCGGGTAGGCATGTAAAAGGCTCAAACCTTGTTTCTGCATGTCGGTTTTTGTCAAGCGCTTCCCAAAAGACTGAGTAGAGCCTCAGCTTCGACTCAAGCCTTGTTCTTGCAATCGGGCCTAAAAGTCATGGAAAGAAAACCTGGATGGAATAAGAATCAAGAAGAAAAGAAAATGAGTAGCAAGAAAAGGGAACGGAGTTATAACCTAAAAGAAAGTCAGGCAATGGAAATCAATGAGTCATCAAGATCGCATTTACGACACGGTGAGTCTGGTAGGGCATTCTCTAAATCCACTTGCTGCTGTTTCCTCTAAAGATAATCGAAGAGAGAGAGAAAGAGAGAGAGAGAGTTTATTTTTGTACAAACATGTAAACCATATGCATCACTAACTACGAATGTAAAAATCAAACTCGCTTTTGCACTTCTTTGACACCATTTACGTACAGAAATATATTACACCGACCTCCTCCGTATCATACCCCTTTAAACATAATCCAACAAAAGTAACATTTTGTATGACTGAACACACACACAGCAGACAACCATTGTCTCATGACCTATAGTGTGCCATAATATATACAGTGCATGTTTCTCGACAACTAAAATGAGGCACATAAAAATACAATACACGCACGGTGTAAGTAAGCAGCATACACTTTTGTGTCACTGTCAAAAATATATTTCCAAGTCAGACATTAGTACACTCGTACCAGCCGCGTATCCTATATCTCCGAAGCCAGTGTGTAATGCTGTACAGTCAAGGAATGTTCCGCATTACCTACCTCCCGAAACACTGGTGTGAGATGGGTGAATATGAAGCGGCAGCCAGACCTCTTGTGTTTGGTAACTGTGAGTGTGAAGGAGGGGAAGGTGGGGATTGGGGGCAGATGAGGGTTTGGTGATAGGTTGGGAATCACGTTTAGATGTGCAATGTATGACTTGGACGGTGTGTTTGATTTAATTTAGTAAGGATAGATGACAATACGATGCTAGCATTTTACTTGAAATATTACGTATGTAGAGTCAGCTTTGTCTGGAAAGGTATGAGAGTTTGCTGGGTTCGAACAGAGGTATGAATGCTTTGATTCCAGCTCGACTTTACACGAGACGTTTCCCCAGGAGACATTCATAACGATATGACATATTTATATTTTGTGTTGAATCGAAAACAAAGCCACTATATATATATATATATATATATATATATATATATATATATATATATATATATATATATATATCTATATATCTATATATATATATATATATATCTATATATATATATATATATATATATATATATATATGTGTGTGTGTGTGTGTGTGTGTGTGTGTGTGTGTGTGTGTGTGTGTGTAAATTTATGTAAATTTGTTTAACTACCTATCCTCTGTCATTCTACTATAAACATCCACCTGCGAACATTTCCAGTGTTATTCTGGTAATTGTTCACCTCGAACTAATTTAGGGTAGTGAGTAATAATAATAATAATAATAATAATAATAGAAAGAAGAAGAAGAAGAAGAAGAAAAACAATCTATATGAGCGACTAACAGGCTTTTCGTTTTCCTTTAGACAGAATGACATGAGAAGTCCCAATTCTAAGATCAGTCTCTGTAACTTCTTTCCTATCGAATGAAGGCAAAGAAGCATTCCTTTGACAGTAAACATGTATTATATATTCAGTAATGTAGACAGGCCCAGAAAATAGTGTGATACCTCACAAACAACATACGCTTTATCACTTTGAGAATATGTTGGACACATTATCATTGGCTATTGATACTATGACGTGAGCAACTCTCCAAATTCTCCCACCCCTGGCCACCCTCCCTCCCACTCACTGTTACAAGACATATGGGGTCTGGCTGCTGCTTCGCGACTGCCGTACTCTTCGACCACCAATGATCTGAACAGAGGGTAATGTGGAACTTTCCCTGACTGTACCAATCAACTTCCCTGTTTTTATGTGTCAAATGGTAAGGTTCTGCGAAACATCGCATGCATAAACATATGTACCCTGATCTCATCTTGCAATGTAGCCCTTCAGATCTTGGATACTGTTCTTGATATACATTGTTTGCAGGCTCTAAACAAGTAGCTCAGATCTCTATGGGAGTCCCCACTTGCCAGGAATCGCAGGGTGATGGCCAGCCTCTCCTTAACCCCGATCGCTTTCCTGAAAAAGGTGTCTTGCTTTGTAAATGTAGGTACCACATGTACGAGTAGTATCTCCATGTCTGTTGATGACATTAGAAAAAAAAACTGTCAAATTGTCCACAATCTTCGGAAGTCATATTCGATAGTTGATCACTGTCGTGGCTATTCCTGTTTTGAATTAGGTTAGTCATCCATCATCGGCCTTTTCTTCTGCGCTTCTTCAGCAGGCAATGGAGAACAATAAAAGCTGCATTACCAATTACTAGAGAATAGTTTCTAGACATGATGTGTGATTATAGACTGTGACAAAACACCTCCTTATATACGATGCGGTCATTCCACGGAACATTCGAACGCCAATGTACAGGATAGAATAGGGCCAGGGAACATCACTGGACATGTGAATCATCTATGAAAATCAGTGTTCTTGAACGTACCGCCGAGCCAGGATATACGTAAACATATGGGCAGCGTTCGCCTATGCTTGATCCTTAATGTTTGTTCACATTCGTTCGCTAGGTGTGGAAGCTCTTAGAATGGCCTTGAACTGACTTGCATTGACAATCACGGACCTGAATCGATGTGAAATGCTTCGATAAATCTATAATGGCTTGCTGACCACACTCTTCATAAATAGACCTAAACTGACCTAAACTAAACCGGCTGGACTGAGTAGCCTGAGTGGGATAGAAGTGGCTTGAATGGCCTTGAAAAATAATTTACTGAAGTGTACAAGCTGTCCTGTTTGTGCTAATCCCTTTCAGTCTAATTATGTGTTTGTAGATGTGGGAGCATCTTAGAGCGGTTTTGCCCATCAGTCACTCCGACTTTTTTTTTTTTTCTTTCAGACATGAGGTGTTTCACTCCTGTTGAACTTCAACGAAGAACCATTTGACGACCCTAACTGACGCGCTTCCATCTGGTGCATTGTACTCATGTACTGTATTTTAGGCTGGCCACCACCAGACAATTTATTCAGCGAATTTTGCTCAATTATGGACTTTCGGGAATTGCTTAAGTTTGTATCTAACCCTCCCGATTTGAAGACTCTTATCTTGAGCTGAGTAAGATCCTCTGAGGATAGAAAAAAAAAATTGTGACGGTGTGACTGGCAGAAATGGGCCTAAACTGCTATGACTGCGTCTGCACATGCCTGGAATTAATGAATGTAACGGAACCCTGAGGTGCCTAATCTACACCATTAAAGCTGCTAGGCCTGTGTCTCTGTCCCTTTGTGCGTTGAAACGTGCTGGTTATATTTCTGGTGACGGCGCCTGATAGACAACTTGAGCTTTACTGCATACTGCACTGTGTAAGTGGGTGTATGGGTTCCTCAGTACATATTTCACATTCTGAGTCATAGGTGTGTAGAGAAAATACGTCCAGTGAGAATAGATCCATGGAAAATATATGTTTCCGATGGAAATAAATACGTTATCCCATGAAGAGGAAAGAGATTCATGGAACGACAGGGAAGTTCTCCAAGGAGGAAACAGGTTCATGGAGACAGGAAAATACCCCGTAGAAGAGAGAGAGGACAGTAGGATAAATTACAGACGTGTGGAAAACGTTGGTCCACAGGGAACGAGAAAGCGAGAATCAAACAAAAGTGAAACGAGCTTCCAATTCTTAAGTGAAGGAATGCTAGAAGTGCACCGGTAGCACACAGACAGAGTTCTAGAAACTTCCACGACAGTACAGTTTAGCCCTCGTGACACGACCCCTGCTAAACGAGAAAGTAGGAATCAGAGATAAAAAAAAGGGGCAAGTTATAGAACCGACAGGTAGTGGGGAGAAGGAGGCTAGTAACAGGGACAAAAGGGTGACAGAGAGATAGAGACAGTAAGGAGGTAACAGCGGGACTCTGTACTTCACTCGAGTGTGAGAGGCTTTGTTAATATTTCCAAGACAAATAAAAAAAGTCCCATACTAATCTTTACCTCTCCTGTCATTGTATGTCAAAGGCAAGGAAGATTATCTACATATAAAACTACTCACAATACAATTGCTCGTTCACGAGTCTAATATATGAATAACAGATCTACAAAACACACTACAAGAAGCTACGAAGTTTGTACAAGATATGTGGGTTGTGAAAGTACAAACCTCGTTGACTAATCTTCAGTGAATTCCACAAAAGCAGGCAAGACTCTAACCAAGATTAGCTTCAGTTCTACTGTGAATTTCTGTAAAAGGAGGCGAGACTGTAACCAAGATGAGCTTCAGTTCCACAGTTGATTCTATATTATCAAGATAGAAAACAAACAATACCTCTTACAACCAACAACTCAACCAGCTCCTGACAATATTCTCTCCAACCCCTCCTCCATCTCCCCGATCATCACGCTGATGTGGAGGTGAAGAGGTCACACGATGGCTAACCAGTAGTTTAACAAAACATTTATACAATCGTCCAATTTCCATGAAGAACCAACGAACTACAATCATCTACGATCAACTACAAGTAACAACTCTACGAGTCGTCTGTATAATCTTCTACATGCACTTACAAGTAGCGACATTCTTCAACCCACAACGAGCAAATCACAAGAAAAAAGGACCGTGAATAAATTGAAAAAGAAAAACAAAACAAGCAAATGAAAAGGAAGAACACAGCAGCAACCACCAGACCACAGCCCTTCTCTCCATCCGTCCCCTACCTCCACCAACATCACCACACTGACGCAAGGAGTGAAGAGATCAAGACGACGAAGCAAATACCAAGCCCATATTCAGAGCTCATTTTACTCACCTTCCTTCACTCATTTACTCACCACAGCTACCAGAGGGTGAGAAATCGACGTCACTGTGCGTGTTTGCTGAGACGAAGTCACGTCAATCAACTCGTGTGTGACACCATGACTCACACCATTCCCACCACGCTATAAACTAGTGAGTTACATAGTTACTTCATTTATACAATACACAGATACACAAAAAAACGTGCACAAACATATAAAACGTGCTGTATAGTTACAACTTACGTACACATACCTACTTCAGTTATCTCCATAATTCAGTCACTAAATACTTGCACCAACAATAAATAATCTGCACTGTATATATTCATTCATTTATTATAGCATTTAATACCAACGTGTTACCATAAAATAAGTGTTTCATACAGCTATACATTATTACATCCACAAAGTAATAAGGAAAATATACTATCACAGTTACTCAGTGAGCGATTAAAAGAACTGTATTAAATAATTATTAATGAAAGCTACCTAGTGGAAACAGACAAATTAACCTACAAAGAAAAAAAAATGGCCAACACAAATGATCTTACCAAGAATGAACAACATCTTCCACACAATCGTGAAGACAAAGATTTCCACACAGTGCTGGCACATACAGTATGTTGCCCACGATAGGTACAAGTGAACAACAAGTCAGTCAAATAGGTAACACTGTATATAGTGTATATATATATATATTTTATACAAAATAACAAACTATGAGGCTATAATATATCAAATAATATCTGTGCAATATAAACTAAACCTTAAAAAAGTGTCCCAAGGGAATTAGGCAGCAATTATGCAACCTCGGACAACACCGAAAAAGCGTAGACGAAGAAAAACAAACTATAGAAAATCATTAAAAAAAAAAAAAAAGTAAGACGACATAACAAATAAATGAAAATAGGTGTAAGTGTTACTACAAATTCCAAAATACCACATAAACTCGTTGAATAAGTGAAACAAAAAGCAAATTATTGTTCTCCACGAGCCAGTGGCAAGGCACATCATCACTATCATGGACTACAGCAAGACCGAATTAGCGATGTCAGGAGAGCAGTTACTACAGTATTACTGCAATTATTACAATTATCTAACGACAAACGATTGTATTATGTTACGGCTGTTACAATTACGTAACTACAAGCGATATGTAACAATTACTGTCATGTACAATACAATTATTATGTCACAATACAATTAGGTAACATTTCATACAATGTTAGAATCATGTATTACTATAATGTTACTACAATATTACTACAGCGTTACTACAATTATGTTACACTTGCTACGGTTATTTACAATACAATTATTATGTAACAATACAATCATGTAACAGTTCATACAATGTGACAATTATATATTAATACAATGTTACTACAATAATACTGCATTGTTATTAGAATTATGTTACACTTGCTACAATTATGTAACTTCAAACGATATATAACAATAGCAATACAATTATTCTGTAACAATACAATTATTTAAGAATTAATACAATATTACAATTATGTCTTACTACTGTGTTACTACAATATTTCTGCAGTGTTACTAGAATTATGTTACACTTTCTACAGTTATGTAACTACAAACGATATGAAACAATTACAATACAGTCATTATTTAACAATACAATTATGTAACAATTCATACAATGTTACAATTATGTAATACTACAGTGTTAGTATAATATTACTCCAGTGTTACTAGTATTATATTACACTTGCTATAGTTTGTAACTACAGACGATATATAACAATTACAATAAAATTATGAACAAAACAATTATTCTGTAACAATACAATTATGTAACAATTCATACAATGTTACTACGATTCTGTATTACCAGAATCATCACACAATTTGGTGAAATTTTAGACATTACCAAAGGGATAACTCCATATGTAATGTAATATTTTACAATATGTCATACAATATTCTATAATTAATTTAACTATAGCCCATTTGTTCAATTATGTATACAATTTGTTTAAAATGTATTATGTTTCTAAAATATCATTAGGTCAATACAATATTATCATGAATAATATGTCTATAGAATATTATAATCAATGTTATGTGCAGTATTAATAGCTTAGAATGTGTCAGTGACGAATGCTCTCGGAGGACCGTCAGCTGGCGTGACCGAGCGACGTCAGGACTCCATATTATAATAATACAACTCATAGATAGATAGATAGATAGACAGGTGGAAGCACCAAGCCAGGGTGTGAGATAGAAAGTGTATCAGAGAGAATAAAAATAAAAGGGAAACGAGCTTGCAACACTTAAGTCAAGGAATGCTAGACGTGCACCGGTGGCAGTACATACACACAGACATACAGAGTTCTGGAAGCTTCCACGACAGTATAGCCCACGTGACACGACCCCTGCTAAACGAGAACGTAGGAATCAGAGATCAGAAAGGGGCTAGCCATAAAACCGACAGGTAGTGGGGAGAAGGAGGCTAGCAACAGAGGCGAGTGGGTGGAAGAGAAAGAGATTGAGACAGTGGGGAGGTAATAGCAGGACTCAGTACTTCACTCGTGTGTCAGGGAATTTGTTACTCTTTCCAAGACAAATAAAAATAGTTCCATACTAATCTATACTTCTCCTGTCATTGCATGTCAAAGACAACGAAGATTATCTACTTACAAAACTACTCACGTATAACAACCGCTCATCCACAAGTCTAATATATGTATAACTGATCTACAAAACACACTACAAGAAGCTATGAAGTTTGTACAAGATATGGGGGCAGCGAAAGTACGAACCTCGTCTACGAATCTACAGTGAATTTCTACAAAAGAAGGGGAGAATCTGATCAAGATTAGGTTCAATTCTACTGTGAATTTCTACAAAAGGAGGTGAGGCTGTAACCAAGATGAGCTTCAGTTCCACAGTAGATTCTAGATTTTCAAGATAGAAAACAAACAATACCTCTTACAACCAACAACTCACAACCAGCTCCCGACAGTATTCTCTACAAACCCCCCTCCGTCTTCCCGATCATCACGCTGATGTGGAGGTGAAGTCACACGACGCCTTACCAGTAGTTTAACAAAATATTAATACAAACAATATTCCAGTTTCTCTGACGAACAAACGAATTACAACAATCTACGATCAACTACAAGTAACAACTCTACGAGTCGTCTGTATAATCTTCTACATGCACCTACAAGTAGAACATTCTTCATCCCACAACGAGATAAGCATAAGAATAAAGGACTATGAATAAATTGAGAAAGAAAAAAAACAAGCAAACGAAAAGGAAGAACACAGCAACAACCACCAGACCACCGCCCTTCTCTCCATCCGTCCCCTACCTCCACCAACATCACCACACTAATGCAAGGAGTGTAGAGGTCAAGATGACGAAGCAAATACCAAGCCCATATTCACAACTCATCTTACTCACCTTTCTTCACTCATTTACTCACCACAGCTACCAGACGGTGAGAAATCGACGTCACTGTGCGTGTTTGCTGAGACGACGCCACGTCAATCAACTCGTGTGTGACACCATCACTCACACCATTCCCACCACGGTAGAAACTAGTGAGTTACATAGTTACTTCAGTTATACAATCCACAGAGATAGACAAAAAAACGTGCACAAACATATAACACGTGCTGTATTGTTACAACTTACAAATACCTCCTTCAGTTATCTGCATAATTCAGTCACTAAATACTCGCACCAACAATAAATATTCTACACTGTATATATTCATTCATTTATTATAGCATTTATTTACTACCAACGAGTGTTACCATTTATACCAACATAAAATAATAAAATATTATTACATCCAGAAAGCAATAAAGAAAATATACTATCACAGTTACTCAGTGAGCGATTAAAAGAACTGTATTAAACATTGATTAATTAAAGCTACCTAGTGGAAACAGACAAATTAAGGTACAAGGAAAAAAAAAAAAAATGGACAAGACAAATGACGTTAAGCAAGAATGAACAACATCTGCCACACAACCGTGAAGACAAAGCTTTCAACACGGTGCTGACAACTCTATTGCCCACGATAGGTACAAGTGAACAACAAGTCAGTGATATAGGTAACACTGTATATAGTGTAAATATATTTTTTATTCAAAATAACAAAATATGGGGCTATATAATTGTCACGAGTCTGCTAGTGATATTGGCTTTTGTGGGAAACCACGAACTCAAGTGAAATCCCAGTTTATCGTTCAGTAACCGCTCATTCGGTCAGGAGCCTTTTCAAATCAATTTTTCATTGTCATACGTGATCGTCTTTGTGTGAGACATTAGCTCTTCAGCTGAGCGATTTGTTTTGGGCGCGTTTCGCTCACTCTAACCGTTAAAAAATGCTGCCCTAACGCTCCCTTTCTTTCCCACGAGTTAGGCAGTCAAGTGTCTGTCGTGACGGAGTGAGGTACTGTGCTCCAGCAGTGAGAGAGGTCAGCTAGCACCGAGACTCCACTAGACTACAGTTCTCCAGGCTCCCACCCTTCTTGGTGATACACCACATTCATTGACCAGTATTTTCTTTTCGTTTTCTAGACTTGAGTTAAGTTAAGGTGTTTTTCCTAGGCGTAAGAATTTAGCTCTTGAGTGAGTGAGTGAGTGCGATCTCATTAATTTGATTTTGAAATGTAATGTTAAATTTATTTTGTAATCAATAAATTTAACAGTTCTTTTTCTTTAGCTTAATGTAATGTAAACTCGTGTTTCATTTCTCCATAATTAAGCTTATTTCCCTTCGAGCTCCTAGCTTGCATAAACGTTTTGCCATTCATAACTGGTACTTAGGCCAGTCTCGTTGTATTAAGCTTAAAATCCGTTGTGCCTTCTAGGAGTTAAGCACCAGCAAGAACCTGATATCATTAATAGTATTAGTTATTTATTGTCAGGGGTGAAGTGACTTTCTCCAGAGGCTAACAGTACTAATAAATAGCAATTGAGTAATTAGTCTCTGCTGTGTACTGTTGAGAAAGTTTATAAATTCTCGTTCTTAGAGAATCGTGCGAAGCAAGCCAGCGTGAAGTAATCATCGCTTGATTTAGCAAGACAATCATTGTCCCTGCTCTTCAATATTATTGAACATTATTATCATTTAAATAATATTTCCATTTATTTTAAAAACCCCGTGACAATTGGCGACCTCATTCCAGGATATTAACTCCTAGCTCTAAAGCTATTCACGAGAGAATACTCACTCATTCATATTTAGGTATTTATCATTAAAGTTGATAGGCACAAGCTTACTGGTGTTTACCGTTAGTTTAGCAAGTGAATTTTTGCTTTATTAATCCATAGAGTACTTAACTTTATTTAGTACTTTATTTTTGGTAACGCCAGACAATTTTATTCGCTCCTGGGTAGCCGCCGTACCCATTGTGTTAATTATTGAGTCTTCCTAGTCATTTGCATTTTTGCTTTATTCTTTGCCAGTTAACTAGATTAGACTGGTCACCACTAGCTTGTGTTTGTATTCTTTACTTGTGTTTATTAGTATTCGTTTGTGAAGCAGCAATCAGTACTCAGTTTCAGCTTGCTCAGTAAATTAGCGACATGGCTACCACCATATTTTTACAGACCCAACTGAAATTAAAGAGTACATACTCTCACGGCATAATATGGACCAGCAGCGCGAGAATGATGCCCGTGAAGAGCGTAAGATTCAGCGCGAATACGAGCGAGAACAGCGCGAACACGAGCGAAAACAGCGCGAACTCGACTTAGAACACGAGCGAGAACAGCGTGAGGAGCGAGAGAGAGAACGAGAACACGAACGTGACGAGCGAGAAGCACGCGAAAAACACGAATATGAAATGCTGAAGCTCAAGCGAGATTCCTTGGCTTCAGATACATCTGGTGCAGTTGGTCAAAGCTCCACGAGCGTTCTCCATGCACATGTCCTGGCGACCCCACGCATCAAGCTTCCTTCATACAAGGAAGGCGAGCGAATCGAGCCGTACATAGCTCGTTTTGAGGACATGGCAGACATGTATCAACTGGATGAGGCAGCTAAGCGGCTTCAATTTCTTAGTTTATTTGAGGGCCCTGCCCTCGATATTCTCCATAGAATTCGTAGAGACAATCTCACGTATGAGATGATGAAAGCTGCACTCATTAAGGCGTATGGTCTCACGGTAGACGACGCCAATGTTCAGTTCATGCGAGCTCGTCTCCAAGACAAGGAGACAGCTGTTCAGTTCCTCGACCGTCTCACTGCTTACTTAAATGAGTGGATGGAGAAAGATGAAACTCCTTCCACGCATGAGGGGATAATTGACCTTATGCTGCATACACAGATAGAGAGGTCGTGGCCTGCTGAGCTCATAGCACAGCTTAAGATCTGCCAGGTGAAAGATGCCAGCCAAATGGCAGAAAAGGCTGACGCATACTTTACTGCATACGGGTATCAAACTCGTAAGCAGCATACCTGGAACAGGAAAGCTGATAAATCTGGGAAACCGTCTCAGATTGAACCCCAGCAACAAGGTCATTTTCAGAGTAATGGCCAATGTCCAAAACCGCAGTGGAAGGACCAGGGGCAAAACACTCGGAAACCTGAGTGAAAGAGGTACAGTCACTCATAAAAGAAAGGACCCCCCCGGCCATGACACCTTTCAACTAATATGATATCGGTCCTGGTAACACTGTAAATGACGTCAGGTGTGGGGGTGTGAAGCTGCGTTTGGGGGAAGTTCATTCAAAGTTCATTCTGTGTCGAGCCCATTCATTTAACCCTTGAGGCCGGGGGTTTCATTTGCATCTTATTCCTGCCACCGGCTGACGATTTTATTCAGCTAATGATAAACTTTTTCAAATGTGATGGGTTACATACATATGCCTTGATAACAAGTCAGATATAATGTATGTTTGACTCGAAATGTGGATTGAAGCAGTGTTTCATGCAGATTAACTCTGCCCTCCTCTCAAACACCCCTCCTCATCCCCCCATATGGCTGACGTCAAATACACTGTTACCAACACTGAATACCCCGAGTTATATTGCCTCTAACGCAGGGGGGTTCTTTTCTTTTAAGAGTGACTACAACAAGTACCCTAACCAGCAGCAGTATTAGCCACGCAACCGACAGTCGGGACAAACTTTTTCACCACCAGCTCAAAAGAGGCAGGAAGCGAACGCAGCCTTCATTCCTCAGCAGCAGCATGGTGGTCACGTCCCTACCAGTATGGGTACTCCCCCACAGTTCACTAGTCCCACAGTGACAGTGAACCTCCCTCCACAGATGGCCAATGTTCCATCTTCCCAGGCAGTGAGTACAACCCCTCAAGTATATAATTCTCAAGGCACAATGTTTGCCGCATCAATTCAGCACCCTCATGAGTGGCTAGCTGCTTTCTCCACAGGCCCTCCCACAGGTGACAGTACCTTCCTTGTTCAGCCAGGGTTTGTGGGAGACATTCCTGTGAAGGTCCTGAGAGATAATGGTTCCTCAGGTTGCTCTGTCAACCTGAGCAGTATACAGGTCGACAGATCCATGCCTTATTGAGATTGTTCCCTGAGGCATGTATCCAGGTGGCATCTCCATTTTATACTGGTACGACACTCGCAGTTGTCATGCCAGAACCCTTATTTGATCTCATTATAGGCAACATTTCTGGTGTCAAGGATAGTTGCACCGAACATGACGCTACTCAGACTTCGGCTGCGGTAACACGAGCCATGGCTGAGGCTCCAGACTGTGTCACCCCAGTGATCATTGAATCGCCGCAAGATCTGATGTGTAGCCAACTTGTTGTACAAGAACAACATTCTGACCCAACACTTGCTGCCGTGTGGAACAAACAAAAGGGTCGAGTGATTAAGTATTCACGGGGAGGTCGAGCCAAGTTCCTTCGTAAACAAGGACGGCTCTACCGTGAGTCACGAACACCCGAGGGCGAGGTTCGACTGCAGTTTGTCGTTCCTGCCAAGTACTGCCTAGCAGTGTTACAATGGGGTCATTGTTCAGCCTCAGGAGGTCACATGGGCAAAAGGAAGACCCAGGGCCGTATCCGAGCTTTTTCTGGCCAGGGATGGGACGAGACATAGCTTTGTGCGTTCCTGCAATGTGTGTCAAAGTAACACCACTAATCAGGGACATGTCCTTCCTGTGCCGTTTGTAACCACACCTGTAATCTCTGAGTCAGTTGAGAGACAGGGTAGTGGCAATGTGGGTGTAGTAGACCTGATGTCTCACCTACTAACTGCTTACTAACTAGCAACTGTTGTATGCTGGGTTCCGTAAGATAGGCTTCCTCAGAGATTTGAGTAATCCAAGGACCAGCCTGGTTCCCAGTCAAAAGTGTAGACCTGAGACCTGACGTCTCACTTGGCCCCACAGGACACAGTATGTCCAGGGCCTGTACATGCACATGTTCCGTAGTTTAAGGGGGGAAGTTCGAGAGAGAACTCCGCAGAGGCGACTCGAGGCTACGGAAGCCCGAATTTGCACAAGGATTCTCAGCTCCCCGATATTAATATAAGTACCGTACTGTAGGTTTAAGGGGGAAGTTCGAGAGAGAACTCCACAGAGGCGACTCGAGGCTACAGAAGCCAGAGTTTGCACAAGGATTCTCAGCTCCCCGATATTAATATAGGCACTAGGTTAAGGCACAGGTTGAGGACCCATGTGCAGTTCGAGGTTACGTGAGCCCGAGTTTGCATAAGGATTCTCAACTTGCCGACACTAATCGTAAGTGTAAAGTTAAGTTTAACCAGTAAACTACACGAGTCCTCGAGACAACAGCGTCCATGGACTACGTTTCCTGGTTAATAATCGACCTAATAAATTAATGGCGACCTCGAATGTACGAAGCTTAGGCTATCACTCGTATTTTTCAGCTAGAGCGTACCTTTCGTAGCATGTACTGACTGCTAGGCAGAGAGAGTAATTGTAACGTAATAAGAATTTTTGTCTCATTGACAATTTTGATGCTCCACCTTGATTGATTCTGCAGGTACAGCAATGGGTGTAGCAGTTTTGCTGTGCGGGCCAGCTGATCGTCTGCCGCATGCTGCCGCCTCTTCTCCTCTGCCTTTGTCGTTGCCATATTATTAATATTACTGTGTCATTTCACACATAGGTACAGTTACACTACAACTGTCACACCTACACCGTGTATTACATACACCACCCTACACAACAATTAGTTGTCAGTGTAAATGTAGCGAACTTTCGCTCAGTTTGACCTGAGTACAGGATTTTCACCGTCGTCACGGAGTTTTTCCCTCAAGCTTGCCTCTATTAACGTAAATACGAGGTTTTTTCGCTCACTGGCGACTGCGACTTTCTCCTGTAGCAGGACAGCACACACACCACAGTGTGAATCTTGTGTGACTGAGTTAGGAATTATATGTATGTATATTGAAATCTTTTTTCTGAAGAAAGAAAGATTTGATTTTCATGGGGCGTAACGTCACGAGTCGGCTAGTGACATTGGCTTTTGTGGGAAACCACGAACTCAAGTGGAATCCCAGTTTATCGTTCAGTAACCGCTCATTCGGTCAGGAGCCTTTTCAAATCAATTTTTCATTGTCATACGTGATCGTCTTTGTGTGAGACATTAGCGCTTCAGCTGAGCGATTTGTTTTGGGCGCGTTTCGCTCACTCTAACCGTTAAAAAATGCTGCAGTCAAGTGTCTGTCGTGACGGAGTGAGGTACTGTGCTCCAGCAGTGAGAGAGGTCAGCTAGCACCGAGACTCCACTAGACTACAGTTCTCCAGGCTCCCACCCTTCTTGGTGATACACCACATTCATTGACCAGTATTTTCTTTTCGTTTTCTAGACTTAAGAGTTTAGTTAAGGTGTTTTTCCTAGGCGTAAGAATTTAGCTCTTCAGTGAGTGAGTGAGTGCGATCTCATTAATTTGATTTTGATATGTAACGTTAAATTTATTTTGTAATCAATAAATTTAACAGTTCTTTTTCTTTAGCTTAATGTAATGTAAACTCGTGTTTCATTTCTTCATAATTAAGCTTATTTCCCTTAGAGCTCCTAGCTTGCATAAACGTTTTGCCATTCATAACTGGTACTTAGGCCAGTCTTGTTGTATTAAGCTTAAAATTCGTTGTGCCTTCTAGGAGTTAAACACCAGCAAGAACCTGATATCATTAATAGTATTAGTTATTTATTGTCAGGGGTGAAGTAACTTTCTCCAGAGGCTAACAGTACCAATAAATAGCAATTGAGTAATTAGTCTCTGCTGTGTACTGTTGAGAAAGTTTATAAATTCTCGTTCTTAGAGAATCGTGCGAAGCAAGCCAGCGTGAAATAATTATTGCTTGATTTAGCAAGACAATCATTGTCCCTGCTCTTCAATATTATTGAACATTATTATCATTTAAATAATATTTGCATTTATTTTAAAAACCCCGTGACAATAATATCATTTTCATTAATATACGTAAACTTAACCTTTAAAAAAGAGTCCCAAGGGAATCAGCCAGCAATTATGCAAACTCGGACAACACCGAGAAATCGTAGACGAAGAAAAGTAAACTATGGAAAATCAATTTAAAAAAAAAAAAATACAGTACGACCGCATAACAAATAAATGAAAATAGGTGTAAGTGTTACTACAAATGCCAAAATACCACATAAACTCCCTGTATAAGTGAAACAAAAAGCAAATTATTGTTCTTCACGAGCCAATGGCAAGGCACATCATTATCATCGACTGCAGCATGATCGGATTAGCAATGTCAGGACTGCAGTTACTACAGTATTACAGCAATTACTACAATTATGTAATGACAAACGATTGCATTATGTTACAGCTGGTACAATTACGTAACTACACGCGATATGTAACAATTACAGTTATATACAATACCATTATTATGTAACAACACAATTATGTAACAATTCATACAATGTTACAATGATGTATTACTACAATGTTACTAAAATATTACTACAATGTTACTATAATTATATTACACTTGCTACAATTATGTACAATACAATTAGTATGTAACAATACAATCATGTAGCAATTCATACAATGTTAGAATTGTGTATTACTACAATGTTGCTACAAAATTACTGCAGTGTTACTAGAATTATGTAACACCTGCTATAATAATGTAACTACAAACGATATGTAACAATCACAATACAATTATTAAGTAACAATCCAATTATGTAAGAATTCATACAATGTTACAGTTATGTGTTACTACAATATTACTCCAGTGTTACTAGAATTATGTTACACTTGCTACAGTTATGGAACTACTAACGATATGAAACAATTACAACACAGTTATTATGTAACAAAATTATGTGACAATTCATACAATTTTACAATTATGCAATACTACATTGTTACTACAATATTACTTGTGTTACTAGAATTATGTTACACTTGCTACAATTATGTAACTACAAACCATATGTAAAAATTACAATAAAATTGTATACAGTTGCGGACATATCAAACAGAAACACCCCGTCCACAAGGAAGTTGTAAAGCTTTCCTACCTGGTAACACTGATAGATGTGGAACTTCATTAGATTCCGTTCGGTCGCTGGGACGAACCGAACGCGGTGATCATTGCCGCTGGGCGCAGTTATTGGTGGTACAATATTATATAAAGTGTTCCCCAGGAAATATACTAATAACAGCATGTCATGATTAGGGCAAGTTTTCTAAAATTGTCACACAATACACCCTGTAGATAATGGCGGTTATTATGAATGACACGGATTTCATGAGTGGTTTAGTTTCGAGTAATGAACGATGCAACAGTTAATAATTCATCATGTAAGTCATAGTTAACAGCTTTCCCACAACTATCACTGAACAGTGAATTATCGTGATGCCCATCCACCCTGCCGTGAACCTGACATTGGTAGACCTCTGAAATAGAAACAAGTTCACTACATACAGGACGTGGCGCCACAGGTCTTGAGAGACAGGAGGAGGGAGGTGGGTGAGGAAGGAGACAGTAGTGGTCGAACTGAGGGCTAGAGGAGAGGAGTGATTGAGTCGGGGACGGTGGACTATGGTAAAGGACAGGAGCTACAGTGGGAGGGACAGATTACAGGGTGATGACTGGGCTAAATCATTGTTTCATGGAGAATATGGAATTTTATGGT